>NC_060119.1:786346451-786661451 GCF_021461395.2 Schistocerca americana
CTTTTTTTTTATTTTTAAATCTTTTCTTAAATTGCCCAAATATACTCAGAATTTTGAGTTTATGTCAAAATAATAAAAACGAGATAACTCGGGGTTTTATGTGAAAGGGTAATATTATTGATTTATCTTACTACTATTACAAACAGTTTAATACTTATAGTTTTCTGATATTACATAATTATTTAGGTGTTGTCATAGAATGTTAATTTTAATTTACTGACAAAGTAACATACTATTTTATTGCAGTCTCTTCTTTTCCTAACGAATTTGGTGGAACATAATACTGAGAACAGAAAAATTCTTTTTGAAGCAAGAGCCCCTGCTGGACCAGATAATGTTTTTCACTGTAAGTATTAGTTGAATTCTAAGACAACAAACAGAAAGTTTGTAAAAGATGTGATAGTATCTTATATCTTCACAGTAAATTAGTTATTATTGATTGTAATGAATATTAGAAATTGCTGTTCAGTTACCGCAGGCAAAAAATATTGTTCAACTCCTAACATGGAATGTAACTGTTTGTGTCCTCCAGCTTCCTTCTTTTTTTTTTTTTTTTTTTGTAATCTCTGAAGTTTTTCTTATACCACGAGTAATTTTGGACAACATTCTGTTCATTGGAAAAAAGCAAAAGTTGCAGGGCAAGCAAGAGAGACACTTGGGAATAAACCTTACTGTCTGCAAAATTTGAGGGTTGCAGTCTGAGTTGCATTTTTAATTTTTTATATTGACACAGATTTGATCCTTCAGGGAGTTCCCTTTCCAAATACTCTGGGACATTTCATGTCATTCTCTATTTGGTCACCTAGCCTGAAGAGTGTCTGGTAGGTAATGAGTTATCTGATGTGGGTGTATCTCTCACCCCCCCCCCCCCTGCCCCCCCCCCCCCCCCCTCCCAAATACACATGCAAATAAATGTTTGTGTCTGCATATTCTGTTAGCCTAAAACATTTTATATAATGAAAGAAAATTTGAAATTGATAAAAAGCCACATTCTACAAGGAACAAAAAGACAAAGAACAACATGTGAAACTATTTAGATACTGTACTTTTGAATATAAATGGAAACTCATTGAAATCCGCCTTTCAGAGTTACTTTCTTCAGTAAAAGGTTTGGGTGTATGTGGGAACAGTCATTCTGCTTTGACTAACACTGTTGGTGGTGTTGTGGTTCTTGTAAGTATGCTTCACCAAGTTCTATATGCAGTTGCTTCGGTATGACTTAAGACAACAGAGCCACACTTATTTCTAGTTTTGATTATTTGTGTCTGATTGAGGGCACAGGGCCACTTGTGAACTGAACATTACATTCATCTTGGGATCTGTATGTGTGCACGCAAGTATGACACCATAAAGCATCACTTTGGCTTACCAAGCTCTGTCAAAATTCATTTACAACCACCAATACATTCTATCAAAAGTTAATGCTGACTGAGATTTCCGATGCTGTTACACGATGTTTATAGTCTATACATGATTACCAATGCATATTTCATATGGTTCTCAAATGAAACATTAAATTTGGATTGTGTACATGCAGTGAAATGACCTGTTGCTTCTCCTCAGCGTGCTTTTTGTAGCACTGTCCTATATTTTTCTGTTTTAGAATAAAGTGCACGCTGTGTAACAAATAGATACAATATTTGAAAACACAAATTTAAAAGTGATTTATATTTCTTTAAGTGCAAAGAGATGATGATATGCCCAAAAACCCTACAGCTATGTAAACAACACAGCCAACCTACTTCTCCCCCCACCCCCTCGCCTCTCTGTTTCGTCCATAAAATGTCATAACTACTTGTTCTTTTTCTTTCCTCTTCGTTTCATCAATTATTTCAGGCCGTTTTTTCTTTTCCTCTCCTGTTTTTAACTGTATTGTGATTAGTAGTTTGAGTTTTTTGTTGCTTGAAATATTCTAATTAATCTTCTTCTGTCCTACTTTTTGTCATTTTCTTAAAAGCATGTCACTATTTTTTTGATGTTTTGTTCCCACCCTTTGCTCTTTGGCCCTGTAGTTAACACATGCACAACTTTACATTTTTCTGCCCATCTACACTTACTGTTTCTAACAAAAGCCCATTGCTGTCTTCCTTGTTTCATTTGAAATAAGAATAACTGTGTCTGCAGATTCAAGACAATCACTGTTCTGTGATATATCTTATTTCCCATATATTTATTTGAAACTACTTCCATTGTTAATTTCTTATTTTTTATCTTATGGTAGAAACTATTTTAAAAAATAAAAATGTTGGTCAGTAAATTATAAGTATTACAGAGGGGCCGAGCAGATGACACCTTTGGACGATGTCAGGAATCGTCTGGAAGCGCTCGTGGCACTAAGAAAACATGAGTTCAGTGAATCATTTATTGTGACAACTTTACGAAGGGTGGTGCACTGTTGGCTGTTTTTGCCTCCTGCCCTGGTCACGGACAGAATCTCGGCGTCGGACGCTGCGCCAGTGCATGCGCCTGCATCTAGCGAGATGACGTTCCTCTTGTGCCAATACAGATGTTTAGCCCATCCTGGTACAGCTGCTACTGGCGGAGAGAGTGTATTCTTGCCCACTCCATACCTCTTCTTCCCTGGACCACCACATCCGTGGTGTGGTAGGCAGCAGGTGTTGAACCCAGTACTGCTGGGCTGGTTGTCATCTTCCGTCCCACACTCAGAGAGTACAGCACCTGGTACTGCGCTGCTGGTAGTTAATCAGCTCTCCCAACAGTAGTGGTTGGTGTGACACAGCATGAAGTTTTTCAGTGGAGTTCAGCTCTGTGGCATTCCACGGCTGGCTGGTACTGCACTGGTTGATCTTAGACAAGACTTGCTAAAACAATATGGTCATGGAATGGAACGCCACTGACACGGACTACATTGTTCCCATTGACCTGAACCATGCTATCTTACTTGGAGCTGGGTTCCAGTATTTAAAGAGCTCTCCTTAGTTCTTTTGCATTCGGTTACTAGTGATGACCACATGTGGCCTCATTATTCTGCTGCTGTTGCCTTAACTCTCTCTTAGTAGCTTGTTAAATTGGTCTATGAATGTTTTCCCTAGCCATGGCTATTGCTTCTTGCGGCATTCTGTCGTACGAACTAGTGTGCGTGTTATTTTGCTTAGTCACTGTCCTTTTCAGCTTTCCTGCTGTGTATGCTCTCTCTCACTCAGCCACTGCAGAGTTGCAGACTGTGCTGCCTGTCTGTCTTGCATCACTGTGCTTCCTGGTCCGCCACTAGTCATGGCATAACCAGCCTATTTTACGTCCAGGTGGTTGAACTCCGTTACATAATTTATAACTTGGAACCCATATTACTCTGTGCTGTAACAGTATTTACTGACATGTTATGAATTTCATTACTGATTACACCTGTAAAATTCTACGGTTAATCGTGGAAAAAACATAGTAGAAACTAAAACAGGCACTGAGTATAAAAGATATTTAACTCCATGTGGCAAACTCATGATCCGCAACGTATAAAGTGCGCCATTAAGAATAATAGCGAATTGATTAAACATTAGGTACCATTATTCCAAATGGAGCAAGTTTTTCCTCCCTTACATTACTAATTTTTATATCAACATCCCCATTAACCAGTCAGCTGATATGTGGAAAAAAATACTTCCACACAAAATATTCTAGATGGGACAATAATAAAACTCATTGAGCTCTTAATGTAAATACTTTATTTCAACTATTTTTCATTTCACATTTCACATTCAAAGAGAAGTAAGTATGCAGGACCAAAAAATTAGTCACCATCTGGAGGTATCACACTAATACTATTTAACATTGCCTCTAACCTTGATAATGACCTGTCAGATGAGGAAGTATGTCCACAGGTTTCTCCAGGCATGCCTACCCAGCTGAAGCCACGCATTGATATTCAGATCCTACAGAGCTACCGAATTCTTTGACTGCTCTGTATCACACGCTACTGCAGATACTTTCTTTGAGGTTGGAATTGGATGATTTAGTGGGCCATTCAAGATGCAATAGGGTGCTAAGTGTTAGTCAAACCAAGAACATATGTATACAGCCCTTTGAACATGGCTGTTATCATCTTGGAAGTCACTAATGTCTACAGTTTACTAATAATGAAGATGAAAGAGAAAGATCAGTTTTATGTTTAGGTATCCTGCATACTCAATTCGCTAGACAAATAATCAAACAACTCGTATTAATGAGTTTTATTACAAAAGGCAGTTACAGTTACTTAACTTTGATGTGAGTCACATGCAAAGGGGCGACATGTAAAATAATCAGTTTTCTTCAGAATAGACAAACACAAGTCTGTGCCACATAGAGATTCCTAACAAAGTGGCTAACATTGAAGCTGCTGCTATCAAAGTGTGCTGCCACCAGTCGGCTGTGCGATTGGCTGACTTCTCACAGCCATCTCTTCTCTACCATTCCTGACTGCCATGCCAGTGCTTGACTTTATGCTGTAACATACTCCCCCCCCCCCCCCCCCCCCCCAAAGTTATCAGCCGAGGTTGTATATAGACCTTGACAGTGGGGAGTGGGGACCTCAGACTTCCGGTTATACTGCACCATCTGGCCTTCGGTCTGGTGAAAACATCCACCAGAAAACAACCAGAAGGCTAGGCGTCCACATCCTGAGGCCCATAACAAGATTTAGAAGGCGTTGGCTGCTCCAGCATGGGTGTGTCCAGCTCCTTCGGTAGGACAAGAGGAGGCAAAGGCTCCGTCTCCATGGGGTTGTCCCATGGTGTCGTGATGACACCCTCTGGTGGCTGGTGTGGCCGCACTGTCCTCAGGATCTGTGAATCTGGGGGAAGAGGTACAGAAGGATCATCGTGCACATGTCGGTGGCGAATTTTCTCATAATGTTGACCCTGCAATCCGTCTAGGCATGAAATGCTACACATACATGCACCAAGTCGACGAAGGATCTCGTCGCGCATCCACTGTCTGCTGCTGCTAAAAATCTTGAAAAACAATATCATGCAGTGCAAAGCAATACTTGAGACATTCCTTTGGCACCGGATGCTGGGGAGGTTGGAGCAGTGTCTGATGGCAGCAGCCATGAAGCAATTCTGCTGGTGGTGGTCCATCTCGTGGATGCGAACAATAGGAGGTGAGAAACAGGTGCAGTTCTTGATCCCTGGTGTGTGTGGTGTGAAGTTTGTCCTTCTGCTGCTGAAGATTCTGATAAAATGTTCTGCTTTGCATTTTGCCTGTGAATGGAACAGTGCAGTAGTCAGATGCTGTAAGCTATTGCATTCACAGAATGTTTCAAATTTATTTGACATGAACTGAGGGCCATTGTCCAACACTATGACTTCAGGCAGACCTTCAAGGCAAAATATAGAGGACAATGCTTGGACTGTGCTATGTGACATTGTTGAGTTCATTGGCATAGCAAAAGGAAACTTGTTATAAGATTCTATCACAATCAGCTAACATATGTTCGTAAAAGGTCCCACAAAGTGTACGTGCACATGTTGCCATGGTGATTGCGACTAAGGCCAAGCAGAGAATTTTTGTGGTGGAGCGGTTGATTTTCCGCACATTCGTGACACTGTGACAACACGCTAACTGTTTCGTACGAACAGTCCTCCAGTGTCCTTGGTGAAGTAACTGCAACACTTTCTTTTTGCAAAGCTTTGGGGATTAACACACGTGACTGTCCACTCTCATTTTGAACAAGAATCACACCTTTCTGTATAGCGAGGCCATGCCAGCGTGCAAAGTATCAGCGAACTAAAGAGTGCTTTATGCTATACAATGAGCGAGGCCAAGATGTGCAAATGTACGGTAGCAAAAAATTCAAATCTGAATCAGCTTCCGTGGCCTGTGCAATTTTCCTACAGTTCAGAGGAAAGGACTGAAGCAATTCAGAATTGTGAGCATCGATGTGACAACAAGATGCAGCAGATGCGTCAAAGTCTGAATCAGGGCCAATCGGAAGATGTGGAAGTACATCCGAATTACCATGTTGAGCTGTCGGACGATACACAACCTCGTACTGGTATTGAGACTACAAAGCCCCCCTTTGCAATTTTTGGGCAGTTCGTACAGAAACTGGATTCATTGGATGAAACAAGGACTGCAATGGCTTGTGACCCATTACTAAGAAGAAATTTCTGCCGTGGAAATAATGGTAGAATTTGTTCACATCATAGTCAATAGCCAATGCCTCTTTCTCTACTTATGAATCGTTACACTGAGGTTTAGACAACACTTTTGATGCAGAAGCAATAGGCCTGTCTTTATCACCAAATCTGAGCAAAAGCACTGCACTGATTCCATAAGATGAAGCATCAATTTGCAATACATCTGGTTTGTCAGGATCAAAGTGAACCAAGCATCAATCACAGAGCAATGCATCTTTAAATTTTTGAAAATTTTCTTGGCACTAGTCTGTCTAAACAAAGGGGACTTTCTTGGGACACATGTGATGCAATGAACCTGCGATTTGTGCAGCATTCGGTATGAACCGAATATAATAGTTCATTTTCCCTGAAACTGACTGCAATTCTGTGACATTGCAAGGAACTGGCAGGTCATGTATGGCTAACAAATGTGACTGAAGAGGATGTACATCTTGACTGTTTATGATGTGACCAAGATATTGCAATTCAATTTTTAAAAAATCACACATGTCCACTCCGCACTGGAGCCCTGCATCAGATAACGCATGAAAAAAAGCATGCAAATTTGCAATGTGTTCTTGAGCTGTACAACCTGCTATGAAAATATCGTCCAAATAGTTTGAACAGTTTGGTGCTTGGGCAGTCAGCTGTTCCAAAGACCATTAGAAAATGGCAAGTGCGGAAGCACTGCCAAAAGCCAAATGCAAATATTTAAACAAGCTCAAATGAGTGTTCACAACACACACGGTTTGAGATTCTTCATCTAGTGGTATTTGAAGATATTCGTCGTGCAAATCAATTTTTGAAAAGTAGATACCAGCGCCTAACCTGTCCATGAGATCCTCTGGGTGTGACAATGGATAAGTATCAATCACAGTTTGTGGGTTGACTGCAGACTTGAAGTCAACACAGAGGCAAATGCGTTTGGGGAGCAAAACCAGTGGACTTGCCCAGTGACTAGCTTTTATGGGTGCAGTTACTCTGCTATCTTGCAATTCTTTAAGTTCAGCAGCCACTTTGTCCCATAATGCAATGGGAACAGTTATGGCCGAGCAAAGTTGCAGCTGAGTGTTGTCTTTCATAGTAATATGTGCAACAAAATTGTTAGCCTTGCCTTCAGAAAACAGTTCATTGAATTCTTTCAGCAAGCTAGCTACACTGTCTTTAGCATTGAATGCAGTCACTGAGAACACATAATCCTGAATTGAATTTGAAAGCCAAACAAATCAAATAAATCGAGGCCAAATGTGTTCTCACAGTCACATGATTGTAGCACAGTGAAAGTCACAGTTCGCGTTTGCGAACGATACATGGCAGGCAAATACGTTTTCTGAGAATGGGAATGTCCATTATGAGTCGACTGGTGTGTGCTAGTTTTAGGCAGGCGTGGGGAGCCTAACAGTTCATATGTGTTACGATTCAGCATTGTAACAGACACACTCATGTCCAACTTAAATTACACACATTTTCCCCTAAGATGCAAATAAACAAAACGTTTGTTGTACTGGTGTAGCACTGAAAAAACTGTTTGCTTACTAGTTTTGCTAATTCCTGCAGCAGGTTTTGAATACACTGCCTTGTTGCTAATTTTGGAATAGGCAAATGCAAGAAACAGGAAGTGCAAACAGTAAAAATAAGCACACAAGTAAAGAAAATTTCTGCAACACCCAGCTGAAAATACAGAATAGAGAAAACACTATAAGAGACACTGTTAAAACATGTAAACACATCCCTGCAATGAAAAGATGAGCACAATTAACGCACCAGCAAAACAAAAAGCCCACAACAAAAAACAGTCACAATCTATGGTAGTGTGGCTCTGTTAAGAAGTTGTCACTATGATATTTGTTCACCTCGTCACCATTGTTGTGTTTAGGTATCCTGGATACTCGTTTCACTAGGCAAACACTCAAACAGCTTGTATTAATTTGTTTTATTACAAAAGGAAATGACAATTACTTAACTTTGATATGTGTCGCAAACAAAGGGCGACATGCAAAATAATCAATCATCTGTAGAATAGACAAACACAAGTCTGTGCCATATAGAGATTCCTAACAAAGTGGCTAACAGTGAAGCTGCTATTGAAGTGTGCACGGCACTTATGTCCTCTTCACATAGGGGCCGCTGCTGTTGTGTCGTCATCCTAGAGGGTGGTGGTCGGTCCTTGTGCAATTGGCTGACTTACTCTCACAGCCGTCTCTTCTCTATCATTCCCGACTGGCGTGCTGGCACTCGACTTTATGCCATAACAGTCAGCATTTGATCACCAGTGATGTTGGAAGAAATGTCATGGTTAATGTTCACCTGAGTGAGTGAGTGGGCTGAACTTATGATGCACAAAACATCACATAACCACTTCCAGCCTGAACTGTACCCTCCCCACACTGCATATTACATGGGCCCTTCAGTGCACCAACACCTTGTTTCAGTTGCAAAGAGGCAGAATTGCAGCTTGTTGGCTGCTCTACTTGCATTCTGTCAGCTACAGCCCAGTGTCTGTGTTGTTTGGTTCTTTGAAGATGTGAAGCTTTATGTGCTGCTGTGATCAATGGCCATTTGTAAAAAAATCATCATAAAAAGTTGACAGAGAAAGGAAAATCTGCAAACCAGAGCTGCTTGATGCAGAATTAAAACATCTCACCAGTGCATTGTTCAAGAATGGTCATTTTTTCACCAAGGGAAAAAGAGCATTAAGACCGTGTAGAAATCGTAGCAATGCTCAAGTGCCAGTGAAATAGAAAATTTTCCTGTATTTGACTAAGGAAGTTACTGACTGGATAGGTAAAATCGTGAAAAACTTTAACGTTGCGGTAATCTAAAAAACCATCCGGAATATCCTAGATCACATAATATCGGTCAAGGATGCTCACCAACCGCATGGAAAAGCAAGAATTTATAGGATACCATGTAGTTGTGGATACCTGCGTGCTGTTGGCTGCTCCTGTACTGTGCCTGCTTCCATGGAACCCGCTCACTGATTGGCTGCTGTCATACTGTGGCCATGAAACCCAAGTGCTGATTGACTGTAGCATCACTGCACTGTAAATTGCTGTGTTCACACTTCACTGTCAAATTTCATGAGTTCTAGTTTATTGTGCCCACACATAATACCACATTTGACCACGTTCCCTTCTTTCTTTATTCGTTGATCGTCCTCGGTGTCAACTTACTGCGTTGCTACACTGGCTGAAAAATGGGGTGTGAAAGAACAACGCTTACTGCTTTAAATGATGCAGCCTGACAGATTCACAGTTGTGTTTCACAGTCTTTAACTTTCACTCCGGATGTTCAAGGTATGCAGTTGTCTTTGCAGTGTTTCCCCAGAAACTTGTTGAGATGGACTTGCATCCAGCGATAGCAGCAATTCCCGTCATGGTAAAAAACATTTGTGATTGTCAAAGTGTGACATGTCTCTGATCCATGCCAGTTAAGATGTTTTTTTGACCACTATGTTACACTGCTGCAGTCGCTATGCCATTCCTTGTAGACAAGTTGGACATTCCACATTATACACTTATAAGTCAGGCAGCTGCATTCACAGTGTGGTCATTGGCGCATCCAAACATGATAGCTTGTTTCTGACATTCTGTCACACATCCACATTGATCCATCTTACTGCACTGATTCCATACCCCTGACTGGCTCATATGCCATGATTTACACCAGCAGTGGAGGGTCACCAGGTACCACTTCTATACTGCTCCACAGTGACCAGTCTTTGAAGGAGGGTGGGGACTAATATTTCGTGTGGTTAACTTATCGTCATTGGGGTGCAAATTAGCAAGTGTGATACTGAATATTGTTATCAGTAACTTAGAGACTAAATTTTTAATGAAGTACCACAAATAACAAACCAATGAGGAGAAAACTGATATGTATTACATAAGAAAATTTAAGAAGTATAAAACATAAAATTATCTTTCAGTACTAAATGACTTAAGGTAAACTAAGGCCTTTCTCTGTGTGCTAATGTGGTGTATAACTTCCAGATAACACCAAAAGTGCCGTGGAAGCACTAGTAACATTCTTCTACCAGCAAGAACAACAAGCACGTGTTGAAGAGGGTAAGACTGATGCCATTTTGGATGGAAAGAAAGATGCTGAAGTTCAGGATGAAGCTGCACAGGCACCTAAAACACAAGAAGAGTTTATTGAAGAAACTGTAGCAAAATGTAAGTGACATTTTTGTTTTGCAATAATTATTTTTGTGATAAATGTGAAGCATTCCAGATTTTGTTATATTAAACAATGAAAAATCCAGGATGGTATAATGATAGTATTATAAAAAGGATAGGTTGCTACTCACCATATAGTGGAGATGTTGGGTCGCAGATAGGTACAACAGGAAGACTGTTAAACACGTGTAAGCTTTCGGCCAAAAGGCCTTCTTCGAATTAGACAACACACACACACACACACACACACACACACACACACACACACACACACACACACACACACACACACACTCAAATGCAGCTCTCACACACATGATCACTGTCTCTGGCTGCCGAGGCAGTCACACACACTCATGCAAATGTAACTCACGCACACATGGCCACTGTCTCTGAGAGAATGGTTGTGTGTGTGTGTGTGTGTGTGTGGTGTTTAATACAAAAGGAGGTCTTTTGGCCAAAAGCTTTCTTGTTGTATAGTCTTTTTGTTGTGCCTATCTGCATCCCGACATCTCTGCTATACGCTGAATAACAATCTATCCTTTTCATAAGATTTTGTTATCTGTTGTGTATTTGCATCTGTATTGTTGGTGCATATTGGATACATTATTTTTATAACATGGCTTGGTTATATGTAATGTTGGAAAGCCAAAGATTCATGATTCACCTCTATCTACCTTTGTTAAATATACAATTTTGCTTCACTAAACTGAACCTTGAAGTTGATCATTGATTTGGAATTTTAAGGAGAAAAGATGTAAATTTACTTCATTTTCATCATCTTCATCATCAATCTTTTGACTGTTTGACAGCTCTCTATCTTCACCTATTAGAAACTAATTTCTTCATGTCTCCATAAAGACTCTCGTATTATGTATAGCTTTTAAAAATGCCATTCACAGTCTCCTTTGGGATATCTTCCCTTGCAATGTTCCTTCTAGAACATTTGCAAGGAACTGGTTGTGTCATATTGTGAGAAATCCTCATGTGCTTGTGTCTTCTTTGTTTTGTTGTTCTTCTAAATGGCCTTTCTTCACCAGTTCTTGTGGGTGGTTTTATCTATCCATTCTATCTTTTACAGGTCTCCAGCAAATTACTTCAAATGCTTAGAGAGATTTCATTTCATTTTCGCAGTTGTACCTTGTAAGATTCTTTGGAGATTTCTTTCATCGGGAGCTGTCACACCCATGTCATCCATAAACCTTAGCATTGGTATTCTTTCTTCTCCATTTATTCTGATACCTCTAAAGTATTCTTTGCGTTCATTTACTGCCTGTTCTATGTACAAGGGTAATCCCAAAATTAAGGTCTCCTATTTTTTTTTTTATAAGTACAGAACTCTGTTTGTGTGGCAGTTGGTCACACTGTTACGAAGAGTGCTTCACGCACTGTGTGTAAACATGCGCACACCGCACTGAGGTGCTCAGTCTTGGCTTGGCAGCCATTGAGAATGGAGCTCCCATTGGATGTTACCAACAAGTGCAAATTACGCACAGTTACTCACTTTTTGAACACAAAGGGCACTGCGCCGATTGAAATCCATCGCCAACTGACGGAAATGTATGGTGAGTCATGCATGAATGAATGTCAACAATGTTCGTAAGTGGTGTAGAGTGTTTGCAGCTGGTCGGACCGAAATTCACAACGAACAAAGGAGCGGGAGACTGTCAATTTCTGAGGCAACAGTGTTGAAGGTTGAGCAAAGCATGCATGAAGATCAGCGGATCACCCTGGATGATCTCTGCATGTTGGTTCCTGAGGTTTCCCAAAGCGCCACTCACAGAATTTTAATGGAAACATTGAACTACCGGAAGGTGTGTGCAAGATGGGTGCCACGCATGCTGACTGAGGACCACATGTGGCAACGAGTTGATGCTTCCCGCACATTTCTTCACTGCCTTTCAGCCGAACGGGACAACTTTCTGTACTCAATTGCATGGGTGACGAAATCTGGTGGCCATACCACTTTACATCTGAGACCAAGCAAGAATCACACCAGTGGCGGCATCCTTCTTCGCCAAAGCCGTGGAAATTCAAACAAACACAGTCTGCCGGTAAAGTCATGACAGCCGTTTTCTGGGATCGGAAAGGGGTATTGTTGGTCGACTTTATGCCCGCTGGGACCACAATTAATGCTGACAGGTACTGTGAGACTCTGAAAAAACTCAAACGGGCAATTCAGAATCGGAGGAGAGGAATATTGAGCAAGGGCATACACATTCTCCATGACAACACTCGCCCACACATTGCTTGGCAAACTGTTGCTCTCATGCAACAATTTCAGTGGAACATAAATCACCCTCCCACCCACCTACCCACCCACCCACCCTATAGTCCTGACTTGGTGCCCAGTGGCTATCACCTGTTCCTTAGGTTAAAAGAACATTTGGCCGGAAAGCGATTCAGCTCCGACGACGAGGTGAAAGAAGAGGTTCATAACTTTCCGAACAGCATGGCAGCGAGCTCGTATGACTTGGAAATAACAAAAATGCATCAACAGAAATGGTGATTTTGGCGATAAATAGCTAAATGTTCAAGCTATAAACTGATGTAAACTATTATAGAAATAAATAGGTCTATGTACTTATAAAAAAAATAGGAGACCTTACTTTTGGGATTACTCTTGTATGTTGAATAGAGATCTAATGCTTTTAAGAATTTTGGCTTCTTTTTTGTATTTATTGTCTTTACAACTGTTGTTTGTTCTTGGTATAGTTATTTATTATTCTGTGTCTGCAGTCTAGTTTAATCATTTCTAGAATTACCATTAGTTTGTTCTAGGTGACAGTGCCAAATGTTTTCCTGAGGTTTATGTAAGCTATGTAATTTTTTCTATTGACCCTAAAGCTTTCTTCAGCTGTACTGCAAAAAGGTGTAGGATAGCTTCTCCTGTGCATCTGCTTTCTCAGGAGCTAAATTGGCTTGAGTTTTTTTTTTCCTGTGTATTATTCTTTTTAATATTTTTGATGTGTGAGCTAGTTTGCTAAAACTCATGATCTTCCATTTGACTGCTTTTTTGTTCTTTGAAATTATTATCATGATACTTTTCTGAAAGGCTTCTTGGATAATGCCAGTTTTAGGTATATTATTGATGAAGACAGGTATCACATGCTTAATTTCTGGTTTTAATGCTTTTAAGTATCTCACCTGGAGGTTATCAATACCACTAGCCTTCTTTTCGACTCTTCAGTATATTCTTTCCATCTGTTCACTACATCCTCAGCTTCTATAAGAATCATTCCCCCCTTGGAGCATGTTGAATTACTGCATTGTTTTCTTTTTCAAGAATGATTTCTTACCTGATTGTGATCCTTTTCTATGTTACCTTTTCATAATTTTCATTTCTTTTCCCAGATATGGCTTTCAGCCATTCTTCTTTAGCTCTTTTTTGCTTGATTAAGTTCTTTAGTCTATTGTATTGTGATTCATTTTCCCCTTGCACTTTCTTCTTTGTTCAATTAATGCAGTAATGTGAGCATTTAGCCTCGGTTTACTGGGCTACTTTTGAGAGAGACCAATTGTGTCCTTTGCTGCTGTTTTTGGTGCCTTTTTTAGGTTTTCCCAACTCAGGTGTTTGTTGTATGACCTTCCTTCGGTTGTAACTTCACCAAATTTCTATAGTTTTCTTGAGTACTCAACATTCTTAATTTATCTGTTGCCGCTTTCTCAGGTTTTTACCTTGAACTTTGAACTTTTTTTTAAATTGTAGTTTGTACTACATTGCAACTAAGTTACAGTTGCTGAATATATCAGCTCCAGAATAAGATTCATTTTGTTACATGTGGTTTCCTTGTTCCTTTCTGATCATAATGTAAAATTATTTGACCATAATATAAGCAATTTTATGTCACCTGTTATCAAGAGAAAGAAAACTGGTGTTCTACGGATCGGAGCGTGGAATGTTAGATCCCTTAATTGGGCAGGTAGGTTAGAAAATTTAAAAAGGGAAATGGGTAGGTTAAAGTTAGATATAGTGGGAATTAGTGAAGTTCGGTGGCAGGAGGAACAAGACTTCTGGTCAGGTGAATACAGGGTTATAAATACAAAATCAGAAAGGGTAATGCAGGAGTAGGTTTAATAATGAATAGGAATTCGGGTAAGCTACTGCAAACAGCATAGTGAACGCATTATTGTGGCCAAGATAGATACGAAGCCCATGCCTACCACAGTAGTACAAGTTTATATGCCAACTAGCTCAGGAGATGACGAAGAGATTGATGAAATGTATGATGAGATAAAAGAAATAATTCAGATAATGAAGGGAGACGAAAATATAATAGTCATGGGTGACTGGAATTCGATAGTAGCGAAAGGAAGAGGAGGAAACATAGTAGGTGAATATGGAATGGGAGGAAGGAATGAAAGAGTAAGCCACCTGGTAGAATTTTGCACAGAGCATAACTTAATCATAGTTAACACTTGGTTCAAGAATCATAAAAGGAGGTTGTATACATGGAAGAAGCCTGGCAATACTTGAAGGTCTCAGATAGATTATACACTCCTGGAAATGGAAAAAAGAACACATTGACACCGGTGTGTCAGACCCACCATACTTGCTCCGGACACTGCGAGAGGGCTGTACAAGCAATGATCACACGCACGGCACAGCGGACACACCAGGAACCGCGGTGTTGGCCGTGGAATGGCGCTAGCTGCGCAGCATTTGTGCACCGCCGCCGTCAGTGTCAGCCAGTTTGCCGTGGCATACGGAGCTCCATCGCAGTCTTTAACACTGGTAGCATGCCGCGACAGCGTGGACGTGAACCGTATGTGCAGTTGACGGACTTTGAGCGAGGGCGTATAGTGGGCATGCGGGAGGCCGGGTGGATGTACCGCCGAATTGCTCAACACGTGGGGCGTGAGGTCTCCACAGTACATCGATGTTGTCGCCAGTGGTCGGCGGAAGGTGCACGTGCCCGTCGACCTGGGACCAGACCGCAGCGACGCACGGATGCACGCCAAGACCGTAGGATCCTACGCAGTGCCGTAGGGGGCCGCACCGCCACTTCCCAGCAAATTAGGGACACTGTTGCTCCTGGGGTATCGGCGAGGACCATTCGCAACCGTCTCCATGAAGCTGGGCTACGGTCCCGCACACCGTTCGGCCGTCTTCCGCTCGCGCCCCAACATTGTGCAGCCCGCCTCCAGTGGTGTCGCGACAGGCGTGAATGGAGGGACGAATGGAGACGTGTCGTCTTCAGCGATGAGAGTCGCTTCTGCCTTGGTGCCAATGATGGTCGTATGCGTGTTTGGCGCCGTGCAGCTGAGCGCCACAATCAGGACTGCAGACGACCGAGGCACACAGGGCCAACACCCGGCATCATGGTGTGGGGAGCGATCTCCTACACTGGTCGTACACCACTGGTGATCGTCGAGGGGGCACTGAATAGTGCACGGTACATCCAAACCGTCATCGAACCCATCGTTCTACCATTCCTAGACCGGCAAGGGAACTTGCTGTTCCAACAGGACAATGCACGTCCGCATGTATCCCGTGCCACCCGACGTGCTCTAGAAGGTGTAAGTCAACTACCCTGGCCAGCAAGATCTCCGGATCTGTCCTCCATTGAGCATGTTTGGGACTGGATGAAGCGTCGTCTCACGCGGTCTGCACGTCCAGCACGAACGCTGGTCCAACTGAGGCGCCAGGTGGAAATGGCATGGCAAGCCGTTCCACAGGACTACATCCAGCATCTCTACGATCGTCTCCATGAGAGAATAGCAGCCTGCATTGCTGCGAAAGGTGGATATACACTGTACTAGTGCCGACATTGTGCATGCTCTGTTGCCTGTGTCTATGTGCCTATGGTTCTATCAGTGTGATCATGTGATGTATCTGACCCCAGGAATGTGTCAATAAAGTTTCCCCTTCCTGGGACAATGAATTCACAGTGTTCTTATTTCAATTTCCACGAGTGTATAATGGTAAGACAGAGATTCAGGAACCGGGTTTTAAATTGTAAGACATTTCCAGGGGCAGATGTGGACTCTGACCACAATCTATTGGTTATGAACTGTAGATTAAAACTGAAGAAACTGCAAAAAGGTAGGAATTTGAGGAGATTGGACCTGGATAAACTGAAAGAACCAGAGGTCGTAGAGAGCTTCAGGGAGAGCATTAGCTAACGATTGACAAGAATGGGGGAAAGAAATACAGTAGAAGAAGAATGGCTAGCTTTGAGAGATGAAATAATGAAAGTAGCAGAGGATCAAGTAGGTAAAAAGACGAGGGATAGTAGAAATCCTTGGGTAACAGAAGATATATTGCAGTTAATTGATGAAAGGAGAAAATATAAAAATGCAGTAAATGAAGTGGGCAAAAAGGAATACAAACGTCTCAAAAATGAGATCGACAGGAAGTGCGAAATGGCTAAGCAGGGATAGCTAGAGGACAAATGTAAGGATGTAGAGGCTTGTCTCAAGAGGGGTAAGATAGATACTGCCTACAGGAAAATTAAAGAGACCTTTGGAGAAAAGAGAACCACTTGCAAGAATATCAAGAGCTCAGATGGAAACACAGTTCTAAGTAAAGAAGGGAAAGCAGAAAGGTGGAAGGAGTATATAGAGGGTCTATACAAGGGCGATGTTCTTGAGGGCAATATTATAGAAATGGAAGAGAATGTAGATGAAGATGAAATAGGAGATATGATACTGCTTGAAGAGTTTGACAGATCACTGAAAGACCTAAGTCGAAACAAGGCCCTGGGAGTAGACAACATTCCATTAGAACTACTGACAGCCTTCGGAGAGCCAGGCCTAACAAAACTCTACCATCTGGTGAACAAGATGTATGAGACAGGTGAAATACCCTCAGACTTCAAGAAGAATATAATAATTCCAATCCCAAAGAAAGCAGGTGTTGACAGATGTGAAAATTACCGAACTATCTGTTTAATAAGCCACGACTGCAAAATACTAACACGAATTCTTTACAGACGAATGGAAAAACTGGTAGAAGCTGACCACGGAGAAGATCAGTTTGAATTCCGTAGAAATGTTGGAACATGTGAGGCAATACTGACCCTATGACTTATCTTAGAAAATAGATTAAGGAAAGGCAAACCTACGTTTCTCACATTTGTAGACTTAGAGAAAGCTTTTGACAATGTTGACTGGAATACTCCCTTTCAAATTCTGAAGGTGGCAGAGGTAAAATACAGGGAGCGAAAGGCTATTTATAATTTGTACAGAAACCAGATGGCAGTTACAAGAGTCGAGGGGGATGAAAGGGAAGCAGTGATTGGGAAGGGAGTGAGACAGGGTTGTAACCTATCTCCGATGTTATTCAGTCTGTATATTTAGCAAGCGGTAAAGGAAACAAAAGAAAAATTTGGAGTAGGTATTGAAATCCATGGAGAAGAAATAAAAACTTGGAGGTTTGCCGATGACATTGTAATTCTGTCAGAGACAGCAAAGGACTTGGAAGAGCTGTTGAACGGAATGGACAGTGTCTTGAAAGGAGGATATAATATGAACATCAACAAAAGCAAAACGAGAATAATGGAATGTAGCCGAATTAAGTCGGGTGATGCTGAGGGAATTAGATTAGGAAATGAGACACTTAAAGTAGTAAAGGAGTTTTGCTATTTGGGGAGCAAAATAACTGATGATGGTCGAAGTAGAGAAGATATAAAATGTAGACTGGCAATGGCAAGGAAAGCGTTTCTGAAGAAGAGAAATTTGTTAACATCGAGTATAGATTTAAGTCTCAGGAAGTCCTTTCTGAAAGTATTTGTGTGGAGTGTAGCCATGTATGGAAGTGAAACATGGACGATAACCAGTTTGGACAAGAAGAGGATAGATGCTTTCGAAATGTGGTGCTACAGAAGAATGCTGAAGATAAGGTGGGTAGATCACGTAACTAATGAGGAGGTATTGAATAGGATTGAGGAGAAGAGAAGTTTGTGGCACAACTTGACTAGAAGAAGGGATCGGTTGGTAGGGCATATTCTGAGGCATCAAGGGATCATCAATTTAGTATCGGAGGGCAGCGTGGAGGGTAAAAATCGTAGAGGGAGACCAAGAGATGAATACACTAAACAGATTCAGAAGGATGTAGGTTGCAGTAAGTACTGGGAGATGAAGAGGCTTGCACAGGATAGAGTAGCATGTAGAGCTGCATCAAACCAGTCTCTGGACTGAAGACCACAACAACAACATGTCACCTGTATCACTTTGTTTTATCCGTGTATATCATCATCTTGTGTGGTTATGAAATAATGTATTTGTGATCACGAGCTCTTTTTCTGTGCAAAAGTCAATAAGTCTGTGCCCTCCTTTATTTCTAGTTGCTAATTCATACCTACCTGTCACTTCAGCTTTCTGTATGTCTTCTGTCACAGCATTCTAGTTACCCATAATAATAAGAGTCTCCACATGTGTGTCTACTACATATTGCGGATTTCCCCAAGTTCTTCTTATACTACTTCCATTTCATCATCACTATGTCAATATGTTGGCATATATACTATGTTGACAGCTAAATCTACTGATTCAGCTAACAGAGAGTCATTGATATTACAGTCACAGGATCTACATTTTTTTTTGTTTTGTTAAGTGCACAATTTTACATTTCTGAACATTTAAAACAAATTACCAGTCTTTGTGCCACTTTGAAATCTTATCAGTCTGGCTTAATATTTATGCAGCTTCTTGCAGATAGAACTTCATTATATATAACTGCATCTTCCGCAAAATGCCTGAGGTTTCTATTGATACTGTCTGCAAGGTCATTAAAATAAAATGTGAACAGCAAGGGTCCCAACACACTTCCCTACAGCACACCTGAGACAACGTCTACATCTGACAATGACTCTCTGTTCAAAGTAACATGCTGCGTCCTCCCTATCACGAAATCCTCAGTCCGGTCAAAAATTTTGCTTGATACCCCATATGATTGTACTTTTGACAATAAGTGTAGATGTGACACTGATTCAATTTTTTTCTTCTTTTAAAAAAAAAAAAGAAGTCGAGGAATACTGCATCTATTTGACTGCCTTGATCCAAAGCTTTCAGTATGTCATGTAAGCAAGTGAGAGTTAGGTTTCACGTGATCGAAGTTTCCAGAATCTGCGCTGGTAGTGTTGGCATGAAGGAGGTCACTCTGTTAGATATACCTCATTATCTTTGGTCTCACAATATGTTCTAAGAATTAACAACAAATCGGGTATATTGGATGGTAGTTTTGTGGATCAATTCTAATACCCTTTTTGTCAATGAGTGTGAGCTGTGCTTTCTTCCAACTGTTGAAAACCGTTTTTTGCTCAAGAGATCTATGACAGATTATAGTTAGAAGAGAGGCTTCTGCCCCCACATGCTTATTTAAAGGTTTGGTCACATGGGCACTCCTCTATTCAGTGCAGATACTCTCATCTTGACCACCATTCATAATTTTCATAATAATTTCATATAAATACTTATGATAAAACAGATGAAAACCTTTGCAGTCATTTTGAAATCTCTTAACAAACTCACTTGTATGTTATTTGAACAATTGTAAACAAATCACAAACACACATATTGCCACTTTTGGCACTCAAGTCAAAACACTAACTCCACCTATTTCATATGTCACAGCTACAATTCAATACATGTCAAAAGTTATTGGAATATTAAGGAAGAAAACTCGTGATGATATGATCATTTGTGTGTCTGTGGAGGAGTTCATAGTTATGGCACTGTTTATGTGAACAAACTAAATTGTTTATAATATTTTATAGTTGTATAATTACAAAAATAATCTGATCATTATATTGCAGATATTATCCTCTTTCATCTGGTGTATCACAAGTGTGACTTTCATGGTGGATTCAGTTGTTACAATTTACCATAATCTGTTTCGTAATAATGTTTATAATTTTTTAACTAGTAAAGCTTCAGACATGGATCTGTGTTTAATGAGCTCGTCCCACTGCCACAGTTCCAAAACTGTCATTGGGTTTTCCTCTAGCATGCTTGTAACAAGTATTAATAAGTTTTCATTAAGACCAAATTAGCGGCTACATTTCAAGTCACAGGTCCCTCCACATTAGCTTGTCCCAAGACCATACTGCTGGAACAAACCTCTGTTTCTGCCTAGAAAAATTCCAGTGAGCATTTGGGCTCGTGCCTTACTAGCTGCCTTTACTTCCACTTAGCTCTTCTGTCACAGTCCACCTGACAGCTTGCCGCCCCAATTCACATTGGCCCACAGCCGACCTGTCAGATTCATTCTGTCCTGTGACAGTCAAACAATCTGCTTGTAAAGTCACATACCTCAACTTCATATACATTACTCACCTGCTGTGTGATATATGAAGTAGCACCATATCTCACTGTTCACATAATGTCAAGTAATACCAGTTTTTCCAGATACTTAACTAAGCCAAGACTCGTGTAATAATTTTGTGAGTGGTAAGTCAATTAGCATGAGCATTAGCACCAGCAAATGTACACACATATTAACTTAAACGTAATTAATGTATCTTTCCCTAGACATGCTAGTAATAATTTGGTAATCAAGTCTTAGAATGAGATAGTAACCAAACTGATTTATGTGAAATAAATGCTCATGTTAGTGTTTTTTGTACATGCAGCACCCAAGATTCGAATATATTGTCATTTTCATATTTTTTTTTTCCTTCTTCATGCATACGCACATCCACAGCTGTTCCTGTAGTTGCATCAGGTTGGTGCAACTGGATTCTTTTGTCCAAGGCAGTCATAGTGCTGTTGTACACCTTCCACACTCGTCAGTATACAGCCAGCAGTGCCGTGCCACCCATCGCGAGCCAAGCCTTATCCTATCAAAGTGTTCAAACAAAAATCCTAGTGATTGAGCGCTCAGTGATTCGTACCCATGACTCCTCAGTGATCAAGCTAGAGAAACCCTTCCTCGTTCACCGTGTGTCCTCTGTGTTTAAATCTCAAGTGAGACTACCAAGTCAACAATAAATACATACTAAAACTGCTGGATATTCCCCTATATTAACTGATAATAGACAAATCATTTTAAATTTTGAGAAAACTCCTTTGTATCCCACAAGTTACCTGTGATCTAATTGACAAAATAAATGATTTCCATGATTCTAAATCTGAACATTACATTTACATACTGACACAAGAGAGAACAATCAAACACTGTGCTATACATCGCATTACTCACCTCACCCCCATGCTTCAGACTTAATCCCCACGAGTTATTTCCCACACCACAGTTGTATACACCTCTCTCTTCACCTCTGACAATAATAATATCATCATATGTATACACATATACCAAAAACAAATCACTTAAACTGTCCCTATCTGCTCATGAACAGTAAAGTTCCTATAATCCTTATTTAAATGAAATTTCTGCCTTCAATTCCAACAGTATGAGTTGTTTAAATCAGGTTACACAACACATCCAGAGACACATCTAACATTGAGAAACCCACAGAATTACTTATAAATATACAACAAGGTAAATGTACACTTTATACACTTGAGCACGTTGCATTCTCTTCATTCCCTTCTCTTCCTCAACACCTCTTATACTCATTATTTGGCACTCTTTCTTAGACTCAGTTTCTTCCTCACACTCTTCCTCAACGATTGGTAGCTGGGACAAGGCACGTGCCACTTTGTTGTATGTCCCTTTTATATACGCAATACGATATCTAAATTTCTGCAGAAACATGGTCCATTTAATCAATCAGTTGTTCAACAGTTATTCTTGGAGGCAGCTTAAAGCTTTATGGTCAGTAAAAACTATAAGTTCTCTGCCATCCTAAATTTTTGGAAGCCAAATACCACAGCCAGTAACTTCTTTTCTGATATTCCATACATTAGTTCATACTTAGACAGCGTCCAGCTTGTGAATGCTATAGTTCTCTTCTGTATCTTTCCATCTGTCATTTTCTCCTGGAAAACTGCAGGTGCAATGCAGAAAGGCAGTGACATGTCCGGATAGTATAATACTTTACTATTAACTAAGCTGCTCTTGGTAGCTTCAAATTCCTT
Organism: Schistocerca americana; assembly: GCF_021461395.2. Lineage (NCBI taxonomy): Eukaryota > Metazoa > Arthropoda > Insecta > Orthoptera > Acrididae > Schistocerca > Schistocerca americana. The sequence continues at coordinate 786,368,725 of NC_060119.1, forward strand.
ATCACACTTAGCAGACCAACTCCATTTAACAATATTTTTGAAATAACCTTCATAGATTTGGTGAATTCATACTGTAATCACTGATGAATTTTCGATAAAGTGTATATAGCTCAATAAATGACTTCAGTTTCTTCCTATTTGTTGTTCTCCTGCACTCAGCTAGAGCCTTTAGGTAGTATAACCTCAGAAGTTAACAGATGATGTAAGAATGACAATCCTTCCTGCAAAAATTCACATTTATTGAGGTTAAGAGTCATTCCTCCTTTATATATAGCTGTGAACACCACCTCTAGTATTTGGCAATGTCTCTGCCATCAGCTGCTGTTTATCAATACGTCATTAACATACACAGTAAGTTTTCCCAAGAACTCATATCTAAGAACATGATTTAATTTAGCCAGACCAACACAGCCACTGATAAATGTAATCTAAATGGAACCATTCTAAACATAAATGTTCTCCCTTCAAATAAAACTGCAATATACTTCCTGCTGTCTTCAGCTAACTTCACCTGCCAGAAACCATAATTAAATCTACATTAGACATGACCTGTATATTGTTAAAAATTTTCAAAAGTTCATTCATGTTCTCAGTTGGTCATTGTCTTTTAGAATTATTTTGTTCAGTCTCTTTGCATCTGACACAATTCTCAAAGAACCACCTTTCTTTTTTACTTTATCAGTCGGGTTACTATACTCATTCTTGCCCAACTCAATAATCTTCCAATGTAGCATTTTCTTTGTTCTGGCTCTTACTGCTTCCTTGTCTGCCACAGCAATAATGAAATGTTTAATACTAATTACTTCATGGGGCATTATCTTTAAATGATATTTAAAATTAACTACTTTCCCAGGCTTATCTCAAAACACGCCTTTATATTTACTCAATAGTTCCTTGACCTGTGAGCTTTGATCCTTTGAAAGATGTTTGATCTCTTTATGACTTATTGGCTCCAGAGAATATGGCCCCCCACTATGCTTGTTCTCCCTTTTTAGGTGAATCATCACATTACTTCTTGTCAGTTCATTTTTAAGTTTGACTCTTTTTATGCTACCTCCATCATTAAATTCCAAAACTTTGTGCGTTACAATAATATTGTGTCCATACTTACTAATAAAATTCATCCCGAGAATAATGTACATAGCAAGGCCAGGCCCCACAAAGCAGTCTATATCAAAATACTGTTCCTTAATCTTAAAATGTAATAGAATTTCCATCTTTACTGGCTTGCTACATCCCCCAGTTGCAGTCTTTATTTTAACCCTAGTTACAGTCAACTCCACCTAATATCTGCTTCTTATCTGTTGCCAGAACGATTCAGATACAACTGACACATTAGAGCCAGAATCTAATAGTGCTATACTTTCTACATTTCTCACTTTGAAATTAATATTTGGTTGAACTTTTTCAGTAACTACCCTCTTTAATTCAGTCTCTTCCAACAGATCTGTTTCAATTTCATCCATGCTCTCTCTATCGATTGTATGATAAGTCTTATACATACTCCCATAAACAAACCCTTAACCACTTCCTGTACATCCTGTTCACTCCTTCAATTTTCCTTGTCACTTTAAATTTTAAATTATCCCATTCTCAGGAATTAACATTTTATGTATCTTATCATGAGATACCAAGTAATTAACATCATACTCGGCTTTCTCTTTTCTCACCCAGTCACTATTAATATTCTTATTTAGAACCACCTGACAATGTTCCATAAAAACATTTGTCTGAGCTGCTTCCCTAGGACAAAACTCAACATTTTCATTACTTCAGTCAGCCTCAACTTCACTCACTAACTCATCATTACCTCAAACAACATTATTAGGTGCACCCACTGGTGCAGCCACAGCATTTTCATATAAATCATTACCTACTGCGTAACCATGTGCAGCCACTGGTACAGACATATCAGTATTATCACTAACAGCGCATACTCCACTTTGAGCTGGCTCACATACATTAATATCTGAAGAACTTCATCATTACTCACCTACATGTCCACTAAAATTACCCAATAATTTCGTTATTATTTGCTTTGCTCTTCATTCCCACATGGACACCTATTTCTACTTCTGGCAGAGTCACTGCCTCTGTTTCAAAATTGCCTATAATCTTCATTGAAGTTAAACCCACCATTTTTTCTTCATTATCTTCTAGTTCAACCATTTTATTTCTGGCAAACAATTCCCCAACATAATAGCAAGAATCAGCATTGTTACATTTGTTCATATTGCATGTGTTATTGATATTATTCCTCCTGTTCCAATCACTGTAGTCATTAAACCCTTCTCACATATTTTCATTACCTATTATTGCATCCATATTGCATAAAGCTATTTCTCTTCCGTGTTTCTCACTAGTTCTCTTCCCTATTGTAACCTTGTCTGGTCCTATTCTTTGCATATCCATTAGCCCCGCTGTGGACCTTGAGTGAGGCTCCCTTCAATTTTCCAACTGTCTGCCTTGAAGACTTGCACCCTGTACACTCATTGAAATTATTATTGTAATTACCTCTGGCATGTTTTCAGTTACTATCCCTCTGCTCAACAAATTTTGATCTGTAATGCAGAGCCTTATCCATGTTTTCTGTGAAATCCAGAAATGCTTCTACAGAATCAGCAGGGCTCTGGATTAGTTATTAAAGAGATTTCTGTAAGAACCTCTGCTGTCCTATCCAAATGTATTAATTGATTTAATTCTGTTGCACATAATTTCCTCATGCTCTCTTTACCACTCTTATATCCTGTCCCATTCAGAAATTCATTTTGTAACTTTACTTGTGTAACTCACCCCAGTATTTATTTAAGAACATAATTTCAAAAGTCGTGAAATCAACGAATTGCTGTACATGCTGGTTACCTCATGTCTGCACTCCCCCTTTTAATTGCCTCTTCATGAATTTAATTTTAACCATCTCACTCGTGCAACAGAATTATCTTTACATACAGCTAAGAAGTCCACTGCATGGTACTTACTCCTCCACTGAATGGTTTTGTACACAATCCTTGCCCCATGGAATGTCCCATCGTTAAATTCCCTAGCCCAGCTGTTACATTACGTATTGATTCCTTCAATTCATTTATTTTTTTCTCTCTTTTACTTACTCCCCTTCAGCTTTTCACCTATACTTTTACAACAATCAACAATGCCATCATTCACTGATTTTCACTCTGCATTTGCTTCTATTTCATAATTTATACATTTCTTTTCTTGTGCCTCCATTAGTTTCACAAGATAATCTTCCATAGTTTCCTCTTTGACTACCAATCCCTTTCCTACCTCATCAGCTTTGTAATTAACTCTCTTGACCATTTTAACTGTATTTTCAACTTTGTAATCTCATTGAATTTACTATCTAGCTGATCAAATTTTGCACTCACTACACATATCAGCAAGCTCCAATTCTATTTCCTCCAATTGTGAATTTATATTTCCAGTTATTTCAGTTTTTATACTCCCAATTTTATGCTTCAAACAATGGACTGTAACAATATTATGAAAAGGAAAGTTGCTACTCACCATATAGCAGAGATGCCCACGCTGTCCAACCCACCCTGTGTTGAATATTTCTTGGCTGAATACAACTCGCGCAGGGACAGTGTGAATTTTTGGCAACTTTGAGCTGTAATATCCCGGGCAAAAGGTTTTGTAAAAAAATAAAATTTGGCCATCTTGTACAACTTTATGCATTCTCTTAAGAATAATAATGAAAAGAATTTTACAAGCCGTATTGAGCCAGAAAATTGTAGGTAAATCGGCCAAAAAAATAGGTGCCCGAAAAAATTTCAAAGTTTGGCTTCTTGCATCTCCCGAACTAACGCTATGACGAACGTGAAACTTGGCATGTAGTAACCTACCAGCACAAGGTTCTTAAATAAAGTTTCATTTCCATAGCACTTTTCAGTACTGAATTAATTAAGCGCAAAATTGAAGATTTAGTAAAAAATGTGGTATTTTCATTCCGATTTTGCTAAAAAAAACTATGCTCTGTAAAACGTACCAAGCTGTACAACTGGAACGAAAGTTAGGTGCGAAAATCAGGCCCGAAAACAATGTAAACTTTGGGTTTGCGTATCTAGTAGTATAAACACATGATGGGTTGGGGTTGGGTTGTTTGGGGGAGGAGACCAGACAGCGAGGTCATCGGTTTCATCAGACTAGGGAAGGATGGCGGCCGTGCCCTTTCAAAGGAACCATCCCAGCATTTGCCTGGAGTGATTTAGAGAAATCATGGAAAACTTAAATAAGGATGGCTGGACGCGGGATTGAACCGTTGTCCTCCCGAATGCGAGTCCAGTGTGCTAACCACTGCGCCACCTTGCTCGGTGGTGAATGCATGATGAAAATGAAATTTAGAGTGCAATATATTGACTGCACAACGATAAGGATTAAAAATTTTTATTCCCGTACTATTTTTCCAATAATCTACAAATTAGTCGAAAAGATGTTGATTTTTATGAAAAGATGAAAACAGGGTATATTCAATACTTCTTTTTCAAACATCGTTTTCTATTAATTCTTCAAACCCAGTCTCATTCAAACAACAAATTTTAAGCTCTCCACCCTCCCCAGAACAATAAGATTAATTTTCGATATTGGCTAACAACGGAGGCAAAGTAGCAAGAACAATTGCACTGAGAAAAGAGCTTTAACTCTGGCATGTTGTTTCTCGTTGATCAAAGGTGTTAAAATCAGTTATGGAAAACATGTTTTGTACAAGTAGACCGAATGTGCTCTACATTTGTGCTGCTAAGGGTAAAAGAATATAACTATCCTTGTTACGTGTTAATAATTTAAATGTATCGTACGCAGATTAATACATGGATTTTGTTATACTGGCGCAATGTCCTCGGTGTAATCACATTTTCCACGGTACAGATATTGCAACATCTCAATCACCAAGTCCGCTTATTTGGCAGTAAACTTCTACATATGAAGAAGTCAGGCTTCTTTTGAATAATTCTACACCTGTTGCATCTATTTCCCAACCTTCTTTTCGATCCGGGCTTTGGACCGGCACTGGCGAATTTTTTTACATTTTTGCCTGTTTTTTAGTAATTCATTCAGAAGCGTCAATAAACTTTCTCAGATTTAGTTCCCAATAATTAGTAATGCTTCTTTGTATAATAAGTCTCAAAGCCGGGCACAACACATAAAGGAAAGTTGCAAGTTTTGCATTGGTATCTAGTTTGCCGGCAGTTTCTGTTTCGTGCAAACCATGCATCTGCACATTTGTGTACTCTTCTGTGATGTTCACTCACGATAACAGCCGGAAAATGTCTCCCTGTGAATCACAGAGGATTCTTGTCGTTGTAGTGCTTTCCCCTACCAGCCTTTCTCTGTTCTGTACCATATTTTTCTAAAATCTCCCTTACAAGAGAAAAGTGAAACTCTGCGAGTGCCATTTTTCGCCCTGTTACCGACCGGTGGAGAGCATGAGCATTTAGAATGCAAAAGTCCAGAATGTGAAAAAAATATTTCTTATACCATTTCACAGTCTTACGCACTGATCCCACTGAGCTCAGTAACATGTCACAACGGTCAACTGCACCCATACTCAAATTGTAATCTTCAATACATTGCAGTTTCTTTTTTTTTTTTTTTCGCCAGTATTTCTGTCAGTCTTCTCTGTTTCAACAATTTGTGATGTGTGACTTGTGGTCAACATGTACCTCCTCTCTCTTATCGCACCACTTGCCAGCAAGGACCTTGTCAGTGGACCTAAACTCAGTTTCTGCTTGTTTTAAATTCTTCTGCAGTTTTTTTTATCGTACGAACGGCTCCACGTTGGCTGTTCCATGGCTCTGAAGCCAAAGAAATAGGTCCAGGCTGGAGTACCAATTATTGACTTATAGAATACGACCCTGTTCCAAATATGGTCCCATAAGAGTTGCCACTACGTCGCCACTTTTTCCCAAATTGTGGAACCCAATTTCTGTTGTTGCAGCCGTATATACAATAAAATCTAAAATATACCCACTCTGACAGTCACACAGTAAAATGTCGTTATTCCAATTCTACTTCACTTGGAATAAATTGCTCAAAAGATAATGGTCTTTTGAACAGCAAGAGACTTTCATCTATACAAAGCTTGTGACGTGGGCGAAATGAATTACGAAGCGTCTTAGGAACTTTGTCAACAATCTTCCTAATTTTAAATAGACTGTCACCTACGGTACTCGCACAGTTATCACTGAAGTGTAACATTCTCAGAAGCAGACAAAAACGGTCTCGGGACATAATTTCGCTGAAAATTGGTGTGTTCAAAAGTGTATCTCTGGGCCAATAATCACTTAATTTTAACTTCTTAACTTGCGCCATTAGAAGGCAAACAGCAACAAAACAAAACATTTCTTCAAATCCAGTGTCTTTCCACTTTGACAATCGAGAATTCACAGATTCTGTAGTATTTTATCTGGTGTCAATGTAAAAAAGCTTTGTTTCGTCTGCAATAAATTGCAACAGTTCTTGAGACATAAATATCACAAAAAATGAAAGAATTCTTGGGTCAGTATCTTATTGACACTTGTGTCCTGAGTTCGAGTCATCAAAGTAATGGTTTAATGGCTGGAAATCAGTTACTTTCCATTCAAATGTGTCACTTAAGCATGCTCTTGTCCAAACCGTTTCACTGTCATTTTGATTCCTCGGATTCAGAGGAACTGCTAACTGTAATTCTGGCTGTCCCCCCTGATGTAAAGGGCTGAGGACTACAACTTCGAGATTCTGTTGAAGACTCATCACTGTTAGCAACATTAGATAATTCACACTCACAGTCGCTCTTAGTGAGCATATCCAGGATTTCTTTATCTGTGCAACCACAGTGATGTGACATTTCTCACGTAGAAAACAAGAAAACTGACGAAAATACAGGAATCTTAATTCGAATTCTGCAAAGAGGGAACACAGCAACAACACGCTCGAATTACAGTCAGACCACTGAACAGCTACTGGAAGAGCACTGCGGGAAGACAGTTCTGCATGTATACACGTCTGTAGCGCTCAGGTAGCTGTGACTCAGTGTGCCTAAACTCGCCCCCAGCGGTGGGAAGGCCAGTGGGGTGGGACACATAAACATGTCCTTAGCGCTGTAAGGAAGAACCGAGGCATGACGAGTTTACACGTCCCCAGCAGTCAAAGGGTTAGTGATGACTACTTTTCGAGTCACAGGTCCCTCCGTATTATGTTGTCCTGTGACCATACCACCATAACATACCCCTGTTTCTGTCTGGAAAAGCCCCGATGACCACTGGGCCTTGTCGCTTGCTAGCTGCCTTTACTTCCAATTAGCTCGCCTGTAATAGTGTCCATCTGACAGCTGGCCGCCCCGACAAACATTCATACCAGCCCACTGTCATCCTGTCAGATTCTCCCCTGGTCTCAGCCTTTGCTAGTTCCTGTCCTCCACCTACCTATCCCCTTCCCTGCTTCCACTCCAGCAATACATATGCAATATAGCCCAACAGTGTGCGCCTTTTCTACTTCTCTCCCCCATCCCAGCATAGCCTTCAGATTGTGCACCTAGCAGCCCTTTGCTGTCCGTACCACATCCCTGCACACTCTCACAGTCAGAAAAGTATCTTCTCCCACCTTCACCCTACCCTGTTATCCCTCCCCATCTCCACCTCAAACCACCTCCTTAACACCTCCATCCATCCCAACAGATTTCTGCTTGTGTCAGGCGAAGTTGTAGTCCACAGAGGACCTCAGTGGCCCTTGTGTGTGTGTGTGTGTGTGTGTGTGTGTGTGTGTGTGTGTGTGTGTTTCCATTTCAGCAGGAGGACTTCTTTGACTGAAATCTTGAATTTTTAGCAGTCTCTTTCATTGTGCCCAATGACTGCCCCATGTGCTGAGTGGCATTGCGTGCTTTTCATGTTATTATTCCATCGTGGAATTAACATTGTTTGATTTTACTTAACATCTGACTAGCTCTCTTGACTAGTTCTATTGGTTTTGTTTTTTCCTGTATTTTTCCCCCAGAAGAAAACGTTTTAGATGAAAAGGAGGGGAAGTACAAAGAAATCACTCTAATTTTATTTTATATTTGCACATAATGTTTTGTGTGTTATAAATGTAATTTTTTCCTTGATGTGGCACTATAAAATGTTGGATTTCTGATATGTACCAAAAGCATAACCCTCTCGCCCTAAATTAGTATCAGACGTCCCAAACTCAACTTTAACTTTGTTGTTTCTTTGTACTTGACAGCAGTTGTCTGTAATTCAGAGTGTTCAGGCAGTACATACTTGCTGATGTACATAATGAATAGTTGCCAACTGTTGTGGATTGATCACAATTCTTACGGATTTATCAACTTAATTACGAAGCTGTGAGAAGTTACTAAAAATTTTTGGAAATAGACATTTTATAATTTGATTTTTAATGAAAAGGCCCTGTTTACATTTCACTAATATTATGTTACTAACATTATTTATAAACACTAATGATTTCCTTGCTGGGTACTCAGTAAACCTGTCCAAGAATGAATTTGTCACCAAGGCTTATTAAAAGTGTGTTTATGCTGAATTCAAAACATGTTCTGCAACATTGTTTGCACATTGTTGTGACTAGCACTGGGCTAATGATGACACATCATCTTGGCTACACAAAACCAAAGCTCCACAGTTGTGTCTGTACAGATCAAAAGGGACATTGTTCCTGGCTTGCAATCACTAAATGCCACTGTTTGTTTTTGCCCTACCTGCAGTGGTGTATGTTTTCTTAATCTGTTTTCCTGTATGAAATGGAGTGGACAAAAAGCAAAATTTATGAATTTGTCACTCTCTGTGATGTAGAGGAATGGCTCTGAAAAGTTGAAAGTCATAGTAAAAGAATTTATGCTTTCACTTCTCAGTAGCACAGTAACAACAAAGACAACAGGATTCATTTTGTGCCTTTGGAAAAAATTGTTGTCAGTAAGTTTCATAAACTGCCATAAAAAAAAAATTACACTACTTTCTATTAAGCAGAAATGAATGTATGTAGGAGGCAGCTGTCAATTGTAGACATGGATGTGGCAGGGAGATAATCAGCTGCAGATACCATTGTTACATTCATGTGAAATGTGAGTGACACTGAGGATGAAGTTGTTTTCTTTATTGAAGATGGTACTTGGTATTAGAAAATAAAAATAAATGTGTGACCAATTAAATATATCTTCATTAGGATTTGAAAAATGTCTGAAATACATCAACAAGGTCCTTTGGTAATTGATGATCATTAATTTAAATTTATAAGTAGCCAGTGGAGTGAGGAGAAACTGCAAAATTTGCTGCTTGTGGAGTGTCTCGTGTAAATCCATTGTCTACCCATCTGTGAATAACATTAAAACTCCCTTAAGGGAGGGGGGGGAGGGCGCTCAGTGCCTGGAGATGACTTTGGCATGTGAGTACAAGTTATGTATGAATGTGTGCATTTTTCTAAATTTGAAGGACTTGGTCCCATAGCTTTGTCTGCATTTTAAATGCACTGTGTATATGCCTGTGTGCCACTCAGTGCCTCCCCTATGTGGTTACTAGCAATTTACCCTAATTAATATTGTGGTTATTCCATCCTGGATTTTCCATTGTTTGACTTTAACACTTATATAATTGTGATGAAAGTGACACTAATAAATGCCATTTCACTACAGTGTTACAGAAAGCTGGTCGTAATATGGAGCATACTCTCATTGGTGCTTACGTAGGTCTGCTGTTGGGATATCTTGTTATAGATAATAAGGTAAGAAACTAAACATTGATTCATATTATACATAAAAGGAGCAAATTTTGTAAATAAATTTGAATTTTATTGTGACAGCCATAGCAGATGATTCAAAGAAATTTGATGTAAGCAATTTATGTCATTTCCAGGACTATGAACATCTGATTCGTCAGTACCTGCCTGAGGGAAATTTCAAGACAATAGTTGGTGTGCTGCAGAAGGTTTATGACTTCATGAATCTCACAGCTTCTGTAAGTAATTGTGATTACAAATGAAAATTAAATACGCCCCAGAACATTAACACATAAACACATAATTTACACGGTGTATAAAAATGGCCAATGGCTCTGTGGTGAAGTGCTTGACAACAATATCAATATTATTATTTTTTCTGTCACTTAGTATTTCTTTCTACTCTGGCAATATTTGATGATGCGAAAAATGCAGAAATGCACAGTAGTTCAGAGGATGACAAGGGCAAATGCCTTGTAAAGCTGCTGTTGAGAGTTTTACCCTGTTAAAAAGGCTGAGTAATATATGATAGGAGGCAGAAGGCAACAAAAATAGTTTACCATATTTTCAGATTTCAGAGTCAGGGTTTATTCCATCCACAGGTAATGAGGAAAAAAAGAAAAAGAATAATTAATGGTTTGCAAAATGTTTGGGTGTTGTTGAAAAGATTTAGCTACTAACAACCCAAGAGAAGAAAAGAGGGGTGTTGTAGTCTGCAAATAGCCATAATGTCTCTCTGGAAGTTCTTTTTAACACTTGTGAGCAGTCAAATTAAAGACACCTACATATTAGCATTTAGAATCTTTTATGCCCTGCCGATGACAGTGACATGCCTTGACATGGCCTTAACAAGGCAGTGTTGGAGAGCTATCGTGAGACATGACCACTACAATTTGCAAAGACTGACCAGTCCCTCACACCTTGGTTGGGGTTTCCCCAGGTGTGGTCAGTAGTATTTAGCCTGTTGACCTATTAGGACACACAAACATCCCCATCTCCATCGAGTGTTACACCAATAATTATGACACAGTTCAGAAACAATGGGCTAATGCATTGTCTTGGTGAAGTTACAGGTCACTTGTACAGTAGGTAGACACATGGGTGTACAAGTTGTGATAAAAGATACGGTGAATGAATCTTTTTAGCTGCAACTGCTGATGCTAAAATCATTTGATATACAATCACTCAGTGTAATTTGTCTTTGAGCCTGATCCATTGAGACAGGCTGTGTCAAGTTAGAACACGCTTTGGCTTGTCAGTTGTGTCCAGAGACGCTACGATAAGGTTGTGTTTATCATGTCCGTTGTGCATCATGGATTTTGAACAACATCGGAAAACAGTAAGTTCTGTTTCAAGTTGCAAAGATGAGTCAGTGGAAGATGAGCAATGTTCGTTACATCCCTTATTGTCAAAAACATAAAAAAACTGTGCAAAATGTGGCAAAAATTGTTTGTTCAAACGGGCGAATAACTGTTCAAGAGCTTACCAAAGAACTTCACATCTTGTTTGGGTGTGTGCAAAGGGTTTTAACTAATAACTTGCAAATGAGATGAATGAGTAAAAAACTTTTCCTCAGGAAAATCATGTGTCAGTTTGCACATAGTTGATGGATCTCTTCATTCAGATCTGGACTTCTTGTTGTGTCCAAAATAGTGACTGCAGGTCAAGCTTGGGTCTGTCAGAATAACCCTGAGATGAAAATTCAGAGTTTCCAATGGAAAACCAGTGAAGCTTCTTGCCCTAACAAGGCAAGTTAGTCAAAATCGAGTATCAAAGTTGTGGTCATTCAGGGTGTATACAACCCGGGAAATCCAAGAAAAATCCAGGAATTTTTTCAACTGGGAAAAACCCGGGACTTTTTTAGAATTCCAGAAATTTTACTTTGTTTTAGTTTGCAGTAAAATTTTTGTAATCCTGAATGATAAGAAATGATACTCTAACAAAGAATATTACTGTATTCTGCTACTGCATGATAATACTGCAACAGTAAAACATAAATGAGAGAAAAAAACGAAAATTGAAGTTGCAAAGGAAATGCACCATATACAGCAACAAAACCCAGGGTTCTCACACAAGCATCTGCCAACAGCAAAATTTGTCAAATGCTTTAGAACGAAGACTATGCAGAGCCTCATAGCAGAAAGCTGCTTTCAATCAGCATGACGTCACAACTGTTTACATTAGATTCGTTTGAGCAGTTAACAGTGAGCTCATGTACATGTACAGTTGAGTCACGTATGAACAGTGTCTTCTCCTGCTTCTGGCTACACTAAGTGCAACTGTTAGCTGTATCGACAGTAGCAGCAAGCAGCCAGATTCTATCCGCAAAAAATTTTCTTGCCAGATTCGCGGATGTGTGGAGTAGTGTGAGTTGTAGTTGGGAGGGGGTAGTCTCCACGTGACCTGTGTTTATGTTTCCTCTTTTTTTACAGCTCTCACGTCAAATGAAAACAAAATTGATTTGTGTGGCCGGGAACTTTCATGTGAATTAAAATACAGTCATACAGTCACATAATTACTGAAGGCTAAAATATGTTATTTGTTGCAGTTTTCAGATTTTGTTTTATTTCCACTTTTTGACAGTCAAGCATTAATCGTCTAGCAGAACAATGAAGTTATTTTTGTCAGTTTGCTAAAGAAATTTGGCTTGTATTAATTTTTTCTGCTGAGGCAATCAATTTCTTTCAGACAAAGTGTTTCGTTCCACACTATTGGCTAGTATCGACTGTTCACTGAATTACAAGTTAGTGTTTTCATCTTCGGGTACATACGGGATTACGCGATAATAAAGAACCAAACATGAGAAAATACAGTACTGGTACTCCAAGAAAATTTACATCCTGAAAACCACACTGAAAAGCTTAATATCAGGTTGAGCTACATCATTGTGAATTTGGACAAATCAATGCGCACTTTAAGCCGAATTATGCATTTTAGTATGGTTTATGAATTCCAGTGCTCTTGGAGTATCCTCTGATGTCTTCTTACTTTTATGATGTATTGTAAGAGCTCTTAATGTTTCACACATACAAACATACGGGCTACCTACACATTGTAGCTGCACATGCGCAATAACACCTGTTTTCTGGCTCTCTCTGGCAACTGCTGAAATTAACATATTTCTAACAAGTCACAGGAAAATATTGCGAATGATGGTTTGAAAAGTGCTACTTTCAAAGTAAATTTCCTTTAACACAAGATGAATTATGTTACATGTGAGAATATGCAGTTAATTTCTTAAACCACAGAGCACTTGACTCTCGTTGAAAAATCAACACTTTTAGGATGAGCCATAGAAGAAATTCAAGCCCAGAAAATCAGACATGTATGTCATTATCTAAAATTTTTGTGGCACAGTTGTGTGATGTATCTTAAAGTGTAACACACACAAAAAAAGATCAGTATTATATGTGAAAGCTATGTTTTCCTTGTAGCTACACTATGCATATTAATTTAGAACATTTATTTTTCCTGTTTGTGTCTTCATGCTACTGAGCAGTGATGTTGCTATTGGCTGACTACATCAAGTGCCCTATGCCTTGAATATGCGATGCCAGCGGCTGCCAAGATCATGTGACCTGAACAGGCTTACAAAAGCTCATCGCAGTCTAGATTTAAACTGACATGCTGTGTTCGTTGAAATTCAAATTTATACATTCCTCATACGAAAATATGCAGCATATCGTATTACAAAAATATACAGTGTACATGTTGCTGCTCATCAAAGATCTTTCCAAAACGGTTTTTTCTTTTGCTGTGTTTTGTTTTCTAAAGTGCTGGAAGTTCTACGCCAGTGTATAAAATAACATAAACCATAGCCGTTCGTAGGATTGATAAGTTTTACAGTTCTGAGGGAAAGCTTACTGTCACTTAACACGGAAAAAGTGTATTTTCAATTGGGAAATGAGTTTTTTTCCTTGTCCACATACACACCCTGTCCTTGGTTTTCTCAATACTGAGGGCATAGTTTGATTGGAGTTCTTTTCAATGGCAACAGCTGTAAACGCCGAATTTTAGAAGGGTGACTGCAATTTTTGTGAAATGATGTACAAAGAGAGAGACCAGAAAAATGGCCCCTGTGGCTTCCTTCTTCGTCACGAGGTCTTCGTGCAGAGTAGTATTCATGTCTTTTCATATCTGACTTATCAGATTTAGCACCATGCGATTTCTGGCTCTTCCCAAAAATTAAGACCTTGTTTAAAGAAAAACATTTTGACACCATGTTAGAAATGCTTCCAGTCGTGGATTCAATGTTGGGATAGTGCATTGCTATCCAAGGACAGTACTTTAAAGGAGATTGAATCAGATTCCATTTGAGCTTATTAATTTGTTTCTGATAAAATTATTCATTGTATTTCTTGATTACACCTCATACATATTCAGATATTTAGTTCCTATATTGATTGCCGTTGAGACACAATGGCTTATACAAGGTATCCTGGGAGGAATTCTAAATATATGAGAGGAATGATAGTCTGAAGCATAAAAGACAAGTAAACGTGGACTCTAAAATTAGAGCCAAGAGCATTTCTCCACCTCTAAATCTTTTGAACAGGTATCTTCTAGTGCAAACTGCTTTAAATGTTTTGGTAGGTGGTGTTATGGACCAAAACAATAAAAAAATGTTCAGTAAACATTGGCTAGTAGGTCAATTGCTGCCAATGCATCGAGTGAGCGTGCTCTGGCTGCATTAAAATTTGCCCATCCTGTGCTCTGTTTTCATCAAAGTATAATGACATTTGTGCCATGTGACAAGCTAAGCTATTCCTACTGCTTTTATCACAGCTGTTTTTTCTCTGCAATACAGCAATTAATTGTTAAAGACTGCATATTGTCATTTCGTAGTGCTCCATTCAAAGGTGGAGCAGGAGAAGAAACATAACAACTCACCAAGAACCCTTTGTTATCAGTTTATACAAGTATTTGTGTTCACTCCTTTTGTGTTGTATATTTAGGATGGCGATAAATAAAGCCTGTCAGACAGCACGCGTATTACAGTAACAATAAGTCAAGAGTTGCTCATATCTTGGTTGACACCTGCCTAATGAAGATTAAATTCAGGTCTACATTTTCTGTGTGTACATCTACGTCAGTACTCCGCAACTCACCTGACAGTGTGTGCCAGAGAGTACTTATGGTACCACCAAGTGAGCACTGTTGTCTACAGTGCTATGAATCTCATGGAGGAACAGAGTGAGTAGAGTTTTGAAAGATCTCTGCAGAATCCTCGTTGATTTTTATAGAGGAGATTTTCTTTCTTCAAAACCACCATAATACATGAGCATAATTCCGTAACAGATTGATGACAGTGATACAGGCCTATAATTATGCGCATCTGTTCTACAATCCTTCTTGCAAATGGGAATGACTTGCATTTTTGTCCAGTCACTAGGTACCCTTCGTTGCTCCAGCAACTTACGATAAACTGCTGCTAGAAGGGGAGTAAGTTCTTTCGGAAAATCTCCATATAATCTTGCGGGTTATCTCATCTGGTTCTGAAACCTTTCCACTATGATTGTAGTTGTTTTTATATTCTGCAGTCAATTATGTCAACATCTGCTATTACCAAGTTCGTACGATGATTGAAAGAGGGGACCATATACAATCTTCCATTGTGAAACAATTTTGGAAGACTGAATTCAGTATTGTGGCCTCTCTCTTGTCATTTTCTGTTTCGGTGCCATTATGGTCACTGAGTGACTGACTGGACAGAGGATTTCAAACTGCGTGATAATTTTATGTATGGCCAAAACTTCATAGGGTTGTTAGTCAGATCAGTTGACAAAATTTTACATACAAAGTAATTGACTGCTTGTCTCATTGCTCTCATTATGCTCATTTTTGCTTCTTTCAGCTTTAGTTTGTCAGCTAGATTTTAACTTCTCTTGAATCTTGCGATAAAGCTCTCTTTGTTTTGATAGAAGTTTCCTAACACAGCTATTAAACCACATCCCTTAAGATCTTGCTCGGAACATTCTTGTTTAAAATATTATGAAAAGGGATAGATTTCTGCCCGCCGTAAAGGTGACACATTGAGTTGCAGACAGGCACAACAGAAAGATTGGTACACATTGAGCTTTCAGCTAAAACACTCTCCAGAAAGGAGACGGACACACACACACACACAACGTGCTGACAAGAGCGGCCAGTAATAGTGGTCATGTGTGCACGAGGTGTGCTTTCTTGCGTGAATGTGTGCGTCTGCAACTCAGCGTGTCATCTTTATGGTGACTAGAAATCTATCCTTTTCATAATATTAATTATATTCCAACTTGGACTTTACATTGGTTTATATTCATATCTAAGGCACTTTGAATGATGCTTTTTGAATTTTTTTCATTTGGCTCCATATCTTCATCTCCAGAACTGAATATTTGATGTTCGCTACTCAGATACATTGCAGTTTGTATCCTCTCATTTTCATGTGTGTAAGTCTGTTGTTTACACACCATAGACACTATAATTCATACTTGAGTGGCGGATAACTTACAGACAAGAATTACAGAAAAACTCATATTGTATTCCACAAAATATCAGCTTTGAAACAGCTGCCTCACCAGTGCAATCTGTATTGACTTTGGTTGCTTATGCACCTGCCTTATCGCCTGTGTACCGGATCATAAGGCTGTATATAGATCTGCTAAATAGTGTTGTTGATTAAATTGGTCATTTGCAGGCATTTAAGTAGATAATTTCAGACAGTTAGTGAAAATACACAGGTTATTGTTATGTCTTACAAATGTGGACACCATGAATACAAGACCACACCTTTTACTTGCAAATCCAGCAAACGATATATTCTCACTTCACCATTGTTGCCACTTTAAGCCATTTACAGACTGCTTATTTACATCATCATTAGCAATGATTACCATCATATTTTGCTTACTGTATCTGAAAATGCTGACTATATAAATAATTTTGTTAGATATAAGGAAAATATTTGCCAAAATGAAACTGAAATTAAATATAAATAACAATATTTAATTGTACATATTGTAAATATTTTTGTTGTAATGTATTATTATACTCAAAGAAGAAATTTCTCTCTTTCTTTACAACAGGCTGTAGGCAGCAGTAGAGGAATAGCTCAAACTCGCCGTATAATTAACTTCCTGGTACAGTGTGATGGCCCAAGTACCAGTGATCAGGACACCCTATCATCTCATTTTAGCTTGTCTGACAACATTTCGTGATAGGACCTATGCATGTGGGATTCGTTATTAACTGCTTGTGCAAACTGAAATAATTGAAGTGGTTTCCAGGTTAATTTTAAACATATGAAAATACGATAGTGTAAGAAGAGCTATTATCTGAAATGTACGGTTTATGTTTTGTGTATAGTTACTTTTAATTTATTTCCCATTTTTAAGATTAAGCTGCAGCAATTTCATATTTATATAAAAAGCTGTGAAGTAATGTGATACAGTTCGTGTTATGATTGTGTGTGTTGTGTTATCTGTAAATTTTATCTGAGAATTTGATCAGCACCATTTTATTCCTCTTGTTAGCTTACCGTAATTGTTGCATAATATTTAAGCTGACCAAAATGGCAGACTCTGAGAGCACTAACTTTAAAGACTTTTTAATTTTTCACATTATTTTGGAACAGTATGATTAGAAACTTCTGAAGTGGTCTTACCAATAATGACATGTACATACAGTGTATTGTTAGAACATATACTTATAAAATGAAAAGTTTTATTTATTTATTTTAGTATAGCTGTGTGTTGTACAAACTTGACTGGGAAGAGGCTCAAATATATTGTATACAAATTTAGTTTTCTCTTCAGTGGTGAACAATAACACTGCATAACTGTTTGAATTGACTTGTCCAGTGGTCACTTCATTATTGGACGCTGTAATTTTAATTTTGTACAATAGGATGATATCGTGCAGGCTTCTTCTCAGGGAAATATTTTATTTGTATTACTTTTTAAAACTGTAAATAGAAGTCAGACTTTTTAAAAAAATTGACATATTTTATAAAATTCCATGTGTACAGTAATTTGTGGACTAAATGTTAATATTTTCTGTTTTGATATAATACACTCTACATGCCAGTGAAATTTTGTCATTTGAAGCATAGGTTATAAACAGATGCCTTACTTATGATTCAATTTCCAAAATAATGACCGTTCACTACATTGTTTTTTAACCTTCAGACAGTATTTTGAACACAATATCAGTATAAATCATTCTTCTTCATCATTCCTTCTATTTGGACCAAATGAATTACATATATTACATCACACAATATCTTTAGTGAGCATACAAATACCTGAAAATAATGTTGTGATATATGTGTCATTCCATCTGTGTGTACCAATTAATTCCAAATGTTCAGAAACAGGAAATGATCTTGACCTTGAAGATGGGCTTACTGTTGTCAATGTTTTTCACCATGTAGGGGTACAGAATCACTTACTGAAAGATTTAAGTAAGAAGATTTTAAGACATAACTTACAGTATCATTCTGTAATGCTGAACAGATCTGTTTTTATTTCTCTGGCAATATTTTGTATAAAATGAAAATTGATCTTTCGTGTGGATACAGAAAGCTTGCTCTCTCTCTCTCTCTCTCTCTCTCTCTCTCTCTCTCTCTCTCTCTGTGTGTGTGTGTGTGTGTGTGTGTGTGAGAGAGAGAGAGAGAGAGAGAGAGAGAGAGGGAGAGAGAGAGAGAGAGATGGTCAGTTACTAACTGTATCAAATGTACAGAATTTTATGTGGAATTGTTGAGAGTTTATATCCTAGTGTGACATACTTTTCCTGTTTACATTTCAGGGCATATTGTATTTAGCTGGTGATCTGAGTCACAAAAATTGTCATTTTAGTGTGATGATGATGATGATGATGATGATGATGATATTGTAATAATAACAAAAAAGGCATGGTGTAGAAGGAATGAGTATTTTCATTAATTCGTAAATGAACCCACACATGTGCATAAACATTCATTTTTGTGAACAATTTCAGATTGGTTTTGTAATTGATCTCAGACTCCACACACTATACAACATAGTGGTTATGAACTTCTGGTCAGTGAGAGGGTTGGTTGTGATGTAAAATGTTTTCATCCAGTTTTGTGTATTTAGTGTGAGATTCTATACTTGTTGGGAAACAGCCTGTTCAGTACACTTTTCTGTATTTGTGAAGTATCTGAAGATAGTGTCCGTAAAAGCTATAGATGAAACTATTTTGCATAACATCTGTCAGTACAAAATATGAATCTGTAGATTGATAAGAAATATTTTTGATGTGAATGAATTGTTGTAAAATAAAGCAGCACAACTCTTAGAGAATGTACACATTTTCCAAAATTGCATGTATTGTGTTTTAAGAGGAGTCCTGAAATTCAGTTCAATTGTATACATTACTTAAAAACAGTTCATACTTTCCTGAATTTTGTATACAAAATATTATGTCATTATGATCACATTTTATTGCAGCTTACAAATGGCCTTTTGTCAGTGTAGATTGTGGTTTTCCCCCCTCCTGAAGGCTCTGCAATTGTGTGCTGGTATGTAATGAAATCAACCTTTTGGAATTCGAGTATGTTACATTTCAGTATTGTGGGCAAGATATAAAACTTTATTTTATTGCATAATCAAGCACTGCCAAGACATTTATTCTCTAAAGATACAACTTGTGTGTGATATACATTTGGTATTTTACAAAGAAATTATGTAGCCTTACATTTCCTTTTGCTTTTGTTGTGTGTGTGTGCTGTTTTCTTTTATAGTTAATACATGTATGACTGTACTTTCTTGTCCTGTAGTCAGGTTTACTTCATTCATTTCTCCTCTCCTCATGTTTGTCAGCGACTGATGATTTGTACTGATGAACTGTAAGCTTCTGTTCCTGTAACACTCATGAGTAATTTAGTTGTCTGCACACTTATTGTGGTGTAAAACTGAGGCAGAGCATGTTGAGGAATTTTCCATTGAGTTGTGTGTGAAAATTTCCTCTTGCACCAATGTGTACATCACTGAGTCTATCAGCACCTGAAAGGCATTCACTTAAAGAAAGATGTAAACATTTCAGCTCTGCTATCTGTTTATCTCCTAATGATGTTCTGTATCTTACAATTGCTACGTTTCCATCTAAAGTTGGAGATAATTTCTATTTTCTGCTGACTCAGTTGCTTGCAAAGCCGGCAAATATAGATGTGCCTAGAAAATAGCTTTTGGAGTAGTTGCTTAGGAGAGTAAGCCATACGCTATATACATTCACTAGAGGGTCGTGTAGTGTGAAACAGTGACAGTGCTTTTTTGAATTTGGGAGACATGTTCATGCAGCCTACTGTGGACAAACTGCTGCTGTTCTGGCTACTGCATTGTATTAACTGCTGCATGTTGACCACAAAAATATCAGTGTTTGGGGAAACTCAGATTTAAAAGATTAAGCCTTTCACTGCTGTGGATGTGCATACACGTTCCGTCTGCCATTCTGCTGCAGGTGTTGTGGACGTGAACACGCTTGGATTTTCCTACACTGCTATAAATATCTGTATGCCTCCTAAGCTGCCAACCTCTCATTGATGCGGATCAGTTGCTTACATGTTTTGGCGAATAAAAAAGTTTTGAGTATTTATCATACAACATATATGCTTCATTGCATGCTATCATTTGCAGGAAACCTCATTCCGGTATCTTGAATTGTGCATGACTTTCCGTTGGATATAATACCCAGTAACTCAAGAATGAAACGAGATACAACTCTACTCTCAATTTTAAATAAAATTTCGATATCTATATTTCATTCACTGCAGTGTATGAGCTAAAATCAACAATACTCAAAGTTTTCACAATACATTTTTACCTCTGCAAAATCTTTAAGATTTCACACGATGTTTTACTTACTTCACGCAGTGCATTAATTATGGCATATAACGAAAATGAATTTAGTCCTTTATCAAGCGAAGGTATCAGACTCTGCAAGATGGGCAAAAAAATCAAATTTTGTCAACAAATAGCTTTCTTAAAGTCGTATGATAAGTATTTCATATCGTCTGGAACACCGTCTCTCAGAACAGGCACCGGCATTTGGTGAGCAGTAGAGCTATAACAAAAGTCGCCCTCAGAACAGAATGCAGAAATCTGTGTCCATAGCAGCAAAAGGGTTAAATACATGTAATGAAAGCATTTTTAAAAGTACTGAAAATGTTGGGATAAATGGAATAGTAAATTACTTTTATCACTTTTCCAGCAATATTTATGATCTCGCATATATTCGTCAGTAAAACTTATCAACTTAGTACAGTTATACTTCGGCTCCAACAACAGTAAACTGCATATATTCCTTGCTATGTGAATTAATTCGTAACTGTTACCTTTCTCATTTTCCATTAGTGTGTTTCCATTTTCTGTGACCTCTCAAAGAGCTTGAGTGTGGAAACTAGAGGATTCTACACAAAAATGTAAAATGTTCAAGCATTGCCATTGGTGGATAGAGTTAATGCGTTAACAATATAAACAGCAGCTCAAATTAACATCTGGTTGCTGGGGTAAAACAAAGCTGCCAATAGTGGAATGTAAAATTTGGTCTGCTTGTGTTTTTACCTTTCATAAATGATATACCAAAGGTATTAGGTACAGTTACAATAACAATCATAGAGGCGTGTGCTGTGTGTGTGTGTGTGTGTGTGTGTGTGTGTGTGTGTGTGTGTGTGTGTGTCACATTGCATAAATGAACTAATATTTTTTTAAACATAAATTAATGGGCAGTTTCAAAGCTGTAGATATTTGCTGATGATGAATTAATCAGGGGTTCAAATTCAATTGTAAGTGAATTATGGTATCTTCTAACACCATTAAAAAAGAAAAGGTACCAAAAGTACACATGAAAGGCAATATACTTAATGAAAGCCTATGTATAAAATTTCTTGAAGCTAAAATGTAATCTGCACACTATTAACTGGATGCTTTGCACTTGCGAGTTACAATGGTATTGTGGTAAACGTGCTGCATTATGTTGTGTACCTTTACACTCTCTTCAGGGTAAGCCAGCTAAAATCAACTAAAAAAATAAAATCTGCAGAAATTGTAGTGTTTGAAGCTGGTAATCACATAGCTTCTGTAATCCTTTTCAGTTATCTCAGAATTTTCACACTCATTTCCTAAGATATTAACTGTTAATGGTATTTGTGGTCAGCACTGAAAATTGATGTACAGAGATTTACACAGTGATGCAAAATGAAGACATATATTCACATAGGATTTGCCTCTTTGTATAGGGTTCACATCTGTGTTCTAGTGCAAAGGCCTTCAACAGACAAGAGACCAGAATTAGTACCCACCACAATTAAATGTCTTACTGTCTACTGTTATATATTACCTAGAATCAGGACAACCCCCTGGTAGCAGCATGATATGTAACAGTGCTCTTGACGATTGGGAAAGAGTGGGACGGAGTGCAGTGGCATCATCTTGGCCAAATGTAGGGAGGGTAATGGCAAGACGGTATAAAATTTTATCGTGCTGCCAACCATGAGAGTGCATCTCGCATACCTTAATTGTTATGAACGTGTACTGCATTTAAACTGCAGTTTGCTTCAATCCAAATGTAGTTAAAACTGAGCTGTTTTTACAAGTGAACAAATATTCAGTAATAGTGTACATTTTTACTGAGGACAAAGTAACTCTAATATGTCTGCATAGACTCTCAAAATACGGCACAATCAATGAAATGAGGTTCAACAGTGACAGTAAAACAGCTACTGTTTGACAGCATTAGTGATGTTTCTGAGTTGGTAACAAATGAAGCAGGACACTATGGGCCCGAAATGGTCTGATTCGTACCGATTCTGTGCTAGGTAGATGAGAGGATAACACTGTTATTGTTCAGTTTGCTTAATGCTGTAAGAACAGTAAATTGTACCAACTGATGATGGATGCAGACTGCAGCTGTAACTATTGAGAAACCTGGATATGTATGAGTCATATGAAGGAGAGACCACAAACAATTGTACAGTAGGAAGAACAGAATGTATGTGGCAACAGATGAAGAGTAAGTTACAGTTTACTGGTTCTACACAAAACTTCCAGGCAACAAGAGTAGGGAAGGTTTCATGAGTTAGAGCAGTAGGTTATTCAGTACATGCAAGAGAGATGCAGTTTGACGTTCCTGATTATTTGACAACGTACTGGAATGAAGACACTGCAGATAAAGAGGACTTTTTCAACTGCATGCATCATGGAATTCAAAGCAAGTACAAGCTTGTGCATTACTATGATGATGAAGAGTGCAGGACTTGGGTTATGACACAGAACAACACTAGCTCACTAACTTCCTCAATGTTTTACAAAAATGATTTGTGTGTTGGTGTCTCATAATCTGAGAAAATACCACAAGTGTTTACAGTAGGTAGTGTTAACTTTATATCAGTGATAAAGTCTGTAAATTGGATAAGTCAGAAAGTTACAAATTAAAAATGTTTCAAGGAGCCTAATAGAGAAATGGTTGTCTTTATGGTACCTTCTTTCACAGTTAAGAGAATACTCATGTAAGTAGAGAGCTGATAGTGGTAGATTAACGTTAGTTACATCCTGTAGGTGAGAAATCAGTCTTTTTTTTTGTTTTGGTTTCAGTTTGTGTGCTAATTTTACCTATTTCATGTTGTGTAAGCGCGTATGCAATAATCTTCTTCTTCTTTGCATGATTTTGTGTCTCTTCTGGTCAGCCCTCCTAGTGTCATTATGCCATTCTGGACACACACACACTCCCTGACAAAATCTGTGAAGTACCCAGAAGGGGAGGAGAAAACAAAATGGAACTTTAATGACAGAGAGAGGGTATGTGTCATTATTTCAGTGATTACGAAATCAAATTAAGTTTATAAAGAAATTCATTTACATGTATATACATACTTCCCAAGCCACTGTACATTGCATGGCAGGGGGTACAGTGTACCACTGCTAGTCATTTCCTTTCCTGTTCTACTCGCAAATAGAGAGAGGAAAAAACGACTGTCTGTAAGCCCCTGTATGAGCCCTAATTTCTCTCATTTCTTCTTCGTGGTCCTTACGCAAAATTCTACAGTCAGTGTCAAATGCCACATCTCTAAATTTCTGCAATAATGCCTCACGAAAAGAGTGTTGCCTTCCCCTCCAGGGGTTCCCATTTGAGTTGATGGAACATCTCCATATTATTTGCATGGTGATCAAATCTACTGGTAACAGTTCTAGTAGCATACCTCTGAACTACTTCAATATCTTCTTTTAATCCGACCTTCTGCGGATCCCAAACACTCAAGCGCCCTACAATGGCTCGCACTGTTGTTCTATGCGCTGTCTCCATTACAGATGAGCTACACTTTCCAAAAATTCTCCCAATGAAAAAAAAAAGTCAAATATTCGCCCTCCCTACCACCAACTTGTCATGCTCATTCCATTTGATCTCACTTTTCAATGTTATGCATTGATATTTAACCTATGTGGTTGTGTTGAGTGTCACGTGGCTAATGCTGTTTTCGAACATTACGAGATTATTTTTCCTACTTATCCGCATTGACTTGCGTTTTTGTACCTTCATTGCACCAACTAGAAATTTTGTCTTGACTCACCTTGTATCATCCTACAGTCACTCAACAAGGACACCTTCCTGCACACCACACTGTCATCAGCAAACAACCGTATATTGCTGCTCACCCAGTCTGTCAAATAATTTACGTATACAGCAAACAAGAGTGATCCTGTCACACTTACCTGGGGTACTTCTGATGATACCCTTGTCTCTGACGAACATTCGCTGCCGAGGACAACATACTGGGTTCTATTACCACATGTCAGGGAACCTAATCCGCAAGCAAGCTCGTACCTTTGTCTACATTGGGGCACCATTTCAAATGTTTTCTGGAAGTCTAGGAATATGGGATCTGCCTGTTGCCCTCTATCCATAGTTTGTCGGATAATGTGAGAAAAGGGCAAGTTGAGTTTTGAACTAGTGATGATTTCTAAATCCGTGCTAATTTATGGACAGGAGCTTTTCTGTCTCAATGAAATTTATTATATTCGACATCGGAATGTCTTCAAGAATTCTGCAGCAGACTGTTGTTAAGGATATTGGTCTGTAATTATGCTGGCCCATTCTTTTACCCTTCCTATATACAAGAGACACCTGAGCTTCCTTTCAGCCGCTTTCGACTATGTGCAGGGCAAAAGATTCGCAATAAATGAAAGCTAAGCAAGGGGCAAATGGCGCAGAGTACTCTCTGTAAAACCGAATGGGAATTTCATCAGGACCTGGTGACTTATTTGTTTTCAACTCTTTCAGTTGCTTGCCTATGCCAGGAGTGACCTACTTGTATGTCTTCCATGCAAGAGTCTATGAGACAGACAAATTACGGTATATCTGTGTGATTGTCCTGCGTGAATGATTCCTTAAATGTGTAATGTAAAACTCAAGTTTCCCTTTTGCTTTCTTCTGTTGCCATCCCAGACTTTACGAGTGACAGGATAGAAGCTGTCAACCCACTTAGTGATTTTACCTGTGAGCAGCATTTTCTTGGTAACACCTTTAGCTAAGGTATGATACTGAAAGTTGTTGTATGCTCCATACATTGGTCTTCTTACAGATGAAGGGATTTGTAATAAATTTTACTTGTTGACATTTGTGCATTCTTTTCTGACCTGATAGTGCCACGATCTCTTTTTTCCTCAGCATCTACCGAATAAGACTACTTACAGTATCATGTTGCACCCCCTCTCGCATGTATTTGTGCACTGATTCGGGTGGGAAGGGTGTCTCCTTTCCTCAGGCAAGCTGCCCCACAAATTTTGTTACTGGTCCATGATATCCTGGATATGGGCACTTGGATGGAGAATATGTCCTAGATGATCCCACTCATGTTGTTGTATCATGGATGGACCAGAGGATCTTGGTGTCCACGTGAGTACATCAGTATCACCTGGACAGTTCACAGACGCATGTGCAATGTGTGGACTAGCAGTGTCCTGTGGAAAAATGGTACCATGGTACTGTCGTATGAAAGATAACACTCGAGGACACAGGATATCCATGAACACAGTTATGCCATCAGGTGTGACCTGAAATCATACCCAGTGGCTCCCCAAACCACTGCACTGGGATTAACATTGATATGCCTCTCCAAAACATGAGAAGAATGGAACCTTTCCCCAGGTTACCATTGTACTTGCTGACGAAGATCATCCGATGCAATGCAGAGGCGCAATTTGTTGCTGAACACAATGCGACATCATTCATTAGCAGTCCATGCGTCCTGATCACAGCACCATTCCAAACGCAGCCATTTGTGATGTATTGTTAAAGGCAACCTATGCATGTGACATAATTCTCTATTCTGGCTGCTGCTAGTCTCTGATCTATGATATGGGTTGACATGCAATGTTGCAGTTATCCCATTAAGTATTCTTGGATGGCAGGTGCTGATGTGAAAGGGTTATGATGCGTGTGGTGCACAGTATGGTTACTATGGATAGAGGCCAATAGGCAGATCCCATATCTGTAGAGTCCCAGAAACCATTTGATACAGTGCCCCATTGCAGACGAAGGACCAAGCATACTCCTTTGTGGTTGTCAGCCGGAACCTCGATAGTGGTCATGCTTGTTTTCATGCAGACCAACACTGGGCCACTGCCACTTCTGAATGCCCCACAAATGTGAATATTGTATGGTTCGACCAGCTGGCCAAGTGGAAACCCAAAATGAGGTACTTTTCGAACACTATCAAATGCTGATGATGCTGACTCAAATGAGTACACAACATTGTCATGTCCTCCACAGTGATAACATCTGACACTGTTCATGCCTCTTACATACACTGCCAAGCCTGGTAACAACATTAAAAACTAACACCCTAATGTACATTGATGCCCGTTTTTCCTGACAGAGAGAATTGCAGCATTAATTATTTACATACCAGTCAATAGTATGTACATGTACATCTAACCATTCCTTCTGAGAGCTTCACTTTGTTTTTTCAAACAGTGTATTTGTATCATTTCAGGAATGCAGTCCTGTTGTTCTCAGATTGCTGAATTGAATTAAATTTTATTTGCTATTGTTGGATTACATGGTGCACGGTGATTGTACATGTAATATAGGACACATAAAAAAATGGGAAAACATTTACTATCACATACTTTATAACCATTTTTCTTACATTCTAACATCATTGATTACAAGTAACACTATATACAAATCAAAGGCAGAGCCACGTGTGAAAGCACCCACATGACTTACCAACTGACCTGCCTACACTGTGAAGCTTTCTATGTGGGAATGACCAACAACAAACTGTCCATTTGCATGAATGGACCTAGGCAGACAGTGTTTGTTGGTAATGAGGATCACCCTGTGGCTAAACATGCCTTGGTGCACGGCCGGCACATCTTGGCACAGTGTTACACCGTCCAGGTTATCTGGATACTTCCCACTAACACCAACCTGTCAGAACTCCGGAGATGGGAACTTGCCCTTCAGTATATCCTCTCTTCCCGTTACCCACCAGGCCTCAACCTCTGCTAATTTCAAGTTGCTGCCGCTCATACCTCACCTGTCATTCAACAACTTCTTTGCCTCTGTACTTCCGCCTCGACTGACATCTCTGCCCAAACTCTTTGCTTTTACAAATGTCTGCTTGTGTCTGTGTACGTGGGGATGGATATGTGTGTGTGTGCGCGAGTGTATACCTGTCCTTTTTCCCCCCTAAGGTAAGTCTTTCCGCTCCCGGAATTGGAATGCCTCCTTACCCTCTCCCTTAAAACCCACATCCTTTCGTCTTTCCCTCTCCTTCCCTCTTTCCTGATGAAGCAACCGTTGGTTGCGAAAGCTTGAATTTTGTGTGTGTGTTTGTGTTTATTTGTGTGTCTATCAACATACCAACACTTTCGTTCGGTAAGTTACATCATCTTTGTTTTTAGATATGTATACAAATTTAATGTGATAAGTACTCTTCAACACGGTAACATTCCTTTTCCACCAGGTAGTCTTTGAGGTTTTTTTAAAACTTAGTGTCATGTACATTGTCATGCAGTTTTTTTGGCAGACTTCTTGGTAATTTGAAACCTGAATACTGGCAAATCCCTTTTCAAGCATTGTCAGTCAGTGGGGTATGCTTCACATATCATTCTTCCTCCATGTGTTGTGGGTATGTACACTAGCATCTGTAGTACACTCAGCATTATCTCTTATGATAAAAATTATAGTTTTTTATGTGTACAAAGATGTAAAAGTTAAGATGCCTAGTGTTTTGAAGCAGTTTCTTCATATTCCAGAAGTCTTTCTTCATAATATCATCCTGATTGTGGGTGGTGTTTATGCTGCAGGAATGGTTTGAAGAGCCCATGTGCACAAAAGCTGTCTGCATACTGTGATAACTGCCTCATTATGAATATGATTAATATATTGTTTCCATTTCTGCTCATTAACCGCAGTAACACCTAAGAATCTAGTGGATTCTACTTCTTCCAGTGTCGTTTCATCCACATCTAAACCCATGCACATAGCCTTCTTTATTTCTTAACACTGCATACATAATCTTCTTTTAGATTTATGACAAGTCCATTTTCCAGGAGCCACTTCACTGTAGTAGTTGCAAAAATGTGTGCTCTTCTCTCAACCTGTACCACATTTTGGTCACTGTTCAGTATTGTCATCTCATCTGCATGCAATATTTTCTTCTCCTTCTCTTCAGCAACTATGCAATTAACAAACAGATTAAGCAGCAATGGCTCCATTACGTAAGCCTGCAGCACTCCATATCTGATGGCTCTGGGGCATTGGTTTCTGACTGATACGCATTCCCTATTGATATATACTGTTTCCCATTACATACGTATGATTCTTCCCCTCACCTGCTTGCCCTCGAATACCATAGTTTTCCAATTTTCTTATTAGTATTACATGGTCAGTAGTGTCAAATGCTTTGGAGATAGCCAACATTGCAGTTAAAACTTGTTTTTCATCTAAGGACTGTACAATATATTCCGTCAGACTAGCAGTTGCTGATTCTGTAGATTTACTCTTTTCTGAAACCATTCTGTGATGGTATAAGAATGTTGTATTTGTGCAGGTAATATCTATTATAGATACGTATTTCCAGGATTTTTGAGAAACCTGACAGTGAAACAGACCTAAGTTGTTGGGGTCATCGTTATCCCCTTAATTGTACACTGGTACCACCCTGCTTATTTTCAGTTTTTCTGGAAAAATTCCATCTCTGAAAAAACAGTTTCCTATGTCCAGCAATGCTAAGATTATTTTCTTACTTATTTGCTTTATTATATGATTTGATATTTCGTCGTCATTAGCTGATTCATTAGACTTCATTTTTTGTATAGTTTTTCTCAGTTCATATTCTGTGAATGGCTTCCAGAACATGATTCTGCTTGATTCTTTTGCTAACTTTGTTATCTTCTTTTGTGGCCTATTTCTTCTCAATTTTAAGTTCTTTGCCACATTTTATAAAGGTATGATTATGTTAGCTCTTGCTCCATCAGCAACAACCACTTTGTTGTCTATTTTCCTTGACATGATACTTGTTTCTTTGTTTGATCCAGCTTTTTCCTTCCTTTCACCAATAATTACATTCCAAGCTGCCTTTATATTTTTTATAGTTCATTATGCTGGCATTAATTGCTCTTGTTTTTGCCTCTCTTATTATTTTTCCATACTTCTTTCATAGCATTTTGTAATTTTTAGCTTCACCCCTACATCTCATCCTGCAGCTTCCTTCACAGTTCTGTTATTTCACTGGTAATCTACATTGTCTACCCCTGCAGCTTTTCTTGTCTCATTACATTGGAGAATGCTACAGTAAAACAGTGTTTGAGTGTTGTAATGAATGAACCATACTTTTCATTTACATTCTGTATCTGCAGGGTTTCATTCCATGTCCTTGTCATAGCTTTTGGTAGGCAGTGCATAAAATGCCCAGACTAACATAAGCAGTTCTCTTGAAGCTTTTCTGTTGCATTTGCCACTTTAAACAAGACTCATATGTGGCAATTTATTACTTTTGTTTGAGAGTTGCCCCTTCGAACCAGCATAGCGTTCTCGCCTCTGTTACCTGGAGCTTCTGTTCGCATGCTTCGCGGCATTTACACAAGGAACTGTTGTAAAATATGTAATCTGTTTGGGATGCAGATATGCCACTTTTGCAGGTGATGAAAGCTACATTTAAAAAAGTTAATGATTGACAAGAAAGGGGAAAAGAAATACAGTAGAAGAAGAATGGGTAGCTTTGAGAGACGAAATAGTAAAGGCAGTGGAAGATCAAGTTGGTAAAAAGATGAGGGCTAGTAGAAATCCTTGGGTAACAGAAGAGATATTGAACTTAATTGATGAAAGTAGAAAATATAAACGTGAAGTAGACAACAAGGAATACAAACATCTCAAAAATGAGATCAACAGGAAGTGCAAAATGGCTAAGCAGGGATGGCTAGAGGACAAATGTAAGGATGTAGAGGCATGTATAACTAGGGGTAAGATAGATACTGTTACAGGAAAATTAAAGAGACCTTTGGAGAAAAGAGAATCACTTGTATGAATATCAAGAGCTCGGATGGAAAACCAGTTCTAAGCAAAGAAGGGAAAGTGGAAAGGTGGAAGGAGTATATAGAGGGTCTATACAATTCCAATGTGCTTCAGGACAATACTGTGGAAATGGAAGAGGACAAGGATGAAGATGAAATGGGAGATATGATATTGCGTGAAGAATTTGACAGAGCACTGAAAGACCTAAGTCGAAACACGGCCCTGGGAGTAGACAACATTCCATTAGAACTACTGATTGGCTTGGGAGAGCCAGCCCTGACAAAACTCTACCATCTGGTGAGCAAGATGTATGAGCCAGGCGAAATACCCTCGGACATCAAGAAAAATATAATAATTTCAATCCCAAAGAAAGCAGGTGTTGATAGGTGTGAAAATTACCCAACTATCAGCTTAATAAGTCACAGGTGCATAATATTAACATGAATTGTTTACAGACAAATGGAAAAACTGGTAGAAGCCGACAAGGGAAGCAGTGGTTTGGAAGGGAGGGAGACAGGGTTGTAGCCTATCCCTGATGTTATTCAGTTTGGATATTGAGCAAGCAGTACAGGAAACAAAAGAAAAATTTGGAGTAGGAATTAAAATCCATGGAGAAGAAATGAAACTTCGCAGTTTGCCGATGACATTGTAATTCTGTCAGAGACAGCAAAAGACCTGGAAGAGCAGTTGAACGGAATGGACAATGTCTTGATAGGAGGGTATGAGATGAACATCAACAAAAGGAAAATGAGGATAATGGAATATAGTCGAATTAAATCAGGTGATGCTGAGGGAATTAGATTAGGAAATGAGACACTTAACGTAATAGATGAGTTTTGCTATTTGGGGAGCAAAATAACTGATGGTGGTCAAAGTAGAGAGGATATAAAATGTTGGTTGGCAATGGCAAGAAAAGCGTTTCTGAAGAAGAGTGTCAGAAAGTCCTTTCTGAAATTATTTGTGTCGAGTGTAGTCATGTATGGAAGTGAAACATGGATGATAACTAGTTTAGACAAGAAGAGAATAGAAGCTTCCAAAATGTGGTACTACAGAAGAATGCTGAAGATTAGATGGGTAGATCACATAACCAATGAGGAGGTACTGAATAGAATTGGGGAGAAGAGGAAATTGTGGCACAACTTGATTAGAAGGAGGGATCTGTTGGTAGGACATGTTCTGAGGCATCAAGGGATCACCAATTTAGTATTGGAGGGTAGAAACCATAGAGGGAGACCAAGAGATGGATACACTAAGCAGATTCAGAAGGATGTAGGTTGCAGTAGTTACTTGGAGAAGAAGCAACTTGCGCAGGATAGAGCAGCATGCAGGGCTGCATCAAACCTGTCTCGGGACCGAAGATCACACCAACAACAACAACGATTGCAATCTCAAAAATGTTATAGCCTCCATGGTATTTTTGTCTTGGGTATTGGAAATTCCATATCCATAATTTCCATGGGATTTAGATTGTGATCTTTGCAATATGATTTTAAACTGTATTTTCGCCGCACGAAGTGGACATGCACAACATGGTAGTTTATATACACGAATGCTGGCATACACTTTTGTGTGAAAATGACATTAATTGGTCTCAAATGTTTTGCAGCTTACAGGGATAGCTTGTATATTAGAGGAGGAGGCCGTAAGTGCAAAGAAACGCAATAAAAAGGTGGCTCCAAAAAATGTCATTATATTGTACAAAAGGAGAATGTCACACACTATACAAGGAAGAGAAGCCTGTATTTTAGTATTTTATATTTTAGAAAATAGTTCAAGTTCCTCATTTATACTGGGGTTAACTAGTGAAACCACATAAATATTGACCACTGATGCTTGAAAAATTGTTTCACACACAATCCAGAGAGTGCTTAACAATAAACAACCCTGTCATAAACACATATTTAAACAAACAACTCTAATACATTACTTAATGTATACTCCAGGAAAAAAGCATTTTGCCACTGTTACGGTGTCCATTTCTTTATGGAGCACTGCAAATGCGTGACAATGTACAAATTAATTCCACATACTAATCAATCTGTTTCTACCCACAGTACTTTTTCACTTCAAGTTGCAGCCATATTGCAATCCATTTCATTGTAAAACATTAAATATGGTACTGCTGTGTATAAAATCTACTTTATAAATGTAATAGTGGGCAAGTAATTTAATATGCTCCTGTCATACAATTGAGATGGCTGCCTCACTCCTTCAGTTAATCTGTCATCATTTATTGTAAATTTTAACAAAAGATATAACAAAATCAAACAATTCGCAAAAAATTATGAAAAACCAAACAACCCATATCAACCACAAAAATCATGTTGAAAGGAAATATGAAGATCTGCGCATGGTCGTGTATCAGGAAGAAAAATGAGCTGGGGGGGGGGGGGGGGGGGAGAATATTTTGACAGGACGGCATGTGATGTGAAGGCCAATGTGAATTGGGCTTATATTTGTAAACAAAGGAATCTAGCACAGAAAAAAAAAACGGTAATATAAACACATACCATAATTACTATGATTAAATATTTACCCACGGATTTGTCGCAAGCAAACTATGAAACAAAAATTACGATACAAAAAAAAGAAATATACGTATGTGAAATAAATTATCAACATAGTTTGCACGAGTAAGTGCAAAAGCCACAACAACTTTTATCGTCCACTACAATACTCCGCATCATAGCTCGTAACATTTTAGAATCATGGTAATTCTTAACAACAGATATTGAATCTATTGAGACTTCTGTGAAAAAAGGTCAGTTTTGGGTGGTGACAAACTAAAATCTAATGCAGCACCTGCAAACTCAAAGAAACAGTAACATATGCAAATCATGAAAACACCAGCAACAGCAATAGCAGAAAATCAGCTTGAAAAGCAATGTTTGCAGTGTCGCTAGATCTGAGCTTTTTGGAAAAGTTGTCATTGGCATACAATATTGTGTGAGAGTTAATGAATAAGGCAATTCATTAATGGTTAACAGAAACAATAAAGGTCCGAGCCCTGACCCTTGTAGCACTCCAGACTGAACACAAACCAAATTTCACTTCTCTGTACCAATGCGCAAAACTTGTTGGTGGTTCTCTAGGAAAGATTTAAATATATTTATAGTGTTGCCATCATGGACATGGTCCTATATCTAGTGGGACAGTTGTTTTAACCTTTTTATACATATAGGCACAACTCTAGAAATTTTTAGTTTATCAAGGAACTTGTATTATATCTTAACCGGAGGCCTAGAAATGACGGAGGGGCTCCATCCCCGTCGCAGCCACAGTGGTCCACATCCCACAATGACAACCGCAGTCTACTTTACCCCTCCGCTGCCCCACACCGAACCACTCTTTTAGAGTTATTGTGCGGTTCGGCCCCCGGTTGACCCCCCCCCCACAGAACGTCTCACACCAGACGAGTGTAACCCGTATGTTTGTGTGGTAGAGTAATAGTGGTGTACGCGTACGTGGTGGAGAACTTGTTTGTGCAGCAATCGCCGACATAGTGTAATTGAGGCAGAATAAGGGGAACCAGCCCACATTCGCTGAGGCAGGTGGAAAACTGCCTTAAAAACCATCCACAGACTGGCCAGCTCACCGGATCTCGACACAAGTCCACTGGGTGGATTCGTGCCAGGGACCAGACACTCCTTCCCAATCCGGAAAGCCATGCATTAGACCGCACAGCTAACCAGGCAGGCATCAAGGAACTTACTCTCAACTAGACAGTTATTTACACAATAAGTTAAAGGCTAAATTACACAGTCAGTAACATCTTTCAACAAATTACTTGACAAATCATAGTAATCAACACTAACTGAAGGTTTGAAATTTTTCACTGTTTTGAGTATAGTTTTTGGACATACTTGTGTGAAAGTGAAAGTGCTCGGGAAACATTATTCAAAGCAGTTGTCCATGATACTAGTGCACTTACTGAACTACTAATTTCTTCAATGGATTGGATATAAAATTTATTAAATTCTTCTGTGGTTGTGGCAATTTCATCTTTTTGTTTAGTGTGGGCAATAGTGTTAATTTCACTCCAGGCTTTTTTGCATTTGTTTTTGAACTTCTCTGTGTTTACTTTATTATGTAGTTTCTTTGCTTCATTGATAGCCTGCCTATAGTTATACTTAACTGTAACCTACAATTCTTTATACACTTCTGATTTACCAGTTTTGTACATGCCAGAAAATAGCATAACAGTATTTTTCAATTGCCCTAATTGTGGAGTATACCATTCTTTGTTTTTTCCTTTTTTTGTAATTACTACTAATATTTACTGTATATTTTTCCAGATGGATGCTATTCTTGAATATATTTAAAAATAGAGAAAAACTCAGTGAAAACAATATCAGAGGAACAATGTTGAAGCCTACTAAAAAGGGAGTCCCAAATGAAACAAGTGATTGTCTAAACCTACCCATCCTCTCTACTCATTGGTCTAGTAGTCACGATTTTCGCTTTTGGGTTGGTGCAGTCTGAAGTTGCATTACGAGGACTAATAAATACTGCATCATGATCTGAGAGATGGAGACTAATTATGTCAGTGTTCATACAAGTTTTCCTAATATTTGTAAATATATTGCCTAGACAGGCACAGCCCCTTATAGGTTTACAGTTAACATAGTATAGGTTAAATTGTCGAAGCAAATTTATGAGCTCTGTCACTTTGCCCTGCAGAACATCAGAGCTTGAATTTACCCCCCCTCCAGTGACAATATTATATTTCTCCCATTTTGGTATACCAAAGTACATTAAGAGGTCCCCAAGTTTCTCAAAGAAGACATGTGCGTCACCGCTAGGTGCCTGTACACTACTAAAACCACTAGCTTAATACTCTCAGTTACTAGACCTGATATTTCAAAATGCAGTTCAGCACAAGGGGCCAATATTAAAGTCCGATTCTTTCAGTGTGAGAATTTTATTAAACTTCCACAGTCTAGGATCACTGAACAGTGATGGCAGACAACCAAAACCCGTTGGCCCGAGATGCAATCTTTCTTTTCTTTTTCTTTTTTTTTTTTTTTTTTTTCCAGCGATGAGAATCATTAATGAAATCTCTTATTTTTTTCAGATCATGAATGGGTGTTATAAAAGGTATTAATGGCAATAATAAGCCAAAAATATAATCCCATCACTGTTGGAATGGGCCTCCTTCACACGACAAAAATACACTTGAAAAACTTTGAATCATTCGCAAGTTTTAAATGTTGTTTGGGCGGAGGATTATTCTATTGTATAACTCTCTCTATCGAGTGGGCACATTTCAATGCACAATTATCTGTGGTGTGTCATGAGTGAAGTAGTTAGTGCAAGGCAAGGGACTGAGAGAGTATCAGAGAGAAGGATTCATTAACTGTGTTTATACACGCACTGGCTAAAATATCACACAGCTACATTAATGATGAATATGCATATATGGTATATGTTTAGAGCTTCTGTGATGGTAGTGCCACTGCTGCTGCTGCTGCTGCTGCTGCTGCTGCTGCTGGAGGATACCACAGCACTTTCTGAGATATTGAATTCCTGACTGTAGAATGTTTACCAGGGTTTTCAGTATGTGTTACAGATATTCTTACAAGTTCCCATTTTACTTCTGAAAGTGAAGTTCAGTGACTTGTGCAGGAAAAGCAACACATTGTTGAAATATATAGGGTAGTTATAGTGCCAGCACATGGTGACTTTCTGCACATATCAATGTCCCATGAACAATTGAATGGCTGGGGCTGTGTTAAACATATGACTAACTGTTTGTACAGTTTACATCATAGTTTATGAAATCTAAGGTTATGACCTGTCTTTTGATCGGCCTGCGATCTAGTGACTTTCGTTGGTATGATCACAACAAACCTGTCTTGGCGTTTTTAATGTGCTGTGGACTTAATAAAAATAACTGTAAATCATGGACTGAAATATCTTCTAGGGTGCATTTCATTCGTAACAATGGCAATTAATAACCAAGTAGAAGACTGCAATAACACTTCTGTGTAACTCTGTAGCTTTCACTCGTCCGGCAATCTAGTAGTGAGGTCTGTGGTACTTTCTGTAAGATGTATCATTCCCCTGTTATTTATTCTCATGATTAAAAATTACAGTCACTTGATTACAATACATTTCATTTGTGTGAAATTTAATTCTTCATTGGTTGTTTTGATTATTTCATCTGAATGTTGCTGTCTTATTTTCAATGTGATTAAAATCCAGTAGGTTTCTATCTGTTGAGGCATAGCACCTTACCTATTGAAATCGTAACAGCAGTCAACAGACATACAGTATGAATCAAAAGTAGGAAAGGTGGCATCAGATACCCGGGTGTAAGTAAGAAACTTCCTGGCAGATTAAAACTGTGTGCTGGACCGAGACTCAAACTCAGGACCTCTGCCTTTCACGGGCAAGCACTTGGCCGCAAAAGGCAAAGGTCCCAAGTTCAAGTCTCGGTCCGGCACACAGTTTTAATCTGCCAGGCAGTTTCATATCAGTGCACACTCCACTGCAGAGTGAAATTGTCATTCACATGTGTAAATAGTTTCTAAACGATCTGGTAGAGGTCACTAGCTGACTGACAATTCTTGGGCTGCAGTCAAAATACTGTTGTTTTTATTTGCAGTTATGTTTGTTTCTAATTGTTTATTAATTACTATTGTAATTGTGCTTCGTTATGAGAGTGAATGAAGGTGTGAATGTGAAATACTGTTTTATATTAAGTTTTTTTTCCGGCCTGCTATGGACCATGAAGATTTTTATCTCTTCCCTGATTGTGTTTTCCTCTTTTGCCAGTAGATTTTCATTTTGGCTGACTGTGCTTCTTTTCTCTGTTTTGACCATTTGCAGGCAGGACATGGAAAATGTTAACGATGTTGTATAAAGTAAAAGAGATGTATATCATGGAAATTATGAATGTTAAAATAGTCAGAAATGGGGAAATCGACTCAGATCATTATCTCTTTAA
The DNA here is from genome assembly GCF_021461395.2 of Schistocerca americana. Taxonomy (NCBI): domain Eukaryota; kingdom Metazoa; phylum Arthropoda; class Insecta; order Orthoptera; family Acrididae; genus Schistocerca; species Schistocerca americana. The sequence continues at coordinate 786,405,908 of NC_060119.1, forward strand.
GATTAAAATAAAATTTCTCCCATCTAAAACAAAAAAGGCAACCAAGAAAGTGATCAGATACAACACCACTACAGCTAGTATTACAAAAGAATGTATAGAAAAATTTAAAGAAGAAATTGAGACAAGTAAAGAAGGTGATAAGTGTGAACTCCAGATGCAGATCACTCAAGCAGCAGAGAAAACTTTAGGATTGACCAAAAATAAAAAGAAGACATGGTGGAATGAGAAGTGTGAAGAAGCACTAATACAAAGAGCTTAAAGATGGAGATTTGAAAAAAAGAGGAAGACCTTGAACAATTCTGACAACAAAGAAAAGAAACATCAAAAATTATCTGGAAAATCGAAAGAAACTTTGAAAATTCCCAGCTCATTGAAATAGAAGAAAATTTCACCAAAAATAATACTAGAAATTTTTACCTAACTTTTAAACACATACTTAAAGGATACCAGGCAGCAAGTAATTGTTTCAAAGATGAAAATGGCAAAATGGGATTAAATAACAAAGAAAATTGTGAAATTTTAGCAAAATTTTTTGAAAAGCTGTTAAACTTCTAAATAATAGATTTTATCTATCAGTCTTCCTTTTTAAATTTTATTGGCAGATCTAGATTTCAGCTAGAAACTAGCCATTCTCAATGCACTATCATTTTTGATCAATGCATGTAATGCCTGTTGGTCAGGCTTCATCCACAGTCCATTACATGCATTGATCAAAAATGATAGTGCATTGAGAATGGCTAATTTCTAGCTGAAATCTAGATCTGCCAGTAAAATTGAAAAAGGATGACTGATAGCTGATATCTATTATTTACAAGTCAATAACAGTTGCTGAGTGCAATAGCCTTCTGAATGAAAGGTAACCTGATAAAGTTGTTAAACTGTCCAGTTCCAACAGATAAATTAGAATTTCCAGTGACACCTCAAAATCTAGAGGAAAATTTCCCACCAACAGAGTTAGAAATTCATGAAACCATCAAAACACTCAAAAACAATAAAGCAAATGGTGAAGACTCCATTACAGCAGAGTTATGGAAGTGGTCATAACCAAAAATCATAAAGGATCTACAACTGCTTCTTGTGAACATTTGGAAAACTGAAAAGATTTCAGTTGAATGGAAAACAGCATTAATCCACCCGCTACATAAAAAGAGAGACAAACAAAGTGTCAATAATCACAGAGAAGTGTCACTTCTGGCATTGGCATACAAAATATTATCAAAAATTCTCCTGAAAAGAGTAGTTGATACTTAAGACAAACAACTGGGAGAATATCAGGGTGGTTTTTGAAAGGGAAGATCCTGTGCAGAACAAATTTTTAACTTAAAGTCAATAATCCACCATAGAATGTTAACCAGCAAACCAATAATAGTGTCATTTATTGATTTCACGAAAGCATTTGATTGTATAGACAGAGAAACAATCAATAAAATCATTAGAGAATTTGGTTTTAAATAAAAATTAGCAAATATAATTCATGAAACACTAACAGGTACAATATCTAAAGTCAAATTTATGGGAAAAGTATCTCAGCCATTTGAAATAAAAATTGGTGTTAGACAAGGTGATGGTTTATCACCTATACTGTTTAACTGTGTTCTATAAAAAATTGTAAGGATCTGGAATTCGGAGCTAAAAAAAATCACAAAATTGAACCAATAATTCTGGGAAGGAAAACAAATGGAATTAAGGTAAACTGCTTGGCTTTTGTGGATGATTTTGCAATGCTTTCAGAAAACCTGACAGAGGCGGTTATTCAGATAAACCTGGAAAAAATAGCAAACAGAACTGGTCTCAAAATTTCAGCTGAAAAAACAAGATTCTTGACAAATATAAAAAATGTGCCAAAATGCATAGAAACACAAATAAGTAAAATAGAGTGAGTAAACAAATTTAATTATCTTGGAGAGACTATACAACAGAATGGACTAGAAAAATCTGCAATGGATGTAAGAATTAACAAAATGGAAAGAGCATATGGTTTGACCAAAAATATTTACAAGAAGAAATGTTTATATGGATCTGAATGCGTAATAATGAACTACAGGGTGTTACAAAAAGGTACGGCCAGACTTTCAGGAAACATCCCTCACACACAAATAAAGAAAAGATGTTATGTGGACATGTGTCCGGAAACGCTTAATTTCCATGTTAGAGCTCATTTTAGTTTCGTCAGTATGTACTGTACTTCCTCAATTCACCGCCAGTTGGCCCAATTGAAGGAAGGTAATGTTGAACATGTGCCTTTAGAAGTACGACACAACATGTGGTTCATGCACGATGGAGCTCCTGGACATTTCAGTCGAAGTGTTCGTACGCTTCTCAACAACAGATTCGGTGACCGATGGATTGGTAGAGGCGGACCAATTCCGTGGCCTCCAGGCTCTCCTGACCTCAACCCTCTTGACTTTCATTTATGGGGGCATTTGAAAGCCCTTGTCTACGCAACCCCGGTACCAAATGTAGAGACTCTTCGTGCTCGTATTGTGGACGGCTGTGATACAATACGCCATTCTCCAGGGCTGCATCAGCGCATCAGGGATTCCATGCAATGGAGGGTGGATGCATGTATCCTCGCTAACGGAGGCAGGGCTGCATCAGCGCATCAGGGATTCCATGCAATGGAGGGTGGATGCATGTATCCTCGCTAACGGAGGACATTTTGAACATTTCCTGTAACAAAGTGTTTGAAGTCACGCTGGTACGTTCTGTTGCTGTGTGTTTCCATTACATGATTAATGTGATTTGAAGAGAAGTAATAAAATGAACTCTAACATGGAAAGTAAGCATTTCCGGACACATGTCCACATAACATATTTTCTTTCTTTGTGTGTGAGGAATGTTTCCTGAAAGTTTGGCCGTACCTTTTTGTAACACCCTGTATAAGATGGGCAGACTAGAGGTACTGGAAAGAAGAATTATTACAGAAGGATTATTAGAAAAATAATGTATGCAATAAGAACTGCAGATGGTTGGAAAATAAGAAGTAATGAGGAGATCTACAAAAATATAGAGAAAATATCTGAAGTAATGCCCAAACGAAGATTAACCTTTTTCGGATACCTCTATCGAATGGATGGAAATAGACTAACAAAACAAATACTACTATATTTCTGGAAGAAGAAATTGACAATAGCATGGATTACAGAAGGCAGGAAAGATCTAGAAAGAAACAACATCAAAGAATCAGAAATAGCAGAAAGAAACCATTTTAAAAATAAAATACTAAATTTGGAAGACTTTCAAAGCAGAAGAAATAAAAAATTGGGAACAATATGGACAGAAGAAAGGAAGAGACTTCATCAAGAGAAACTGAGGGAATGCTGGAAAAATAGGAAACAACAACAAAGGGAAGAACTGAAGTTGTTAACACATGATCCTAGTTGGTCAATACAATAGTATGTGTGTGTAAAAAACAAAAAAAAAAAAAAAAACAAAAAAAAAAAAAAAAAAAAAAAAAGAGAGAGAGAGAGAGACGTTATTTGGCTAGGAGAGAAAGTAAGTCATTTGATATTCTATAAATCAAAAAGGTAATATAAATAAGGCAGTAAATCTGTTTATTATATTGAAGTCCTCAGTTACTCATAGAAGTAAGCTTAATTAAAATAAGTATGCATACATTTAGAAGAATAAAGTGAATGAGTGTTCTGCAGAACTAGAAGACATATAATTTTATCATGATGAACTTTCACAATAGCCCCTCTGCATTTTACCACACATGTGAGGGAACATCTCAACCACACTTACCCTAATTGCTGGACTGATTGTGATACTATAGTTAATCAGCCACCAAGATCACCAAACCTTATGCCATTAGATTTTTGTTTATGGGATTGGATGGGTGTACAAGTGAAATGCGAATTAGTGAGATGAACTGCATGGTCCCATCATGGACTCTGCTGTACTCATTGTGGAAGGTGCAGAGGCAAGAGTGCACAAATGCATTGAAGTTGATCGTGGGATATTTGAACCTTTCTTGAGGACTGTACCACAGCTGTAATGTAACGTGTACAGTAGTGCTTGGAAGTGAACATGTCGAAAACATATTTTTCAGTTGATACCTTGTGAAATGCATGTTGTAATACTTTCTAACTGCTGTGCTTGTATAAACCTGACAATTTATTGAACAATGCAGAAAATAAATAACAATGTACATTAAATGTGTTCTATCTTGGAAACCATTTGAACATGGCATATGTCTATATGAAGCTTTTTGCTCAAATGATCATCCCTGTCCTGAATAATGACCTTTCCTCCTGGGACACACTATATAGGTCAATTCCAGGTGTAGATTGCTAGGTTTGTTATATTACATGTTTTTTTCAGTAGGTATGTGGAGTGCCTTCTTTCAGGATTTTAATTTTTAATATCTTTTTACTTTTAGACTCCACATTCCGCTATTTTTCAATGTTTCCAATTTTTTCTGCAACACAAACCTTGGAACTGAAAACTAGAATTCACCTACATAGGCTGCTTCTAGTTGTTGATTTTAAGATTTGCATTTTTGCAGTATGTTTATTCTTTGCATTCTTTTAGAATTTTCATTTTTATCCACTTAGGTCCCGCCTAAACACACCCTTGGAAAATGTGCATTACTTGGAGAAAACAGCATAGCTTACACTAGTTACTAAGATAACCAAAGATAACATTTAATAATAGGTCACTTACATCCTTCACATCACAAAACTTGTAACATTCCACAGGACATCACTTGTCAAAGTTGACAGGTGGAATTGAACACTAGAACTGACATGTTATTCAAACAGCTCAAACCCGTGCTTCCCGGAGTTCATATATTATGGAAAAAGATGTTGCAAACAATCAGCCCTCCAGCACTGGTTGCATGGGACATCACACCAGCTCCAGCAGGGCTCCCACTTATTCCACCACCAGACAACCTAGTAAATAGTCACACCAGCACTGACCAGCCATGTCAGCAGCTGAGTTGGTTGTAAACATCGTTTCACTTGCCTTACTTGCAGCACATGCCCTTATCAGCATGCAGCGTGCTCCAGGTGCAGCAAAGGAGGACACTTGCAAGAGGTATGCTTTAGCAGTTCTAATGCAGCTACATTCCAGTACATGGAAGTGTACCAAGTGAGTGATAAATCTATGGAAGTGCAGACTTATCAGGAAGAAACCCAGCAAATAAGACTTGCTTCAATGTGTTCATGGGCAAGCACACTGTGAAGTTACTTATGCACACTGGTATTTCTGTATTCTTATTCAACCAATCTACTTAAGTTTAGTGCTGCCACCTTTGGCTGACAGCTGAGGCAAATCTGTCAATTATTGATGCTATTAGGTACACATGCTAGGAAAACTTCCAGATTTACTTACTCAAAGCAAAAGCACTTGGCCAGTAAATTTTCTTGTGTTGGCTGACCCTGCAGTGGACAATATTTCTGGGATAGACTCTTTTCCACACTTTCAGGTTTATGAGTCATGAAACAGTAAAAGGGCTAAAATGCAACTTGCACAGATGTTCTTTCAAGCAACAGCTTGTAACTGATTTGTGTTTAACATCTTTGCCAATGGTCTCGGACCAGTGGAATATTATGTCATGCCCACTGTCTGCATGGAAACAATGTCTGATGCTGAACCTAATGCACACACTGATCTTCTAGGAACTTGTGGGGGCCACCTCAGTTGTAAGCCACAGTCCGGGAGGGGGAGGGGGGGAGGCTTTGTGACTGCCTGACACCCCATCGTCTTGGACATTTTACATCCACAATAGGCGCATGTTGTCAGCAAAGGCTCTCCTTTCCAGGAGGGCACTTCAATGTGGATTCAGTTGCCCCTCTACCTGGATCTGCAGGACAATATCTGCCTGCCTCAGGTTCATGCTGTATCCTGTGGCCTCTGCCCATGGACTTCTGTGACACCACTGACATCAACTTTGCCACCATCATCCCGATCAGTGGCTGCTATATCATAATTTTTTTTCATTAATTACTTATAGACAATTGAAGGATGCCTAGGGGTTGTCTTTCTCACACTAAATATCCATCTTGTCTGGTCTGAGTATTCATAGGAGCAGGATGCACATTTTCACTGATGCTACATTTGCATGTATAAGCATGCTGTGATATCCCTGGCGGTGGCCATCAGTATTTGATCTTGCTAGAAGCTCGCCTTGATGCAGCTTGATACACATGAAGTAGCACATGGTACTAAAGTGGGGTGAGGTACTAGCGACAGATGGCACAGTGTGTACCAGTCCCATGGGAGAGTCGGCCAATTGTACTGAACTTCCTTCTGATTGGTCAGCACATTTGGTTGCTAGGTGCCAAAATGCCTAAATTCTCCTATTAATTATTTATATAATCTTCATTGTATTTAACTCAATTATCAGTATGACAATCTCTCATAGTTACCCCAAGAGACTATCGTTTCTGTTTGTTAAATTTCATTAGCTTTGAGAAACATAAGAATAACGATATTGCAACTAAAGTGCTTCGGAAACCTTCAGGTCTCTTTGGTACGCCTGGGAGATGAAGTACTTCGGCTGTACTAGTCATATTGTCTCGGGCATTCTGAAGGTCCGGTCACGCAACTCTGTTTTGGTCATTTGGAGGGCCGGATGTGTAAGACTGTTTTGGGTGTTCTTCAGAGCCGAAAATGTACCTCTGTTTCAGGTGGACATGTTGTACTCTATATCAAAAGTGGATAGAATAGTTACCGTACAATTAAGGAGGCTAAGTCAAGTGTTGTAAAAGACAATGTAAAATGTATGAATATTTAAGTAATAATGAAACAGCACAGAGTAATGAGAAGTGTCATCTAGCATCATTGTCAGTACTACACATCTTGCCCTCAGTAGATACGGAGACTAACCTGGCCAAGTGGCATCCCATAGAAAGCACAATCACAGGTTTCAGATGACAGCATAGCAACCTCCACCTAAGAAGATCCCAAGACCAATGAGCTGTCTTCTGCGCTGAGGACACAACTTTATAAGACAACAGTTTGGTGGAAAGAATGGTTAGGGACTCTTATTCAATCTCTCCAACTTCCGGGTCTGACTTCCAAAGGACACACATCCCTTGTGGAGAATGTGTATTTAAAGAAGAGGCTACTATCCATTAACAAGAACTGTGAACTGAGTGAGACGTGAAACTCATAGTGAGAACAGTGGACTGTAATGAATATCACAAAATGCCTGTATCAGTAGTGTAAACACAATGAAAAAGATAAAAAACAACATTGTGTGAACTGTGAAATTATATCCCGTGTGAACTTTTGTAAGTTTCTTTGAACTGTTAGGCAACAAAATTTATAAAATCTGCATTGCGTAGTTTTAAACTGCAAGCACACAAACACAAATTGAAGTGCAAAGTTATAAGTGTGCACATGGTCCAAAGGGATTATGTTGTGTGTGTGCAGTTCAAAGGGATTATGTTTTATTTCATCACTATGAGAAACAATGCTTCAGGGAGCAGTTAGCACAGCAGCGTACAGCAGGTGAGGCCAATGACATGGAAGCAACACCTGTTGCCTCCACCAGCTTCAGTCCAATGTCAGAGAGTGGCAAACAGCAGGATTAGGCATCTATGGTAGACTATGGCAGCTGAAGACACCCAAAACGACAAAAAAATGTGGCAAGCAGCAACATCATGCCGAAGAAAAAAGGTAGAGTGTACACTAATCACTTTACAGCTAGCAAGAAGAAACTGGCATTGACAACAATAGGGATTTTTTAAGAATATTGTTAAATTGTTTCATGATAATTTCTTTATAACAAAATGTCGGGGAAAGTGAAGCATGGTACAATCTTAGAAGTAGAGAGGCAGTGCAGTCTCAGTGTAATGAAATGAAAGAGGCAGATGAAATTGGTAATATAAGTAAAACAGCATCCACTGATACATTGCCTACACAAGACAAGTTTGGTTGAAATATTAAGGGAGTTAGTATTTCGGCTAGAAGAAAAGATAGAACAGGGGCAAAAATTAATTGCTGATAAAGTAGAAGCAACAAACAAGGGGGGTTAGGTTTTTTTTTTTTTTTTTTTTTTTTTTAACGTCCCATTGACAACGAGGTCATTAGAGACGGAGCGCAAGCTCGGGTTAGGGAAGGATGGGGAAGGAAATCGGCCGTGCCCTTTCAAAGGAACCATCCCGGCATTTGCCTGAAACGATTTAGGGAAATCATGGAAAACCTAAATCAGGATGGCTGGAGACGGGATTGAACTGTTGCCCTCCCAAATGCGAGTCCAGTGTGCTAACCACTGCGCCACCTCGTTCGGTAACAAACAAGGAGTCAGCAAAAATTAATTGCGCGTTTAAATGTTTAGAGAACAGGGTTGATTCTCATGAAACTAGAATAGGAACTTGTGAGAAAAGAATTGAACATGAGAGTAAAGAATGGGGGTCAAAAATTAGGTAAGTGTAAGCAAGAGGTTAATCGTAAGATTGATAATGAAGTAGTGAATATAAAAGATCTCATACAAGCTCAAGATACTTTTGTATTGTCAGTTAGGGATGAAGTCATTAAATTGAGTAATGATCAGATTAAAATAAACAAAACTTTCAAAGACACCCATTAAAGGCAAAACAAACAAGTTGTAGACTTAAAGGACAAAAATGCAGTCCTTAGCTGTAAAGCATCACAAATAGAATCTGTTTGTAATGGTAATACAAATACAATTCAGGGTCATTTGAGAGAAATAGAACAGAAGGTAGAAAACATACCTCAACTAAGTGTGGTGAGTAAAAATATTATGAGAAGGAAAGTTGCTACTCACCAAATAGTGGAGATACTGAGTCGCAGATAGGCACAACAAAAAGACTTTCACAATTAAAGCTTTCAGCCATTGGCCTTCGAGAATTAAAAAGACTGGGTGTGTTGGTGGAATGATGGCGGTGTAGTGCTGAAATGGGAACAGGGAGGGGGCTGGATGGGTGAGGGCAGTGATTAACGAAGGTTGAGGTCAGGAGGGTTACGGAAACATAGGATGCATTGCATCGAAAGTTCCCACCTGCACAATTCAGAAAAGCTAGTGTTGGTGGGAAGGATCCATATGGCACAGGCTGTGAAGCAGTCATTGAAATGAAGGATATAATTTTTGGCAGTATATTTAGCAACAGGGTGGTCCACTTGTTTCTTGGCCACAGTTTGTCGGTGGTCATTCATGCGGACAGACAGCTTGTTGGTTGTCATGCCTACATAGAGTGCAGTGAAGTGGTTTCAGCTTAGACCACATGACTGGTTTCACAGGTAGCTCTGCCTTTGATAGGATAGGTGATTTTAGTGACCGGAATGGAGTAGGTGGTAGTGGGAGGATGTATGGGACAGGTTTTGCACCTAGGTCTATTACAGGGATATGAGCCATGAGGTAAGGGATTGGGAGCAGGGGTTGTGTTAAGGATGGACGAGTATATTGTGCAGGTTTGGTTGATGGTAGAATACCACTGTGGGAAGGATAGTGGGCAGGACATTTCTCATTTCAGGACACAACGAGAGGTAATCGAAACATTCGCGGAGAATGTAATTCAGTTGCTCCCGTCCTGGGTGGTACTGAGTTATGAGCAGAATGCTTCTCTGTGGCTGGACGGTGGGACTTTGGGAGGTGGTGGGAGAGTGGAAAGATAAGACAAGGGAGATTTGTTTTTGAGCAAGGTTGGGAGACCCTCAGTATATTTCAAGAGGGACTGCTCGTCACAGCAGATGCGACGACCACAAGTGGTAGGCTGTACAGAAGGGACTTCTTGGTATCGAACGGGAGGCAGCTGTCAAAGTGGAGGTACTGATGGTGGTTAGTAGGTTTGATATGGACAGAGGTACTGATGTAGCCATATTTTAGGTAGGTGGCTTGTTGGGTTGAGTTGCACCAAGTGAAGCAAATGGGGGAAAAGTTGTTGAGGTTCCAGAGGAATGTGGACAGGGTGTCCTCACCTTTGATCCAAATAGCAAAGACGTCATCAGTGAATCTGAACCAGGTGAGGGGTTTAGGATTCTGGGTTTTTAGGAAGGATTCCTCTAGATGGCCCGTGAATAAATTGGCATAGGATGGTGCCATACGGTTGCCCGAAGCCATACCCCAGACTTGTTTGTAGGTAATGCCCTTAAAGGAGAAGTAATTGTGGGTGAGGTTATAGTTGGTCATGGTGACTAGGAAGAAGATTGTTGGTTAGGAATCCGTTGGGCATTGGGAAAGGCAGTGTTCAATAGCAGTAAGGCTATGGGCATTAGGAATAGTTGATGGCATCAATAGTGATGAGCAGGGCACCTTGTGGTAAAGGGACAGGAACTGTGGAGAGTCAGTGGAGGAAATGGTTGGTATCTTTTATATAGGATGATAGGTTCGGGGTAATAGGTTGAAGGTGTTGGTCTATGAGAGCAGAGATTCTCTCCTACCTTGTAGAAGGTAGGAGTATCTGACAGCTGGCAGAGTCCTTCTGCCAGGTAATCCTTGCAGTGGTGGAGCCTTTGTCCACAGGTAGGATTATAAGGTCAGGACCAGTTTTTAGATGGTGGACTGTGGTTCTTTCTGCGGATGTAAGGCTAGTTTGCATGTTGAGCAGTTTGTGGAATCATGGTGAGGGAAGGTGCGAGGTTAAGAAATTCTGGAAAGTTAACAGGGGGTGGTTTGGGGGCAGTGGAGGTGGATCACATTTGGATGGAGGAGTGAACTGAGTTAGGCAAGGTTCAATATTGGTCTTTGGTTGAGTCTGATTGGTAGGGTTGGTGGCGAAAAAATGTTTCCACAGTAGGGGCCGGGAGAAGGAGAGAAGGTCTTTAACAAGTCCTGCATGACTGAATTTGGGAGTGGGATGAAAGGTGAGGCCTTTGGAAAGGACTGATATTTCTGTGGGGGTAAGGCTTCAGGAGGGAAGGTTATAGATAATATGGAAGTTGTGTTAAAACAAGAAACTTGAAATGTGGATTGAACAGGAAAAACATACGGGTGTTTTCATATTAATTAAGTAGTCAGTAATGCCAGTGCTTACAAATTTCGTAACTTTTCTAGCAAAGGTAGTATACACCCTGTTGCTTTCATTCATCAGTTTGAGGGCATCATACCTGACAACATGACAGAAGAGCAAAACATCAAATTTGTAGCCAGCTGTTTTGAAGGGGATGCAATATCATGGGGAACAGGGGCCAGTAACACATGTAAAACATACTAAGAATTTGTTAGAGCACTCTTAAAACAACACTAGTCCCCAAGTACACAAACCAGTATAAAAACAGAAATATTCGAATCTGGGAGCTTTGAAAACAGTGCCTGCAGTAGTTATAAGGAATTCTTTCAGCACTGCTGGGAAAAGAACCAGTACTTAACAGATCCTTTACTCGTATATGACTTAGTAGAAATAATAGTTCTTAAGTTTCCAGTGTGTGTACAGGAGAAACTAATTCATGTCAACAAGAGTGAGGTTAACAACCTCCTGTATATATTTGAACAGCTGGACGTGCTTTCAGGCAACAGACAAGTGCCGGAAGGCTGCCGTAAGAACAGGTGGCGTACAGAATGACATAATGGCAACCTCAGGGGGCATTAGAACTCTTTGCATTGCTAGGTAGCTGACACTTACCAGGTTCCCAAGTTAACTAACAGTTTACTTCCTTTCTTTTCATGCTTTAGTTCTTCCCCTTTCATCATACTGAACTAAAATCTGTCATCTATCCTTCTTCTCTATTCAAGAGTAAAAAAAATAAAAGAAAGGAGACAAAAATGGAATCAATTGATCAATTGAAACAAAAGAAATACTCATTGAATAGTTAAGCAACCGATCATAGACTATACTCATGTACTCATATAACAAAAGATAACATGAAGCATAAGGTTTGCAAGACAAGTACAGAACCTAGGCTATAAGACCTAAAATCATCATCCATACAGGCAGGAGAACACCCTATAAACTATGTACAGAAACTTTTTATGTATGTTTTTGTTGTTGTTGTTGTGGTCTTCAGTCCAGAGACTGGTCTGATGCAGCTCTCCATGCTACTCCATCCTGTGCAAACTTCTTCATCTCCCAGTATCTAAAGCAACCTACATCTTTCTGAATCTGCTTAGTGTATTCATCTCTTGGTCTTCCTCTACGATTTTTACCCTCCACACTGCCCTCCAATTCTAAATTGGTGATCCCTTGATGCCTCAGAACATGTCCTACCAACCGATCCCTTCTTCTAGTCAAGTTGTGCCACAAAATTCTCTTCTTCCAAATCCCATTCAGTACCTTCTCATTAGTTATGTGGTCTATCCATCTAATCTTCAGCATTCTTCTGTAGCACCACATTTCAAAAGCTTGTATTCTCTTCTTGTCTAAACTATTTATCATCGATGTTTCACTTTCATACATGACTACACTCCATATAAATACTTTCAGAAAGGACTTCCTGAGACTTAAATCTATACTTGATGTTAACAAATTTCTCTTCTTCAGAAATGCTTTCCTTGCCATTGCCAGTCTACATTTTATATCCTCCCTACTTCGACCATCATCAGTTATTTTGCTGCCCAGATAGCAAAACTGATCTACTGCTTTAAGCGTCTCATTTCCTAATCTAATTCCCTCAGCATCACCTGATTTAATTAGACTACATTCCATTATCCTCATTTTGCTTTTGTTGATGTTCATCTTACATCCTCCTTTCAAGACACTGTCCATTATGTATGTTATGAAACACGAAGAAATTACATACGCATATAAACAGAGAAAACAATCTTCTATGTTTCTTTATTTTGCTAGCTTGCAGCTAACACAGAGGAAGAGAACGGCACCAAACCAAGTAAGTGGCCACAATTAGAACAAACAATATGCAATGGTTCTGAGACAATTGGATTAAACTTTATTAGCAAAAATTGGTAGATGATCTGTGAGCGATTACAAGCAGTAATGAAGTTTCCGTTGCAATACATATATATATTTAGGCTAGGATGAGTCCAATCACAGTTAAAATGATGTTTAGGGTCGACCAGAGAAGTTGAACACTAGCATATAAATGAATAGGTAGGTAACAGCTGCTCGACCATGAAATCCAAGTTTTCTCATCTCCCGCCTAACTGCAGTGGACCCTGATGCAGTTTGGAATTCCTGTGTCTTGGACTGGATAGATGTCTGCCTATTACACATTGCGACTCTCTTTGGCTGTCAGCGGTCTCTATCAGTCAACAGACGAGATCAGCTCGTACACTTTTGTGCTGTACATGTCCCTTCACGTTTCCACTTCACTATCACATTGGAAACAGTGGAGCTAGGGATGTTTAGGAGTGTGGAAATCTCATATACAGACCTATGACACAAGTGACACCCAATCAACTGACCATATTCGAAGTCTGTGAGTTCTGCGGAGTGCCCCATTCTGCTCTCTCACAATGTCTAATGACTACTGAGGTCGCTGATATGGAGTACCTGGCAGTAGGTGGCAGCACAATGCACCTAATATGAAAAACGTATGTTTGTGGGGGTGTCCAGATACTTCTGGTCACATAGTGTAAGTATTCAGGTACAAATACATAAAGCACGTGAGAAATGTTTGTTATATTCACAGTGTTTACATGTTTGAGCAGCAAAGTCCATAATAAGCTACAAGCGAATTAAAGCAACAGGGTTTGTTTCACTATTTTTCTCTGTCATCACGATCTAGGGCATCTTCAGTTCTCTCAAAAAACCTGTGAATCTAGTTTGAATGCCTAGTTAAGTTAACGAATGAAATGAAAATAAAACCTGAAAGATAAAATAAGAGCTATTCTCATATTTTTCATTTTCAATACATAGAAGTAAGATAGCTGTGCATCGAGCACCCTTATTAACTTGAATGAAAGTGAGAGCTAACTGGGACAAGTCACGCCTGATGGGTAACAGCAAAATATTAACAGGTGTTGTTAGAGTGCACTGACCAATGAGTCAAGGCTAGGAACATTAGCCACATGAGGAGACAATTCAAATGAAAGCCCTGTAGTTACCATATGCAATATGTAACAAAGACAGTAACAAAGACTTTGTAAATATTTTTGTATTATGTTCAATGCAACAATGTGTAGATTGTAAAACAATGTAACATCTATGTATGAACATTATGTAAGGACACTTATATGCTAATATAATTTAGAATATTGCTGAGCTATGTAATAGTAAACAACATATATGCATGACCTAGTGCTGGCATAAGCAAAAAAAAAAAAAGAATATGAGTGTTATCAGGTAAAAAGTGGACAGCACTGTGCTGATATTAGATGAAAAATGTGTGTTGTGTAAAGATGAATGTCATTGCGCCGACAACTTATATTGTTTAGTTCCTATAAAATATAAACATCAATAAGTGTAGTGAGCGTTTACGAGGAGACTTCATAGCCCAGGTGCTGATGTTTATTGTTGAATAATAAGACTGCAGAAAATTTAAAGGACAGCTGTGTGCTGAAAATCATATATGATATTTTGTAGTAAGAAGTAGTTCATGATGTAATGTGTGCTTGGTTAAGGTTTTTTTGACAGAATTATGATGAGAAAGTATATGTTTAGCATTAGTAAGTCAATGGTTTTGGTTAATTGGAATGATATCTCAGAAACAACAATTCCCTAGTTTTTTTTTTTAAGAATTTGCATGAATGAGAGAGTAGGGAAGCTACTGAGAGATTGGAAACTTTTTTTTAATTTTGGGGCAAAATTTTCTCATTTCCAATCTCGTTAGTTGTCTTCGAAAACAGGCCTATTTTGGAAATCAAAGAAGGAGGGGGATGTGTGATATTCCTGGCTGTGGCTGTCAGTATTTTATCTTGCTAGAAGTTCACCTTGATGCAGCTTGATACACTTGAGGTAGCATATGGTACAAAAGGGGGTGAGGTACAAGTGACAGATGGTATAGTATGTACCAGTCCCATGGCAGAGTCCGCCAATTGTACTGAACTTCCTTCTGATTCATCTGCACATTCGGGTATTAGGCGCCAAAATGCCTAAATTCTGTTATTTATCATTAAGATGCTCTTCTTTGTATTTAACCCACTTTTCAGTATGACTATCTCTCACGGTTATCCTATGAGTCTATCGTTTCTGTTTGTTAAATTTCACAAGTTTTGAGAAACATAAGAATAACGATATTGCAACTAAAGTGCATCGGACACCTTCTCCTCTCTATTCTCCTCTCTATTTCAATTTGCACCTACTAATTTCACATAATATAGTCACATCTATTATCCCCCTTCTTCACACTTATCCACCATGGGCCTGCAACACACATTAAAATTTTTTTTATCTATTTTTGTTGTTTGATCTCATTCTGACTTCACGCCAATTTTGGTTGGTTTTTGCCTTTCACTATCAGCCTACTCCCTCAGATTTCATCTTGTTTCCCCTTATTTCATTAGTTTCATCCTTTTTGTGGTTTTTACCAAGTGTGAGTGTATTTTTGCGAATGTTTTGAGACGCAATTCTATTTTATTTACATATTTTTATGCATTTTTTTCCCACTACAATGGAACCTTGATCCTTCCACCTGTGGCATTACATAGAAGTTTCCTTACCCCTAACCAGAACCCAGTCCCACATACTGTTCCTGCATTGTTGCTTGGTTCATGGAATGCCTCCAACTGGCCTTACCATCAAATTACCCATCTCTGGCTGCCAACCTTCCTTCTACGATGACCTCCGCCTGTTCAGATTCTGCCAGTCCTTAGCCCTCACCAACCTAGTCCTGCACAACCATATCAATCAAGTCCAAACCTCCTTGCAACATCTTCTCTCCTTCTGGAAAATTCTCCTACTATGCAATCTCAAATTCCTGGGTCCCATAACACACTGAAACTCTTGCCATTCCCAACGGCCCCGAACAGACAGCAGTCCACCACCTAAAAACATCCTGGCCTTATAATCCTACCACCTGACAAAGGCTCCACCTCTGTTGTTCTGAACTGCAAGGATTACCTGGCAAAAGACTCTGCCACTGTCAGATTTGTCCACCTACAAATGCTGTCACAGTGACACCATTCCAGAAATCCAGCAATATCTTCAGTCTTTCCTCAAATCCCTAGGCCCATCCCAGAACCTCTCCCCGGAGTCCATATCTTTCCTCACCTCTACGACTCCCCACACTCCCTACCTTCTACATGCATCCTAAAGTCCATAAACCCAACCAACCAATATGCCCCATTGTGGCTGTTTCTGTGCCCCCACTGAGAGAATGTGCTCTTGTAGACCAACACCTTCAGCCTACTACCCACAACCTATCCTCTTATATAAAAGATACGAGTCATTTCCTCCACCGACTCTCCATACTTCCTGTTCCTTTACCACACGGTGCCCTGCTTATCATTATTGATGCCACCTCCCTTTACACAAACATCCATAATGCCCAGGCCTTACTGCTATTGAACACTACCTTTCCCAATGACCAAAGGATTCCAAACCAACAACCTCCTTCCTAGTCGCCATGACCAACTATATCCTCAACCACAATTACTTCTCCTTTAAAGCCATCACCTACAAACAAATCTGAGGTACCGCTATGGGCACCTGCATGGCACCATCCTATGCCAACCTATTCATCAGTCATCTAGAGGAGTGCTTCTTAAACACCCAGAATCCCAAACCCCCCATCAGGGTCTGATTCACTGATGACATCTTCGTGATCAGGATTGAGGGTGTGGACATCCAATCCACATTCCTCCAGATGCTCAACACCTTCTCCCCCATTAGCTTCACTTGGTCCCACTCAACCTAAAACGCCACCTTCCATCTCAAAGATGGCTACATCAGTACCTCTGTCCTTATCAAATCTACTAACTACTAGCAATACCTCCACTTCAGCAGCTGCCACCCATTCCATACCAAGAAGTCCCTTCCATACAGGCTAACTACCCACGGGCCATTGCATCTGCAGTGATGAGCAATCACTCTTGAAATACACCAAGGCTGTCACTGAGGCCTTCACAGATCGTAATTACTCTCCCAACCTTGTACAAAAGAGATCTCCTGTGCCTTATCTGGCCAATCAACCACCACCTCCAATAGTCCCACTGTCTGACCAAAGAGTAGCAGTACCACCCAGGACTGGAGCAACTGAATTACATTCTCTGCCAGGGTTTTGACTACCTCTCGCTGTGCCCTGAAATGAGAAATGTCTTACCCACTATCTTTGCCCACCAAAGCTACCCAATATTTTCATCCATCCTTACACAACCCCTGCTCCCAACTCATTGCTTGATGTCTCATATGCCTATAATAGACATAGATGCAAGATCTGTCCCATGCATCCTCCCACCACCAGTACTACAGTCCTGCCCAATCAAAGACAGGGCTATCTGTGAAACCAGACATATGATCTACAAGCTAAGCAGCAACCATTGTGTTGCATTCTACGTGGGCATGACAACCAGCAAGCTGTTTGTCCACATGAATGGCCACTGACAAACTGTGGCCAAGAAACAACTGGACGACCCTGTTGCTGAGCAAGCTACCCAACACAAGACTCTTCATTTCAATGACTGCTTCACAGCCTGAGCCATCTGGATCCTTCCCACCAACACCAGCTTTTCTGAACTGCACAGATGGGAACTCTCCCTACAATATATCCCCCATTCCCATAACTCTCCTTGCCTCAATCTTCATTAGCCATTGTCCTTACCCATCTAGCCCCTTTGCTGTTCCCATAGCAGCACCACACAGCCCTCTATTTCACCAATGCACCCAGTCTTTTTACTTCTCTCCTTTTATACTATCCCCCACCCCTTTCCCCCACACTCTGTCTAACCTCCCGACTGCACCTAGGTCCCTACAGTTCACCTCATCCCTCCACACTCCCAGTAGCAGTACTTTATTGTCTCTCACCCCTACCCTGTTTTCCCTCCCCCTCCCCACCCCAGCCTCATCCTTACCCCCACCCAGTTGCCTCTCCCATTGTGCACTGCTGCTTGCAGTCGGGATGCAGCTCCCAGAAACTGTGGTCGTGTGTGTGTGTGTGTGTGTGTGCGTGTGTGTGTGTGTGTGTGTGCTTCCAGAAACTGTGGTCATGAGTGTGTGTATGTGTGTGTGTGAGATCACTTGGAAGATAGTCATCCCTTTGTAGGGCATGTACAGCTACTACATGATGCATCACTCAGTGAAATTACAGGTTGCTAATTCTGATGATTCACCCATGAACCCTGGACCTGAATGAAACAGTGAACTGAAGCCATTACATTTCCCAAGGGCATGCTGCTCTACTGTATGGCTTATAGCCATTTCAGATCTGTAACTGTGGACTATTTAGGGGGATGCAGTATGGGAGAAAAACAACACTTATGTGCTACAAGACAGAGCATGGAAGATATGTCCCTAAATTGCATAGGTGGTTTAGAAAATTTAGAATGAGAAATGTATAGGTTGAATCTGAGGTAGTTGGAATAATTCAAGAGCTGGACTCTGTTATGAATAGCACCTACTACCTAACGTAAACACAAAGTAACATGCACCACAGTAGTATAAGTTTATATGCTTGCTAGCTCCACGGATGATTGACAGAGAGAAAGTATGTATGATGAAATATAAACAAATAATTTGATTGTTAAAGAAAATTGAAATTTAATTGTGATGGAGTCTGGAAATTAGATATAGTTCACTCCTCCATTCAACTGTTATCCACCCCCACTGCCTCCAAACCAGCCCCTGTTAACTTTCCAGAATTTCTTAATCACGAACCTTGCCTCACCATCATTCCCAAAATCCCGCAACATACAAACTAAACTTACATCTGCAGAAAGAATCTAACCCTGCATCTGCAGAAAGAACTGCAGTTCATCATCTAAAAACTGATCACGACCTTATAATCCTACATGCAGACAAAGGCTCCATCACTGTTGTTTTGAACCGCAAGGATTACATGGCAGAAGGACTCCATCAGCTGTCAGATACTTCCACCTACAAACCTTGCCACAATGACCTCATTTAAGTAATCCAGCAGGATCTCCAGTCTCTCCTCAAATCCTTAGGCCCATCCCAGAACCTCTTGCCAGAGTCTATCTCTCAACTTACCCCTACAGCTCCCTGCACTCCCAGTCTATAAACCCAACCACCCAGGACACCAAGTTGTTGCTGGTTACTGTGCCCCCACTGAGAGAATCTCTGCTCTCGTAGACCAATATCTTCAAACTATTACCCGGAACCTATCCTCCTATATAAAAGATACCAACCATTTCCTCCACTGACTCTCCACAGTTCCTGTCCCTTTACCACACTGTGCCCTGCTCGTGACTATTTATGCCACCTCCTTGTACACTAACATTCCTAATGTCCATGGCCTTACTGCTACTGAACACTACCTTTCCAGATGCCTTACGGACTCCAAGCCAACAACCTCCTCCTGTGCCCTGCTCATGACTATTGATGCCACCTCCCTGTACACTAACATTCCTAATGTCCAAGGTCTTTCTGCTACTGAACACCACCTTTGCAGATGCCCTATGGATTCCAAACCAACAACCTCCCTCCTAGTCGCCATGACCAACTATATCCTCACCCACAATTACTTCTCCTTTGAAGGCATTACCTGCAAACAAATCTGGGGTACAGCTATGGGCACCCGCACGGCACCATCCTATGCCAACCTATTCATGGGCCATCTAGGGCAATCCTTCCTAAAAACCCAGAATCCTAAGACCCTCACCTGGTTCAGATTCTTTGATGACATCTTTTCTATCTGGATTGAAGGTGAGGACACCCTATTCAGTTCCTCCAGAACCTCAACAACTTCTTCCCCATTTGCTTCACCTGATCCTACTCAACACAACAAGCCACCTACCTAGATTTTGATCGCCACTTCAAATATGGCTACATCAGTACCTCTGTCCATATAAAACCTACTAACCACCAGCAATATCTCCACTTCGAAAGCTGCCACCTATTCCATACCAAGAAGTCCCTTCCGTACAGCCTAGCTATCCATGATCATTGCATCTGCAGTGACCAGCAGTCCCTCTCAAAACATACTGAGGGTCTCACTGAAGCGTTCACTGACCATAATTATCCTCCCAACCTTGTACAAAAACAAATCTCCCGTGCCTTAACTTTCCAGTCTCCCACCACCTCCAAAAGTCCCACAGTCTGGCCACAGAGGAGCATTCCCCTTGTAACTCAGTGAGACTGGAGCAACTGAATTACATTCTCTACCCCAGGGTTTCGATTACCTCTCGTCATGCCCTGAAATGAGAAATGTCCAGTCAACAATCCTTCCCACCTCTCCTACAGTGGTATTCCACTGTCCACTGAACCTACACAATATATTTCTTCCATCCTTTCCACAACACCTGCTCCCAATCCCTTACCTCATACCCCTGTAATAGATCCAGATGCAAGACCTGTCCCATACATCCTCTTACCGCCACCTACTCCAGTCCGGTCACTAACATCACCTATCCCATCAAAGGCAGGGCTACCTGTGAAACCAGTCACGTGATTTATAAGCTAAGCTGCAATCACTGTGCTGCATTCTACATAGGCATGACAACCAACAAGGTGTCTGTCAGTATGAATCGCCACCGACAAACTGTGGCCAAAAAACAAGTGGACCATGCTGCTGCTGAACACGCTGCCAACCATGATATCCCTCATCTCAGTGACTGACTCACAGCCTGTGTGTGCCACATGAATCCTTCCCACCAACACCAGCTTTTCTGAATTGCGCAGGTGGAAACTTTCCCTGCAATACATCCTATGTTTCCATAATTCTCCTGGCCTCAACCTTTGTTAGTCACTGTCCTCACCCATCCAGCCCCCTCCCTGTTCCCATTCCAGCACTACACAGCCGTCATTTCGCCGCCGCACCCAGTCTTTTAATTCCTTTTTACACTCCTGGAAATTGAAATAAGAACACCATGAATTCATTGTCCCAGGAAGGGGAAACTTTATTGACACATTCCTGGAGTCAGATACATCACATGATCACACTGACAGAACCACAGGCGCACAGACACAGGCAACAGAGCATGCACAATGTCGGCACTAGTACAGTGTATATCCACCTTTCGCAGCAATGCAGGCTGCTATTCTCCCATGGAGACGATCGTAGAGATGCTGGATGTAGTCCTGTGGAACGGCTTGCCATGCCATTTCCACCTGGCGCCTCAGTTGGACCAGCGTTCGTGCTGGACGTGCAGACCGCGTGAGACGACGCTTCATCCAGTCCCAAACATGCTCAATGGGGGACAGATCCGGAGATCTTGCTGGCCAGGGTAGTTGACGTACACCTTCTAGAGCACGTTGGGTGGCACGGGATACATGCGGACGTGCATTGTCCTGTTGGAACAGCAAGTTCCCTTGCCGGTCTAGGAATGGTAGAACGATGGGTTCGATGACGGTTTGGATGTACCGTGCACTATTCAGTGTCCCCTCGACGATCACCAGTGGTGTACGGCCAGTGTAGGAGATCGCTCCCCACACCATGATGCCGGGTGTTGGCCCTGTGTGCCTCAGTCGTATGCAGTCCTGATTGTGGCGCTCACCTGCACGGCGCCAAACACGCATACGACCATCATTGGCACCAAGGCAGAAGCGACTCTCATCGCTGAAGACGACACGTCTCCATTCGTCCCTCCATTCACGCCTGTCGCGACACCACTGGAGGCGGGCTGCACGATGTTGGGGCGTGAGTGGAAGACAGCCGAACGGTGTGCGGGACCGTAGCCCAGCTTCATGGAGACGGTTGCGAATGGTCCTCGCCGATACCCCAGGAGCAACAGTGTCCCTAATTTGCTGGGAAGTGGCCGTGCGGTCCCCTACGGCACTGCGTAGGATCCTACGGTCTTGGCGTACATCCGTGCGTTGCTGCGGTCCGGTCCCAGGTCGACGGGCACGTGCACCTTCCGCGACCACTGGCGACAACATCGATGTACTGTGGAGGCCTCACGCCCCACGTGTTGAGCAATTCGGCGGTACGTCCACCCGGCCTCCCGCATGCCCACTATACGCCCTCGCTCAAAGTCCGTCAACTGCACATACGGTTCACGTCCACGCTGTCGCGGCATGCTACCAGTGTTAAAGACTGCGATGGAGCTCCGTATGCCACGGCAAACTGGCTGACACTGACGGCGGCGGTGCACAAATGCTGCGCAGCTAGCGCCATTCGACGGCCAACACCGCGGTTCCTGGTGTGTCCGCTGTGCCGTGCGTGTGATCATTGCTTGTATAGCCCTCTCGCAGTGTCCGGAGCAAGTATGGTGGGTCTGACACACCGGTGTCAATGTGTTCTTTTTTCCATTTCCAGGAGTGTATTTCTCTCCTTTCTGCTACTTACCCCTCCCCCATCTTCTCTCCTGCCCTCCATCTAAACTGCAGCACTTCACTGTCTGCCACCCCCACCATACTATCCCTCCCCCTCCCCACCCCAGCCTCCTCCTTACCACCACCCAGTTGCCACTCCCATCATGCACTGGTGCTGCTGCTCGCAGTGTGGATTCAGTTATCTGAGACTGCAGATGTGTGTGCAAGTTGCGTTTGCATGAGTGTGTATGTGTGTCTATTACTAACAAAGGCCTTAATGGCCGAAAGCTGTAATTGTGTGAATCTTTTTGTTGTGCTTATCGTGACTCAGCATCTCCGCTATATGGCGAGTAGCAACTTTCCTTCTGTAACATTGTTAGTTATAGGAAGGGAAGGGAAGGAAAAATTGAGAACATGAACTGGAGGAAAGAAATGAAAGGTGAAGCCAGCTGTTAAGCTTTTGGAAATCACAACTTCATCATTGCTAAAATTTGGTTTAAGAATAACAAAGGTCAGCTGCAGATATTGACAAGGTGTCAAGGTTTTAGACTAAATAAGTAATATCAGACAGAGATTTTGAAATCAGATTTTAAACTTCAAATTATTTCTAGGAGACTCTGACCATAATTTAATGGTTATGAACTGCAGATTAAAACTGAACAAATTCCAAAAAGGTAAGAAATTATGGAGATGGGGCATGGATAAGTTGAAAGAACCAAAAGTTGCTGAGAGTTTAAAGGGGGCCATAGCCAATTAGTGATTGAAACAAGAAAAATGAATGAAATGGAACAGAATGGATAAAATGAAATATTGAAAGCATCTGAGGACCAACTAGGTAAAGAGACAAGGGAGAGTACAAATCTTTGGATAACACACAAGATCCCGAATGTAACTGACAACAGGAAAAAGTATAAAAACACATCAAGAGGAATACAGATAGCTAAAAAATGATATTGAAAGGAAGTTCAAAACAGAAAAGCAGCAATGGCTAGAGGAGAAATCCAAGACAACATAACAGGAGCAAGCATGAATACCTGAAAGATAGACGTCATCTACAGGAGAATTAAAGAAACTCTTGGAGGAAAGAGAAGCAGCCATACGAATATCGAGAGCTCAGAAGGTGGGCCAATTCTAAGCAAAGAAAGGAAGGCTGAAAGGTGCAAGAAACATGTAGAAAGCCAATATAAGAGAAATGAACTTGCATATAATATTATGGAAAGGTAATAGGAAGTAGGTGAAGATAAAATGGGAGACATGATACTCTAAGAATAATTTGATACAGCACCGAACGACCTCAGTCAAAACACGGAACTTTGAGTAGATCGCATTATCTCACAATTATTAAGGTCATTGAGAGAATATGCAGTGGAAAACAATTCCACTTAATATGCAATACACACTATCTGATCAAAAAATATCTGGACAGTTGCAGAATCGGTCACAAGAGGTGGGCCTGCCAGTATAAAAGGAGGCAGGGAGTAGTGTGTTGTCAGGAGAGCTCAGTGACTTTGAATGTGGACTTCACACTGCATATCATCCGAGTAACAAATCCATCACAAACATTTCAACCCTTCAAAATAAGACCAAGTGGACTTCTAGTGACCTGACTAAAGTAGAAGTGCGAAGGAATGACAGTAGTTAAATCAAGACCAGACAGACCTCATGTACTGGAGGACAGGGGCAGCAAGCACTGTGGAGGATGGTTGTAACAAATAGCAAGATCAGCAGAAGAAATCACTCGTGTCTTCCAGAGTGGTACCAGCATTTCAGCTAGCACTGTGACTGTGTGTAATGAGTTTAAAAAATGGGGTACAGAGGTCAAGCAGATCTTCACATTCCACACATTTCTGGAGTCAATGCTAATGATGTTTGAGGTGCTGTAAAGAGAAATACCACTGGACAGTGGATGTCTGGAAATGAGTACTTAGAGTGATGAATCACACTATACCTTGTGGCAACATCATGGAAAGGGTTTGGATTTGGAAAATGCCTGGAGAACATTACCTGGCATCATGTCTAGTGCCAATAGTGAAGAACGGAGGTGCTGTTATGGTCTGGAGGTAGTTTTCATGGTTAATGTATGGCACCTTATTGCACTTAGGAAAATGCTAAAAGAGAAAGTATATGCACACATTTTACTGCATCGCATACTGCATACAGCAGAGCAATTCAGAGATAATGATTGTAATGGTATGATACTGGATCCTGTCATAAAGCCTGTGAGGCAGCGGTTTGTGAACAACAACATTCCTGAAATGAACTGGACTCCCCCAAGTCCTGACCTGAACCCAATGATACAATAGCTTCATAATTAGCAATCATATAAAACCTCTCATTCGTTGAAAGGTACATACCTAAAGACTGGGAAGTTGCACAAGTCACACCAGTACCCAAGACAGGAAATAGGAATAATCCACTGAATTACACACCCATATCACTAACATCAACTTGCAGTAGGATATTTGAACACATACTGTGCTTGAACATTATAAATTACCTCGAAGAAAATGATTTATTGACCAAAGTAATGCGCAATAGCAGTGTGTTGTCATCCAAGAGAGTGTGCCATCAAAGAGCAATACTGTGAACTTCCGATACAGCCTATCATGAACAAGTGCCTAATTAAACCCTGCTGTGCTACACTTGTGCGTACTCAAGTGGTGATGACAATGGGATTGTTCTCGGCACAGTTATCAGTTTCTGGTTGGTCCTCCATTGGGTCCACAATGTCTGACAGTGCTACTGATGAGTTTCTATGCTGGATGGTTGATCAGCAAGGGTTCTTACTGCGGCATTGCAGCATCTCAATCAACAGCAGGGGTCATTCGCCACAGCGCAGCACTATCAAACCCAATATTGCAACTAACTGCATCTTTTTCGAGCAGTTCGGTTCCTTCTCAAACTATGTCACCTGCCACATTGCCCCTTGCACCTCCTGTTTTGTGTTTTGCCTGTCACTACCCTGGTCATTTATCCCTTGCCGTTTCTGGCTCACGATGTGTCTGTTGAAGAATGGGAAGCCTAAAAGAAAGGGTTGCAGCAGCATTTTCATGCGTTTGGATTTGCAAAGAGTAGTGTCACTGGAAAACTCATGCAATTGCTAAAAACATATTTAAAGGGTATACAACAGTGCACAGAGATTATGTGCTCTAATGGAGAAATACTGGAGAGGAGAAGGTCAAGTATAAGAAATATACATTTTGGTGTTCCTCAGAGCTCTATTTTAAGTCCAGTTCTATCTATATGCTATGTAAATGGTTTCCCAAAGTTCTCGTGACAATAAGCAATTGTATGCAGATGATACATCCGGTGTCCGCTATGCAGACAATGAGCCCAGTCTAGTTGAAAAGATACATAACGTTATTGAAAAGCAAGAGCTCACTTTGAAAGAGAGAACCTAAAAGTAAACATAGAAAAACTAATATTATTCATTTTAAACCAAGTGGTCCAAACAGACAAAATACTGTTATTGATGGACTGCTACCAAAAACCTGTACAAGTTGTAAATTCTTGGGTTTATGCATAGACGATCGACTTTTATGGAAGCAGCCAGCTGATTATGTCTGTAAAAAAATAACACCCAGTCTATATGTATTAAGAAGATTATCACCATATCTTAATTCTGAAACCATAAGGACTGTATATTATAGATTAGTGTATCCTTTCTTCTCTGTGGGGTGGGACATGCCAAACTAATATGAAAAGAGTTTTCATACTGCAGAAGTGAGCCTTGAGGATCATAAAAAAGAGTAAAACCAGGAACTTCTTGCAAACCCCTATTCATTAGACACAACATTCTCACAGTTTATGCCATGTATATAACAGAAACTATAATGCTAGTGAAAGAAGACACTAAGATCACAAAAAGAAACATGTATCTTCACAACTATGAAACAAGGCATAGAAAAGATTTTAATATGGTTAACAGAAGTTTAACTTTAATAGCAAAAAGCCTCTATGTCAAAGGAGCTGTTTTTAATAACTTGTTACCAAATGAAGTTAAGATATTGACAGGGGATACTTTTAAAAAGCGAGTCAAGCAGTGGCTTATCCAAAAATGCCCTTACAACTTGAATTTATCATGAATTAAAATGTAATAAGAAATAATGTAAACTAAAAAAAATTGTAATTGTAGAAACTTTATACTTTGTTGAAAATTCCCATGCATGTAAAATTGCGTATTGTGAGCAATAAACTGAATCGAATTGAATCGCCTCACATGTATCAACCCCTTTGCCAAATGGTTCCCCTGCAGGATCCATCTTCACTCTCTTTTGATAACATGTGCAGCCTTCTTTCGAAATACTACAGTAATTGGATGCACGTCATTGCCGCTTGAGTTGAGTTCTATTGGTGTCGCAAGAAACCAGAACATTCCCATAAGACATGGGCAGCTGAGATTTATAGTCTAAGATCTCATTGTCATTTTGTCACTGATTTGCATAAGGATTTGTATGTTGACCATATGGTTCATGATGTAATGATTCGGTTGGCCCCTGATCATGAGGTTTGTGAGTGGGCCCTTCAAAGTGAAAACCCCTCCCTCTCCAACATTCTGACTATTGCACAATTGTTTGAGGTTTCGACGGTTGTGGGTACTCAAACGAAATCGTGGTGTGAGGTTGTGGAAGATCAACCCAGTTCCTTCCACCATTTGTTGGACAGCTCACAGGGGGATAATATGGTGGCACAGGTCCGGGTGTGAGCAAAACATCACGGTGGCGAGCCCACCTCACTGCGGCAGCCATGGGTGCAGCAGCACAGCAAGCCAGGTAATGAACAACAATGCAAATGCTCATCCTTCCCTTTCATTTGTCACGTTTTGTCACTTATAATAGGCCAAATTGTCTTGAGTGGTGGGCTGTTTGCCATCAGTGCAACAAAATGGGTCACACTACTCCTGTATGTAATGCAAAATTCCAATAGCCTATTTCAGACACTGTCAATTGTGTATCGTCGATCTCCATTACACCCAACAAGCTTTTTATTGATGTCAAGGTTTATCAGAAGGTTTAGCACCTGCAAGTCGACTCTGATGATGCCATGTAATTCTCAGCTTACAAACATCCATGGACGTGGATCTCCCCCTTTAGCGCCAGTGTCCCATACATTAGTCACCTACAATAAACAAAGCATTCCGATGTTAGGTAGTTTCTTGGCCCCAGTCACATATAACTCTGTAGTTTGTCCACTGACCTTTCTGGTGGTGAATAATGCCCGCACCAAAAATTTGCTTGGTTTAGATGCCTTTAACCTTTCGGGTTTTGTATTTCTGATGAAGTTAACTTCGTCTCTGATCAAGTGCCTTATACACAACTCGACTCTCTATGCTCTAAATTTTCTGCCCTGTTTTCCGTGGGCTTGGGTTGTGCCAATAATTTCAAAGCCCACATCACCATGAAACCCTCGGCCATTCCCTGTTTCTTTCGGGCTCACCTGGTACTGACGGCGCCCCATGACCAAGATAAGGCAGAGGTTGACTGCCTCACGGCATCTGGGGTCATCCAACCAATCACATCCAGCAAATGGGCTACCCCCTTAGTCATTGTCATGACGTCATTGGGGTGGTTCTGCCCTTGTGAAAATTTCAAAGTTTCTGTCAATGCTCTGTCTATCATTGACACGTATCCCTTGCCGTGCCCTGTTGAACTTTTTGCTAAGCTCACTGGTGGTCAGTATTTTTCCAAGATCGACCACTCCAATGCATATTTGCAGCCACCCATTGATGCTGAATCTCAATGGCTCTTGGTCGTTAACTCACCTTATTGTATCAATACTTGCGGTTACCATTTGGCTCGACCAGCACCCTGGCGATTTTTCAATGGTTTCTTGAGCAACTCACGAGGTCTATGTCAACTATCTTGATGTTATTGTGGTCTCTGGCTCCTCCTATGCTGAACATCTCAACAACTTACGTACACTCTTTTTGGTATTACAGGCTACCGGGTTAAAACGCAATTTGGAAAAGTGCCACTTCTTTCATCCTTGTACTGTTTATCTTGGGCTTGAGATCTCTAGTGCTGATATCAAACCCCTTTGTGAGAGTGCCTCTACCACTGTCGCTCTTCTGTATCCTATGTCGGTCAAGGAACTCTAGGTTTTTTTTTTTGTTGGTAAAATTGCTTATTATCATTAGTTTTTGCTGGGGGTTGCATCGGTTGCACAACCGTAACATCCCTTGGTACATAAGGGGATGTCTTTCCATTGGTCGCAGGCATGTGAAACAGCATTTTCCAAACTGAAGTCTGTGTTACAATCTACACCTTGCCTCGTAACCTACCAACCGGGTCAACATTTAGTGTTAGAAACAGATGTGTCCCAGCATGGGCTGGGGTGGCATAACTCATAAATATTCTGATGTGTAGAGTGGCCTATTGCATATGCATCACATTAATTCGGATCAGACTAGATATTCACAAATAGAGAAAGAAGACCTTGCTATTGTTTATACCTTAAAGAAGTTTCATGTTTTCCTGTATGGTGTAAAATTCCATCTAATGGCGGATTTCAAGCCATTAGTTTCATTGTTTAACCGCTCAGCATCATTGCCTGACAAAGCAGTGCATGCCTTCAATGTTGGGTGTTGTTACTCTCTCGGTACAACTGTGAGATTCACTTCTTCCCCGCAGCTAAACATGTGAATGCTGATGTGCTCTCTGATCTTCCAACCAGTCTGGATCCAGTTTTTTATCCACTTTTGACATCGTGTCTCTGTCACTGATGGTGTTCCACTCCTTGATACAGACTATTCAGCTCATTGCTCATTGTGTAGTGGTTACCTCAGTTCTTCATTCAGATATCCTGCAAATTGCTGCAAGCTGATTACTGTGGGGGGGGGGGGGGGGGGGCTGTCACACACCAAAGGGTTAGCCCGCTGTCATGTTTTTTGGCATGGTTTAGACAGCAACATCACTCATTTGGTTATGGCATGTTCTCAATGCACATAAATTGATACATTCTCTCAGTTCACATATGTTATCTGTTGCCTGTCAACTTTGGTCTCTGCCACTAACGCAGCCCTATCAAAAAATTTTCCTATCAAAGGGCTTCTGGCAATATTGGTCTCTGATAACGGCCCTCAGTTTGTGTTGCAGGAGTTTGCCTTCTTCTGCAATCCCCATGGAATTTGCCGCATTTTTGCCCGGTCCTTCACCAACAGTGAAGCCGAAAGATTAGTTAGAACAATCAAAATGCAAATGAAAAAGTATGTGACTTGGTCCCCATCTGATGTAGCCTTGGATCAATTTCTGTCTTCCACATCAGGACATGGAGCTCACATTCACGTCACCCATCCTACCGTACGGGTTGACACAAGAAAGCAGACTGCTCCAGTATCAGCACATCGTCCCAGTCAGAGCTTCGTGGAGGAAGATGCCACAGACATCACACAAATCTGAGCTGTTTCCCACTCACGAATCTGAGCTGTTTCCCAAGGGAAGAAGCCATGAGCCATGAGCATTAGCAGCAGGCTGTCACCTGTGAGAATGTACTGTAAAAGAGCAACACTGTGAACTTCTGATAGAGCCCACCATGGGAGAGTGCCTATTTAAAACCTGCATGCTACACTCGCATGCAGTTATCATGTTATTACAGCTTGCATACATTTGCCTTATCTTATTGTATTCAGTGTATTACGGTCAGTGGTGTACATGCCACAGTCTAACAAAGTTGCATTAACATCCAAGAGATGGAGTGTTTAGTATCTGACCCAGCATATTGGAGGCTCAGTGTTGACCCAGCAAAAAGGGTTGAGAGGAAGACTAACAACCTCCTGAAGAAAATGTCTTTGTCACAAGAATCTATCAAGAGTCTTAAGTCTTACTGTGCTGAGTCCACTAGTAGGTTGGTGTGTGCATCACATTAATAACTTGGCAGATTTATTATGTTGATTAGAGGGACTGCATTTGGATGACTATGATATCTAGTAACTTTTGATGTAGTCTCACTCTTCACTTGCTTTTCTCTATCTGATTTGTTAAGGTTAACTGAGGTTAGGTTTGGTGTTAAATTAACTATTTCAACATGTGTTGACACCCACTTACTTTTCATTCAGTGACCAATTCTATGAAGAGACACATGTAGTTGTAATGGGGACCCACTTGTCACCTATTATTGCCAATTTGTAAATGAAATATTTCAATGAATGTATCCTCGTCTTGATGGCATTGATACTTCTATGTTCATTTAGATACATATATCACACTTTTGTTGTTTGGACTCATGGAAGTGAGAATATATGTGGCTTTTTAGAACATTAGGATATAATTCACCAGGTTCAAAATGGCTCTGAGCACTATGGGACGTAACATCTGTGGTCATCAGTCTCCTAGAACTTAGAACTACTTAAACCTAACTAACCTAAGGACCTCACACACATCCATGCCCGAGGCAGGATTCGAACCTGCGACCGTAGCAGTAATTCACCAGGATATTCACTTCAAAATGAAAGGACTGGATGGCTGCCTTCCCTTCTTCGACATATTTGTCAAAAGGAAGGCTGATGGTATGTTGGAAAGTGCTGGTTTTAGGATGAAATCTAACATTCACTTGACTCTTCAAGCTGATAGTTGCTACCATACAGCTCAATGTGAAGAGGTACTTTGTACTTTGGTTCATAGGGCCCACAGCATCTGAGAGACTACAAGTTTGTTAGTTGAGTTAGCCCACTTTAAAGCTACTATTTGCCAGAATGCTTCCAGTGAAAACCAATCAGATGCTTGTTGTACTATTAGCCAACCGTGAATCGAGTGAATGATGAAAATAATGAGGTGGCAACCAAGTACGTGAATTTTCTGTCTTACACAGGAAGCATTTCCAACAGTTTTGGTTGTATTTCATGGAAACCTGATGAGAAATCTGATTTTTTACCACTATCTAAGATTAGGGCCTTTTTAGGTCTGTAAAAGAAAAGATTATCTTGGTTTGTGTAAGGTAGGTGCCTACCATATCATCTGCACTTGACGTATGTCACATGTTGGTCAGGCCAACAGGACCACGAAGGAACAGTGTACTGAGCATAAAAATCATACGGTTACAACAGCCAAGCAAATCTACTATTGCAGAATATTTTCTTGACTCTGGTCATCCTAAAGAATATAACAGTACAGAGATTCTGGCATGTAGGCATGTACTTCCGCCTATTGGGATAGTTGAGATTAAATTAGCAAGTACCTTACAAACAGATGAGGATTTTGCTTTAATTCTGTTTGGAATCCCGCTCTCTCACTGCCCAAACAACAGAGGGTCCTGAAACTTCCTGGTATATTAAAACTGTGTGCCGGACTGAGACTCGAACTTGGGACCTTTGCCTTTCGCCGGCAAGTGTTCTATCAGCTACCCATGCACGACTCACACCCCATCCTCACAGCTTTACTTCTGCCAGTACCTCGTCTCCTTCTGTGAAGTTTGGAAAGTGGGAGACGAGGTATTGGCGGAATTAAAGCTTTGAGAATGGGGCGTGAGTCATACTTGGGTAGCTCAGATGGTAGAGCACTTGCCCACGAAAGGCAAAGGTCCTGAGTTCGAGTCTCAGTCCGGCACACAGTTTTAATATGCCAGGAAGTTTCATATCAGTGCACACTCTGCTGCAGAGTGAACATCTGTTCAAATGTGTGTGAAATCTTATGGGACTTAACTGCTAAGGTCATCAGTCCCTAAGCTTACACACTACTTAACCTAAATTACCTTAAGGACAAACACACACACCCATGCCCGAGGGAGGACTCGAACCTCCGCTGGAACCAGCCACACAGTCCATGACTGCAGCGCCTTAGACCGCTCAGCTAATCCCGCACAGCAGTGAAAATCTCGTTCTGGGAACAGAGGGTCCTATTAGTAATTAATATTCACTACTAATAACTTCTTTTCTTTGTGCGTGTGTGTGTGTGGGGGGGGGAGGGGGGGAGGGGGGGCACATGTCAAAACAATAGGGTTGTCAATGATGTCTACAGAAGTAAGAAAGGGTAATGGAATTTACTCAAATTAAAAAAAAAAGAAAAAAGGTGATTCTGACAGAATTAGATGAGAGAGTGAGACACTGAAAGCAGTAAATGAATTTTGCTCTTTGGGTAACAAAATAAATGACCATGGTTGCAGTAAAGAGGACACAAAATACAGACTGGCAATGGCAGCATATCTGCATCCCAAATAGGTGGCATAATTTGTAACAAACAGCTCCATGCGTAAGTGCTTTAGGGTCTGAAGATGATCCCAGGTGACAGAGGATCACATAGGCAGAAAGACTAAGCCCAGCAGAAATGTTCAGGTAACACATGAGACAATTAATCTAACTGATGAAAGGAGAAAATAAAAAATGCAGGAAATGAAGAAGGCGAAAGGAATACAGATGTCTGAAAAAGCACGCATAAGTAGAGGAAAGGTAGGTGCCACTTACAGGAAAATTAAAGAGAACTTTGGAGAAAAGAGAAGCAGCTGTATGACCACCAAGAGCTCAGATGGCAAATAAATACTAAGAAAAGGAGGGAAAACTGTAAGGTGAAAGGAATACATAGTGGTCAAAATAAATCTTACATGTGGCTTTATTGACAATATTGAACATAATAGAAAATAAACATGATTTTTTTTCTGTCAGGTACAGTTATAAGACAACAAAAATAAAGAGGTAGACACATTTCTACTTGATAAACACAAACAAAACACAAAACCAAAGCCTTATAAAAGATTTCACTACAAACACTACAGTTCCTTCTCACTGTCGTCTTGCATAACACATTCATTTAGCCCTCTTTGTACATGGAGAGACAACTGAATGCAGTTAGGCCTGTTCCTGACCAAATTGTCCAGATCATCCATTCCTCCACAGTGCCATCTATGATGCCCTGTAAACAAGACAATTAAAAACTGCTAATTTTAGCATGGCCTGTGGATTCTGATTCTCAGTGCAGCTGACATCTGGAGAATATGGGGCCCATTTAGTTCAACTGATTCTGTGCCCCACTAGGAAGGTGTTAATAAAATTGTGATGATGGGGGCATGCAGTGTCATCCATCAGTATGAATCCTATTCCAATGTGTTCACCAAAAGGAATCACTTCACACCAGTCATCATTTCATGTATTGGCACAACAGATGTCCTGTGGCCATACATGATTCTGCCCCAAGCATGACTGACCTACCTTGACAGGGGTAGTGCTATGATACAGTTAGCATGTAAACATCATCCTCATTGCCTCCAAATAGGAATATCAGTATTGTCCCAGTGGAGACCGATACAAGTATCATCACAAAAGAGTGTTGGAACCCATTGCTGCCTAGTCCACGAAGAGTGGTTTTGTGTCCATGTAACATGAGACCCTCTCTGAACCTGATTTAGAGAAGGTGTCTTGAGAGGTCTTCTGGCATGTGATCCTTTCTCATGGAGCCTATTTTCTACCATTTATGATGACACGTGCATTCCTCTAGCTCTTTCGAACTGCTGCCATAGAAATTTAATAATGTGTTGAAGGTGTCTGCTTGCTGTTACATGCAAGTGTCAGTCCTACACACCTGTAGCTTTTCTTCCGCAGCCACTTCTGTGACGATCCTCAACTGACCATGTCACTAGAAATTCCACATTGTGGAGACATCACTTTCACTCATTGCGACATTCACTGGTATCTACACCAGTCTCATTCCCTTCTCCTGCAGTGACTATATGGAGTTTCTGGTCATCCATTATTGTTGTGTGAACTATCTTGTTTCAATAAAACTCTTGTAATGACACATAACACCAGTGCTGCAATATTTACAATTGACACAGTTGCCATATACTGCATATACTGCCCCCTCACAATAGAAACATGAAGTGTTTTCACTACAGTTACATTAGAAACAAAGCAATGTGTTGATATGATGCATATCCAGATCAGATCACAACATACAACATTAAAGTTTTAACAATAGATAATATTTATTTTGACCATTGCATAATGAAGCTACAAAAGGATGAACTTGAACACAGTAGTATAGAAAGGAAAGAGGAAGTAGATGAAGATGAGTTGGGAGATACAATACTGCGAGAAGAATTTGACAGAGCACTGAAAGAGCTAAGTTGATATATGGACAGTGGAACCAGAATAAATGACATTCCAGTAGAATTATTGAGATCAGTGGGACAGCTGGCCATGACAAAACTGTTCCACCTGGCATGCAAGTTATATGAGATAGGTGAAATACCCTGAGACTTCAAGAAGACTGAAAAATTCCAATTCCAAAAAAGAAAGTTGTTCACAGTTATGTATATTACCAAACTATCAGCTTAATCAGTCATACTCTCAAAATACTGACATGAATAATTTTTAGAAGAATGGAAAAACTGGGAGAAGCCAAATACAGAACTGGACTCATACTGCTGTCATTGTTTTTATTGTTCTTGGGGACTGTTGCTACTCCAGAGGATAAATTTGACCTCATTGAAAGTGAAACCATACAATAAATTCCCAAGACAGTCATCATTACACTAAACAGTTTAGAACACAGTTTTAATCTAAATAAATTAAAATTAAACTTGACTCAGACCCAATAGTTTGAAACTAAACAGTTACAATCAAATAACTGTCTAATTATTCATAAAAATCCAGAGTTCAGGGAAGCAGATTCTATCAAATTCCTGAGGATGATACTTGGGGAAAAACAGATTACTGTGGTCTTGAGATATTGAGATATAAGACTACTACAAGTTAAATAGTTTTGCATTCAAAATGATGTTATTGCTCTACTTCTTTGACACCAAATTTTTTTTTTTTTTTTAAACTTTTGGGGGAATTTAGGTAGTGCAAATAGAGTATTATTACTACAAAAACTATTATTGAAAATATGTTAGATAGTAAGCCTAGGGATCCATACCAGACACTATTTAGGGATCTAAATGGTTTAACAGTTCAGTGCATTTACATGTATGTGTTACTAGAAACAAAGGAAATTTGATTTTTCCCTCTCATAAATTAAAAACAATGGCCTTGTAACAATAACCAAAACGGCCTTGCTGTGCTGGTACTGCGAACAGCTGAAAGCAAGGGGAAACTACAGCCGTAATTTTTCCCGAGGGCATGCAGCTTTACTGTATGATTAAATGATGATGGCGTCCTCTTGGGTAAAATATTCCGGAGGTAAAATAGTCCCCCATTCGGATCTCCGGGCGGGGACTACTCAAGAGGATGTCGTTATCAGGCGAAAGAAAACTGGCGTTCTACGGATCGGAGCGTGGAATGTCAGATCCCTTAATCGGGCAGGTAGGTTAGAAAATTTAAAAAGCTTTTGACACTGTTGACTGGAATACTCTCTTTTAAATTCTAAAGGTGGCAGGGGTAAAATACAGGGAGCGAAAGGCTATTTACAGTTTGTACAGAAACCAGATGGCAGTTATAAGAGTCGAGGGACATGAAAGGGATGCAGTGGTTGGGAAGGGAGTAAGACAGGGTTGTAGCCTCTCCCCGATGTTGTTCAATCTGTATATTGAGCAAGCAGTAAAGGAAACAAAAGAAAAATTCGGAGTAGGTATTAAAATTCATGGAGAAGAAATAAAAACTTTGAGGTTCGCCGATGACATTGAAATTCTGTCAGAGACAGCAAAGGACTTGGAAGAGCAGTTGAATGGAATGGACAGTGTATTGAAAGGAGGATATAAGATGAACATCAACAAAAGCAAAATGAGGATAATGGAATGTAGTCTAATTAAGTCGGGTGATGCTGAGGGAATTAGATTAGGAAATGAGACACTTAAAGTAGTAAAGGAGTTTTGCTATTTGGGGAGCAAAATAACTGATGATGGTCGAAGTAGGGAGGATATAAAATGTAGACTGGCAATGGCAAGGAAAGCGTTTCTGAAGAAGAGAAATTTGTTAACATTAAGTATAGATTTAAGTGTCAGGAAGTCATTTCTGAAAGTACACTCCTGGAAATGGAAAAAAGAACACATTGACACCGGTGTGTCAGACCCACCACACTTGCTCCGGACACTGCGAGAGGGCTGTACAAGCAATGATCACACGCACGGCACAGCGGACACACCAGGAACCGCGGTGTTGGCCGTCGAATGGCGCTAGCTGCGCAGCATTTGTGCACCGCCGCCGTCAGTGTCAGCCAGTTTGCCGTGGCATACGGAGCTCCATCGCAGTCTTTAACACTGGTAGCATGCCGCGAAAGCGTGGACGTGAACCGTATGTGCAGTTGACGGACTTTGAGCGAGGGCGTATAGTGGGCATGCGGGAGGCCGGGTGGACGTACCGCCGAATTGCTCAACACGTGGGGCGTGAGGTCTCCACAGTACATCGATGTTGTCGCCAGTGGTCGGTGGAAGGTGCACGTGCCCGCCGACCTGGAACCGGACCGCAGCGACGCACGGATGCACGCCAAGACCGTAGGATCCTACGCAGTGCCGTAGGGGACCGCACCGCCACTTCCCAGCAAATTAGGGACACTGTTGCTCCTGGGGTATCGGCGAGGACCCTTCGCAACCGTCTCCATGAAGCTGGCCTACAGTCCCGCACACCGTTAGGCCGTCTTCCGCTCACGCCCCAACATCGTGCAGCCCGCCTCCAGTGGTGTCGCGACAGGCGTGAATGGAGGGACGAATGGAGACGTGTCATCTTCAGCGATGAGAGTCGCTTCTGCCTTGGTGCCAATGATGGTCGTATGCGTGTTTGGCGCCGTGCAGGTGAGCGCCACAATCAGGACTGCATACGACCGAGGCACACAGGGCCAACACCCGGCATCATGGTGTGGGGAGCGATCTCCTACACTGCCCGTACACCACTGGTGATCGTCGAGGGGACACTGAATAGTGCACGGTACATCCAAACCGTCATCGAACCCATCGTTCTACCATTCCTAGACCGGCAAGGGAACTTGCTGATCCAACAGGACAATGCACGTCCGCATGTATCCCGTGCCACCCAACGTGCTCTAGAAGGTGTAAGTCAACTACCCTGGCCAGCAAGATCTCCGGATCTGTCCCCCATTGAGCATGTTTGGGACTGGATGAAGCGTCGTTTCACGCGGTCTGCACGTCCAGCACGAACGCTGGTCTAACTGAGGCGCCAGGTGGAAATGGCATGGCAAGCCGTTCCACAGGACTACATCCAGCATCTCTACGATCGTCTCCATGGGAGAATAGCAGCCTGCATTGCTGCGAAAGGTGGATATACACTGTATTAGTGCCGACATTGTGCATGCTCTGTTGCCTGTGTCTATGTGCCTGTGGTTCTGTCAGTGTGATCATGTGATGTATCTGACCCCAGGAATGTGTCAATAAAGTTTCCCCTTCCTGAGACAATGAATTCACGGTGTTCTTATTTCAGTTTCCAGGAGTGTATTTGTATGGAGTGTAGCCATGTATGGAAGTGAAACATGGACGATAAACAGTTTGGACAAGAAGAGAATAGAAGTGTTCGAAATGTGGTGCTACAGAAGAATGCTGAAGATTAGATGGGTAGATCACATAACTAATGAGGAAGTATTGAATAGGATTGGGGAGAAGAGAAGTTTGTGGCACAACTTGACCAGAAGAAGGGATCGGTTGGTAGGACATGTTCTGAGGCATCAAGGGATCACCAATTTAGTATTGGAGGGCAGCGTGGATGGTAAAAATCGTAGAGGGAGACAAAGAGATGAATACACTAAGCAGATTCAGAAGGATGTAGGTTGCAGTAGGTACTGGGAGATGAAAAAGCTTGCACAGGATAAAGTAGCACGGAGAGCTGCATCAAACCAGTCTCAAGACTGAAGACCACAACAACAACAACAAATTAAAAACTTATTCCAAGACTCCTCACTATATAACTATGAAAATTTATAATAAATTCAAAGTGAAAAACTTCCAAAGTATGGAAGCAACTTGATTGAAAAGAAAATTACATTCCACACATGTGCAAATATGTTATTTGATTACAAAATTTTTAAATTGTAAAGTGATGCAGGAAATATATGTTGATGGCTGTAAATCCTGATTAATTTAGTTTCTTTACACTTCATATGTGTCTCAATTATATTACCTATACTAACGAGCCTCCTGTGTGTTAAAACAGTTATTTATGTACGTATGTAATGAGATACTGAAATTCTCAACTCTGCAACAGTATGGAAGGAAATTGACGGAGATCCGAAATGTGAAATAATTTGGGTGAAGGTCACGGTTAAAGCAGGCTCAGACATGGTAATTGGATGTCTCTATAGGCCCCCTGGCTCAGCAGCTGTTGTGGCTGAGCACCTGAAGGATAATTCAGAAAATATTTTGAGTAGATTTCCCCACCATGTTATAGTTCTGGGTGGAGATTTTAATTTGTTGGATATAGACTGGGAGACTCAAACGTTCATAACGGGTGGCAGGGACAAAGAATCCAGTTAAATTTTTTTAAGTGCTTTATCTGAAAACTACCTTGAGCAGTTAAACAGAGAACCGACTCGTGGCGATAACATATTAGACCTTCTGGTGACAAACAGACCCGAACTATTTGAAACAGTTAACACAGAACAGGGAATCAGCGATCATAAAGCGGTTATGGCATCGATGATTTCAGCCGTAAATAGAAATATTAAAAAAGGTAGGAAGATTTTTCTGTTTAGCAAAAGTGACAAAAAGCAGATTACAGAGTACCTGACGGCTCAACACAAAAGTGTTGTCTCAAGTACAGATAGTGTTGAGGATCAGTGGACAAAGTTCAAAACCATCATACAATATGTGTTAAATGAGTATGTGCCAAGAAAGATCGTAATAGATGGAAAAGAGCCACCGTGGTACAACAACCGAGTTAGAAAATTGTTGCGGAAGCAAAGGGAACTTCACAGCAAACATAAACATAGCCAAAGCCTTGCAGACAAACAAAAACTACGTGAAGTGAAATGTAGTGTGAGGAGGGCTATGCGAGAGGCGTTCAATGAATTCGAAAGTAAAATTCTAGTACTGACTTGACAGAAAATCCTAAGAAA
The DNA here is from genome assembly GCF_021461395.2 of Schistocerca americana. Lineage (NCBI taxonomy): Eukaryota > Metazoa > Arthropoda > Insecta > Orthoptera > Acrididae > Schistocerca > Schistocerca americana. The sequence continues at coordinate 786,445,002 of NC_060119.1, forward strand.
TTTTGGTCTTATGTCAAAGCGGTAGGTGGAACAAAACAAAATGTCCAGACACTCTGTGACCAAAATGGTACTGAAACAGAGGATGACAGACTAAAGGCCGAAATACTAAATGTCTTTTTCCAAAGCTGTTTCACAGAGGAAGACTGCACTGTAGTTCCTTCACTAGATTGTCGTACAGATGACAAAACGGTAGATATCGAAATAGATGACAGAGGGATAGAGATACAATTAAAATCGCTCAAAAGAGGTAAGGCCGCTGGACCTGTTGTGATACCAGTTTGATTTTACACAGAGTACGTGAAGGAACTTGCCCCCCTTCTTGCAGCGGTGTACCGTAGGTCTCTAGAAGAGCGTAGCGTTCCAAAGGATTGGAAAAGGGCACAGGTCATCCCCGTTTTCAAGAAGGGACGTAGAACAGATGTGTAGAACTATAGACCTATATCTCTAACGTCGATCAGTTGTAGAATTTTGGAACACGTATTATGTTCGAGTATAATGACTTTTCTGGAGACTAGAAATCTACTCTGTAGAATCAGCATGGGTTTCAAAAAGGTCGATCGTGTGAAACCCAGCTCGCGCTATTCCTCCACAAGACTCAGAGAGCCATAAACACGGGTTCCCAGGTAGATGCTGTGTTTCTTGACTTCCGCAAGGCGTTTGATACAGTTCCCCTCAGTCGTTTAATGAACAAAGTAAGAGCATATGGACTATCAGACCAATTGTGTGATTGGATTGAAGAGTTCCTAGATAACAGAACGCAGCATTCATTCTCAATGGAGAGAAGTCATCCGAAGTAAGAGTGATTTCAGGTGTGCCGCAGGGGAGTGTCATAGGACCGTTGCTATTCACAATATACATAAATGACCTTGTGGATGACATCGGAAGTTCACTGAGGCTTTTTGCAGATGATGCTGTGGTGTATCGAGAGGTTGTAACAATGGAAAATTGTACTGAAATGCAGGAGGATCTGCAGCGAATTGACGCATGGTGCAGGGATTGGCAATTCAGTCTCAATGTAGACAAGTGTAATGTGCTGCAAATACATAGAAAGATAGATCCCTTATCATTTAGCTACAAAATAGCAGGTCAGCTACTGGAAGCAGTTAATTCCATAAATCATCTGGGAGTACGTATTAGGAGTGATTTAAAATGGAATGATCATATAAAGTTGATCGTCGGTAAAGCAGATGCCAGACTGAGATTCATTGGAAGAATCCTAAGGAAATGCAATCCGAAAACAAAGGAAGTTGGTTACAGTAAGCTTGTTCGCCCACCGCTTGAATACTGCTCACCAGTGTGGGATACATACCAGATAGGGTTGATAGAAGAGATAGAGAAGATCCAATGGAGAGCAGTGCGCTTCGTTACAGGATCATTTAGTAATCGCGAAAGCGTTACGGAGATGATAGATAAACTCCAGTGGAAGACTCTGCAGGAGAGACGCTCAGTAGCTTGGCACGGGCTTTTGTTAAAGTTTCGAGAACATACCTTCACCGAAGAGTCAAGCAGTATATTGCTACCTCCTACGTATATCTCGCGAAGAGACCATGAGGATAAAATCAGAGAGATTAGAGCCCACACAGAAGCATAATGACAATCCTTCTTTCCACGAACAATACGAGACTGGAATAGAAGGGAGAACCGATAGAGGTACTAAGGGTACCCTCCGCCACACACCGTCAGGTGGCTTGCGGAGTATGGATGTAGATGTAGATGTAGATGTGCAATACCTACACTATTCTCTCAATTTTTAGATACCAAAACATGAGAAAATCTGTAAATGGATATAGGTACGGCTGTGACTCTGAGAGAACTAAGAAGTAAATTCCTTTGTTGCAGAATAATGGAATATTTTATTAGAATTGTAATAAGTTATTTCTTATAAATATAAGTGTGTCAATCAACATGATAGAAACTAGTGTTAAAGTTTTTACAAATGTTATAGCTATTGGGGCATTGTATGTATTAACACTGTAGGAAAATCTATTTTTTCCTGGGTTCAAAACTATTGAGTTATCCTTTTTTTAAATTTTTTTTATTTCTGGAATCATCCAAGATGAATGTTGTACATAAATGCTATTCCCCATGTCTTAGGATGTATGGGGAGGAGTTGGTTGACTTACTTCAAAATCATTTGTGAAAAACTACTAAGGGTAAAATGGAAATGGGCCAGCATCAGCCTATTGGTGAAGAAGCGGATACTGAATCTCTGTGCTCAGTACACTTTGCAAATGCAGGGTTGCATGCCCTCACTGATGTGATTTCACATACTGTCTAAAACTTGCTTCCAGCTGGATCAACTTTCACATACTTTACCAAAGACAATTAATTGGATGACACTGTCTCAAATTTTTTTCTATAGTGTACCTTCAATGCTTTGTGGCAAGCATTACACAATCTGTCTATGCCTAATTTTTTATATCAATTTTCAGTTGTTTTTCAAGATACATTCTCCCCCACTAACACTAGCTCTCACTTTATCATATTCCTTCAGCTTCATCTTTTACAACTATTAACTTAATGGCAGCTAGCTCTAAATGTAGTAAATTGTAAGTTAATGCAGACGAGTATTACAAACAAATGCATAATGTCTGGAAAGGGTGTGTGTAGTGTGCTGCTTGACGCAGTCATGTCTATAAATATATGGATATAACTTTACAAAGCAATGTAAAATTGAATGAACATGTGAGGACTGTAGTAGGGAAGGCGAATGGTCGACTTTGCTTTATTGCGAGAACTTTAGGAAAGTGGGGTTCATCTGAAAAGGAGATTTGCTTTTTTTGGAATATAATAGTAGGCTTTAAGCCAGCTATCTTTAAGATTATGTTTTAGTTCATTATTTTATATTTTGATTTTATAATTATTTTAGGTTTTGTATTAAGATTATTGATTTAATTTAATAATATTTATAATAATGATACAATTAGTACATTTATTTGTATAAAAATTTTATCTTTGTTAACTTATTATAAGTAACAAGGCAAAACTGATTTCTGCCTGTTTATCAAAAACACGTTCTCTTGAAAATATTTTGGTCTGGCCTGCTCACTGAGTGAATTTTTAAAGAGCAGCAGTATTTTGACTGTCGAAAGGTAGCATAATCATTAGTCTCTTAATTAGTGGCTGGAATTATAGGACACTAGTGCAACCGATTGTTGAGTACTGTTCAAATGTTTGGGGTCACATCATGTTGGATAAAAGGAAGACATTGAAGTATCTCAAAGGCAGGCTGCTAGATTTGTTACTAGCAAATTCAAACAACACGCAAGTATTACAGAGATACTTTGGAAACTCAAATGGGAATCACTGGAGGGAAGACGACGTTTTTTTCAAGAAGCACTATTGAGAAAATTTAGAGAACCAGCATTTGACACTGACTGGACAAACATTCTATTGCTGCCAACGTGCATTTTATGTAAGGACCATGAAGATAAGATTAGAGAGACTGGGGCTTATACACAGGCATACAGACTCATTTTTCCCTCACTCTATTTGCGAGTGCAACAGGAAAGGAAATGACTAGTAGCAGTGCAGGATACCCTCTGCCATGCTCCATATGTTGGCTTGCAGAGTATGTATGTAGATATAAATCCTCTTCTTTAGAAAAGTTAGAATGTGCTTTGGAAAGAATCTGTTTTTCATTTAGTGAAATATGTGTGATACTAATGAAAATTACCAGTTTTAATGCATTCAATTATTTTCGATCAGATTATGCAAGAGCATGGTATCTTTGATGTGCAGTCTTGGACATGAAACCTCTATGCTGGCTGGTCATCACAAAGACTAACTCTGAGTTGATCCCTTAAGCTGCCAATAAAATCAGCCAACCACCCGCACATAGACTTGCAGCGGAAGCGCGTGCGCTCAAGCACTGCATGTGCCATGCTAACCGGATACACCCCACAGGTGCTGGCAGCATCTTAACCCTTTAACTGCTCTGGACGTGTTACCACGCGCGCCTTTGTACCTGTTCCTGTGTGCTCTGAATGTGTTTACGCGCGCCACCAGTCTTTCTACCTGGTACTCTGAATGTGTCTACGCGCAGACTGCAAAGATTGGCCGACTTGTGACATGGGTGCCATAGGAAGTTCCTACTCAACGAACCAGTATCAACTTGATGGGAATATCTGTAGATGACACATATAAGCTAGCAGAATAGGACAGTACAAAACACAGATTAAGTTACCATATAATTTGGAGATTGTGATAGTATCATGCGATCTTTATGCAAAGTTGTATACACGCAGAAGTTGCAATTGTATCATTGGCTGCATACTGTATCTATGAAAACTAATTAACTTATAACGAAATTAAACCAGTAGAACCCAATTCTGATCAATTTATAGTAGGATTGTACTGGTACTACAAACCCAAAATATGTTAAACCAAACATAAACATACACCGAGAACATTCTTTGTAGGAATAATATACAAAAGAGCAATAATAATAACAGAACTCATTGCACAGACACTGAAATTATATGCAACTTTGGAGTAATTAACAAAAATAGTCAAAAGTCTTGTTATCAATGTGTAATTTATGAAATTTCATTATGAAAAATGAGATATTTCAACATAGTAATTATATCAGAGATGATGTCATGATTTGACAAGCCAAAATTTGTAACCAATTTCAGGAAAGCATATAAATTTCAACTATAAGTTTCATTATGTTCCATTTAAACAAGGCATAAAGAGATCTTTTAATTTTTGGTGGTTATATAAGCACCAATGACAGCAGACATATCATATCCATATTGTGTCAGTTTTAGTCAGTATTACACCAGCACTGTGTTAGCCCTTGATGAGAATTTTGTGTGTGACCCCCAATCCTCAGCCTTTATCATCAGTATTACAAAAAGGAGGGGGACATCATCATTACATTTTCTCTTCTTGCTGAGAAACAGTCCAGCTGTGTCCAGGATTTACTTGGCATAAATTGGATATTGCGTCTCTGTTGGCAGCTGAGGGTTTTGATTAATTATCATTTCTTTCTAGAGAAGCTGCATGGTCATCACTGGTATCTATTCTTTCAGAACAGTTACTATCTTCATATGGTTAAGGGCTACTCATCCACTGACCTTCCTCTGTGCGAATGCACACACTTTGCCCGAACTCTTATGGGAATTGTTACCTTAGTTGATGTGAGTAATGAGTGAAGGGGCAAATATCCTTTAGGAACATTACAAATGTAGGTTGTGGACAGTTGGGAATGTGGGTCTCATGGGAGGCATGCAAGGGATAAGTCCCTGCAGTTGCGCTATCCTCTGTGCCCTCCGTGGCTCAGATGGATAGAGCATCTGCCATGTAAGCAGGAGATCCTGGGTTCGAGTCCCAGTCGGGGCACACGTTTTCAGCTGTCCCCATTGAGGTATATCAACACCTGTTGGCAGCTGAGGGTTTCGATTAATTATCATTTCTTTCAAGAGAAGCTGCATGGTATCTGTTCTTTCGGAACAGTTACTATCTTCATACCTCCAGGAATGCTGTTCATAAATGGCAGCGCAACAGGTTGAATCACCAGACTGATGTACAAATTTTCAGTCAGGGTGCATAGGGCAACATGAGAGTGCTCCTGCTGTCATATGAAATCACATCCCAGACCATAACTGATGCTGTCTATCCTGTGTCTAGGACGCAGACATATTGGTTGCAGGCTCTTGACTGACCGCCTCCAAAAACAACACACAACTATCACTGGCACAAAAGCAGGACCAGCTTTCATCAGAAAACACAACAGAACTCCACCCTGCCTTCCACTGAGCTCTCACTTGACAATATTGAATTAGCAAATGGCAGTGGTCTTAGAACAGTGGAATGCACGCTACAGGACAGCCGGCTCGGAGCTGTCTTTAAAGTAACTGATTTGTAACAATTCACTGGGTCGCTGTGGTACCAACTGCTGCTCAAATTGCTGCTGCAGATACAGTACAGTGTACCAGAGCCATACACTGAACACAACAGTCCTCCCTCTTGGTAGTGCCACATTGCCATCTGGAACTTGGTCATCTTGTGACTGTACATTCTCGTGGCCACCGCTGCCAGCCTAATAACTATATTCTTGCCAAGTTTTTCTACAATATTGCAGAAGGAACATGCTGCTTCTCATAGCCCTATTACATGACCTCATTCAAACTCTGTGAGATGTTGATTTGGAAAATTTGTGGTAAGGTCTTATGGGACCAAACTGCTGAGGTCATCGGTCCCTAAGCTTAAACACTCTTAATCTAACTTAAACTAACTTACACTAATGACAACACACACACACCCATGCCCGAGAGAGGACTCGAACCTCCAATGGGAGGAACTGCGAGAACCGTGACAAGGTGCCTTAGACTGCTTGGCTACCCCATGCAGCACGTGAGAAATTGATAATTGTGTCTTTGTTGTCTTAAAGGCATTCTTGACTAAAATCAACTCATCGCACCCAATCTCAAAGATAACCTGGAAGTTGAAAGCTCCAAAATATTTAAAGAGGCATCGAATGCATTTTTAACAGGATTAGCCACCATAGGAGAGATTGAAATTGAGTCTGACTGAAGTTATCTGTCTTCTGGACTGAGTAGCAGTGAACTCTAGTTAATTATCTGCTATTTTTACCTGCTACCTGATTCTGCCTTAACAGTTGTAGAATCATACAAGAAAGGTCTACGTTCAGTAGTGTGGAGGAACCCAGATCATGTAGTGAAAGTTGGAGGCGACTTTAATCTGCTTAGTATAGATTGTGATTACGGATTCACTGTAGGTGGTATGGATAGACAGCCTTCAGCACATCTGAAAAAATTTTCCAAAAGCTGCCTTGAACAACTAATTAGATAACCCACACTCAATGGAAATACACTATAAGGAAAAAGAAAAAAGGGCACACCATGAAGGAAGTTCCTAAATGGGATGGAAACCTATAGATGTTAGATAAATGTACAAACAAACAAAAGATTACAATTTCAGGAAAAAAATGGGTGATTTGTTCAAAAGAAACAGATTCACAAAGTGAGCGGGTCAATAATGCATTTGTCCAACTCTGACCATTACGGAAGCAGTTATTTGGGTTGGCTTTCATTGATAGAGGGATATCATGCAAAATTCTGCCCAAATGGTGCATTAGATCAACAAAACCATGAGCTCATTGGAGGGCCCTGCCCATAATACTCCAAACGTAGCAAGCACAAAGAAGGCAAGCAATAGATACTATCGCTGTGTGTGGGCAGGCATTATCTAACTGAAATGTAAATCCATGACGGCATGTCATGAAGGGAAAGAAACTGGGGCATAGAATATAGTGACATATTGCTGTGCTGTATGGGTGCTGTGGATGACAACCAAACAGGTCCTACCATGAAATGAGATTGCACCGTAGATCTCTTCTGGGTGTCAGGCCAAATGGCAGGTGACAGGCAGATTGATTTTTCACTGCTGTCCAAGGTATCTTCAGGCTAGAATCTTACTGACTGGAGTGTAATTGTCTTCAGTTACGAGTCTGCTTTGAATTGAGCCCCAATAAGCAGCAAAGACGTGTCTGGACAGCGGTGGGATACCAACCTGACTGTCACCTACCAACAAGGGGCGGTGGTCTGGCATGTGTTTCTTTTCTTAATATGACCCTTTTTGTTGTGATCTGCAGCACCCTTACAGCAAATCGGTAAGTCAACAATATTCTATGTCCTGTTTTGTTGCCCTTCATGCAAGATACTGCTCGTCCACTCACAGCGAGGTTTGTACTGCTTGTCTTTTAGCTTGCCAATCCCTGCATTGGCCAGCAAGGTCACCGTATCTCTGTCCAATTGACAAAGTGGAGCATTATGGGCAAGACCCTCCAACCAGCTTGGGATTTTGATGATCTACAGTAACAATTGGACAGAATTTAGCACAATATTCCTTCAGGAGGATATCCAACAATCTTACCAATCAATGACAAGCCAAATAACTGCTTGTAATGATCCAGTTTTCCTGAAAATGTTATCCTTTATTTGTCTGTACATGAACACTACTGGCCATTAAAATTGCTACACCAAGAAGAAATGCAGATGATAAACGGGTATTCATTGGACAAATATATTATGCTAGAACTGACATGTGATTACATTTTCATGCAATTTGGTTGCATAGATCCTGAGAAATCAGTATCCAGAACAACCACTTCTGGCCGCAATAACGGCCTGGATAAGCCTGGGCACTGAGTCAAACAGAGCTTGGATGGCATGTACAGGTACAGCTGCCCATGTACCTTCAACACGATACCACAGTTCATCAAGAGTAGTGACTGGTGTATTGTGACGAGCCAGTTGCTCAGCTAACATTGACCAGACGCTTTCAGTTAGTGAGAGATCTGGAGAATGTGCTGGCCAGGGCAGTAGTCGAACATTTTCTGTATCCAGAAAGGCCCGTACAGCACCTGCAATATGCGGTCGTGCATTATCCTGCTGAAATGTAGGGTTTCACAGGGATCGAATGAAGGGTAGAGTCACGTCAGTGCCAACAAGAGGTGACCAAGACATGTAACCAATGGCACCCCATAACATCACGACGGGTGATACGCCAGTATGGCGATGACGAATACACACTTCCAATGTGCGTTCACCGGGATGTCGCCAAACATGGATGCGACTATCATGATGCTGTAAAAAGGAACCAGGATTCATCCAAAAAAATGACGTTTTGCCATTCGTGCACCCACTTCGCTGTTGAGTACACCATCGCAGGCGCTCCTGTCTGTGATGCAGCGTGAAGGGTAACCGCAGCCATGGTATCTGAGTTGATAGTCCATGCTGCTGGAAACGTCATCGAACTGTTCATGCAGATGGTTGTTGTCCTGCAGACATCCCCATCTGTTGACTCAGAGATCGAGACGTGGCTGCACAATCCGTTACAACCATGCGCTTAAGATGCCTGTCATCTCGACTGCTAGTGATACGAGGCCGTTGGGATCCAGCACGGCGTTCCGTATTACCCTCCTGAACCCACCGACTCCATATTCTGCTAACAGTCATTGGATCTCGACCAATGTGAGCAGCAATGTTGCGATATGATAAACCGGAATCGTGATAGGTTACAATCCGACCTTTATCGAAGTCGGAAACGTGATGGTACTCATTTCTCCTCCTTACACGAGGCATCACAACAACGTTTCACCAGGCAACGCCGGTCAACTGCTGTTTGTGTATGAGAAATCGGTTGTAAACTTTCCTCATGTCAGCACGTTGTAGGTGTCGCCACTGGCGCCAACCTTGTGTGAATACTCTGAAAAGCTAATCATTTGCATATCACAGTATCTTCTTCCTGTCGGATAAATTTCGCGTCTGTAGCACGTCATCTTCGTGGTGTAGCAATTTTAATGGCCAGTAGAGTACATCACACTACTGATTTTCGTCCACTCAGATAATTGCTTCGTGATTGTGTTTTTCGTTGTAGACGTATTTTAGTCCTTGTAGGTACAAACGAGCATGTCCTTATCCAGAGTAAGGATTAATGACCAAGAAATGTGCAACAGGGCCACTATTATCTACTAGCTGAGTACCCAGCATTGCCCACGTTTTGCATTTACACAGTGTCTGCTCTATGCTCAAGTCAACAGTTACGGCGGGGCGGGTGAAAAGTCGCGTTGCGTTGTGTAACTGTTCGACCACTGTCTTTCATCGTACTGCGCACTACCAAAAGTTCCACCTACCTCAGTACGGTGTCTGGTCACCAGCCCGATTCTCTCTCTGTACACGTAGATATTGTTCAGATGATGTTAAAAACAGCGTTGAAGAAAAACATCATCAATACTTATGTTTGCAGACTCTGCCTAAACTCTGGTAACAAGCTATGCTGTAATATCTTATAACGATTTTTGGGTGGAGGGCGATTACTTCATTCTTTTGGAAAAATTCAAAAATTCTTTATTTCTGTATGTTCAAAATTAAAGAATTCGCCATCAGCCCATATTTATTTAAACGACTAATATCAATCTCGTCAGCTCACAGTTCATACAACCCAGTATACACGCGAGACAGCCAGAAATGTACTTAAGTCCGACCCGAATTATTACGTGATCTACAGTCGATGCTCTGCTACAATAAATGAGTTTCACAGGCAGTCTTTTTTTTCAGTGGATTTCTAATAAAGAAACTGTTCGCCAACTATTCCATAGATGAATATGAAATATGCCAAGTGGAATTCTACAAAGGCCGAAAGTACACACGCGTTTATCTTTCCAACTTAACACTTCACAAAGCTCAAATTTCCACAATCTGTCCGTAAATGCAACTGCTTTCACGACAATACCATCCGGACGTGAAATACCAGTAACTTCTTCATTTTACTCATAACGTAGACGGACACGTCCAACATGACCTGTATGTCCGATAGCTAACCAACAACTCCGACGTGACTACCGTTCCTTCCAGGGGCTATAACTACTTGATAGAGCGCAGGAAATGCTTAACTCTGATTAGTTGTTCAAAATGACCAGCCAATTAAAACAATCCTTCGAGTTCTATCTCGCGCCAAAACTGCCCTACACTAATCAATATTCACATATGCATTTACGTCACTTCATCATGCAAATCTTAATAAAATTTTTAACAAAACCGAACGAAAGGAAAAATAATCCTGAAATGACTAGAAAATCATTACTCTGCAAGTGTCTATTCTGGCTGCCTTCTTACAAAAGCAAGTACCCCTGGACATTAACGTCATCAGAAAGGAAGGGAAATTACAGCTTTCATTGCAACTACTTGCTTCCCACTTTCCCATGACATAGTTACATAATGTTTAACATAAAATGTCCCACATACACACTCTCACTCACTTTCATTTATTCACACAACAAAACAAATAGTTATTAAATAAATATTAATCCTTTCTGAATTCTGTATTGTAAAAATGAAAAATAGTGAACTTTTTAATTACAAAAATCTAAATAAATTATTCTGCCATTTAGCGAACTTCAGTGTCGGTTTTTGGTGTTTTAGGTAATTGTCTCTAAATCTGAAAGTATCTCAGCTATATACACTCCTGGAAATGGAAAAAAGAACACATTGACACCGGTGTGTCAGACCCACCATACTTGCTCCGGACACTGCGAGAGGGCTGTACAAGCAATGATCACACGCACGGCACAGCGGACTCACCAGGAACCGCGGTGTTGGCCGTCGAATGGCGCTAGCTGCGCAGCATTTGTGCACCGCCGCCGTCAGTGTCAGCCAGTTTGCCGTGGCATACGGAGCTCCATCGCAGTCTTTAACACTGGTAGCATGCCGCGACAGCGTGGACGTGAACCGTATGTGCAGTTGACGGACTTTGAGCGAGGGCGTATAGTGGGCATGCGGGAGGCCGGGTGGACGTACCGCCGAATTGCTCAACACTTGGGGCGTGAGGTCTCCACAGTACATCGATGTTGTCGCCAGTGGTCGGCGGAAGGCGCACGTGCCCGTCGACCTGGGACCGGACCGCAGCGACGCACGGATGCACGCCAAGACCGTAGGATCCTACGCAGTGCCGTAGGGGACCGCACGGCCACTTCCCAGCAAATTAGGGACACTGTTGCTCCTGGGGTATCGGCGAGGACCATTCGCAACCGTCTCCATGAAGCTGGGCTACGGTCCCGCACACCGTTAGGCCGTCTTCCGCTCACGCCCCAACATCGTGCAGCCCGCCTCCAGTGGTGTCGCGACAGGCGTGAATGGAGGGACGAATGGAGACGTGTTGTCTTCAGCGATGAGAGTCGCTTCTGCCTTGGTGCCAATGATGGTCGTATGCGTGTTTGGCGCCGTGCAGGTGAGCGCCACAATCAGGACTGCATACGACCGAGGCACACAGGGCCAACACCCGGCATCATGGTGTGGGGAGCGATCTCCTACACTGGCCGTACACCACTGGTGATCGTCGAGGGGACACTGAATAGTGCACGGTACATCCAAACCGTCATCGAACCCATCGTTCTACCATTCCTAGACCGGCAAGGGAACTTGCTGTTCCAACAGGACAATGCACGTCCGCATGTATCCCGTGCCACCCAACGTGCTCTAGAAGGTGTAAGTCAACTACCCTGGCCAGCAAGATCTCCGGATCTGTCCCCCATTGAGCATGTTTGGGACTGGATGAAGCGTCGTCTCACGCGGTCTGCACGTCCAGCACGAACGCTGGTCCAACTGAGGCGCCAGGTGGAAATGGCATGGCAAGCCGTTCCACAGGACTACATCCAGCATCTCTACGATCGTCTCCATGGGAGAATAGCAGCCTGCATTGCTGCGAAAGGTGGATATACACTGTACTAGTGCCGACATTGTGCATGCTCTGTTGCCTGTGTCTATGTGCCTGTGGTTCTGTCAGTGTGATCATGTGATGTATCTGACCCCAGGAATGTGTCAATAAAGTTTCCCCTTCCTGGGACAATGAATTCACGGTGTTCTTATTTCAATTTCCAGGAGTGTAGTTGAGATTTTAATAACAAATTGCTGTATATTGACTTTTAACAAAACTGAATAATACTTAATACTGTTTATTTAGATTCTTAGGGGCTTGAATATTCTGTCGCTCGAACTTTACAAGTTGCGCTTCCCACGGCTAGGCGAGCGACAGGTGTGAGTGGGTCACGTTAAGATACCAGCGGCTGTATATTGCCACTGCCATCGGCCCCAAAGCTACGAGTCCGTACTTCAAAGTAGCTTACTGCAATAAAATGCTATTGCGTATTGACTCGCGACATTACACAGTGAAAGCCCCATAAAAATCCATCTAGTAGTTTTGGGGATTAGCCTGTTCACACACACAGATAAAAAAAATATTAGTAAAACTTTAAATCAGAATATCTTTTTTGTGACCCGATTTTGATGAACTAAAGTCTCTACAGTGCCACAAACTCTGCTCAAATTACCTGCAGAAACCCCATCGTCTCATAGTTTTGGAGATTAGTGTGTTCAAAGACAGACAGACAGGGTGATTTTACAGATTTATTATTAGTATATACAGAAGTGATCTCACAGACGGGATGAGCAACAATTTACAGCTGTTTGACAAAGGAGATGCCACATAGGATACTAATATGACCAATTCTTGACTACTGTTCTAGTATTTGGGATCCCCATGAGGTCGGATTGAAGGGAGGCATCAAAGCAATTCAGAGTTATGTTACTACATTTGTTATCGTTAGGTTCAGTCAGCGTCTAAGTATATGGAGATTCTTTGGAAACACCTGGATGGAAAACGAAGCTCTTTTCACGAGGCACTTTACAGAGATTTAGAAAACCGGGATTTGAAGATTACTGCAGAGCAATTCTACTGTCACCAACGAACATTTTGCATTAAGAATCATAAAGATGTGAAAAACGGTGGCTTGTACGAGGGCTTTTATAAAGTTTTTTCCCCCGTTGCTCTATCTGTGAGTCAACGTGAAAGGAAATGAACAGTCATGTTACATGGTACCCTCCGTCATGAACTGAACAGTGACTTGTGGAGTGTGTATAGACTTAGATGGCAAGGATAGGTTGCAATCCTGTCTCGCTTCCTTCTCAACTATTACATTCCTTTTAAGTCTTGACTCAGAACTGCAACCTCGTTTCTGTGCAAGCAGAAGATGACATTTCACTCGCTATTTCTCATACCAGGCAGCTTCAGAGTCAGTATTTTCCATACGTGACTTATAATTGATGGTTTGCAATATTCACATCGGTCACTGCCAGCCTTATTTGGTCTTCTTCAAGTCTGAGGGTATTTTGTTTAGCTCACATTGCCTGCAAACCAAGGAAAACAGTTTTGTCACACTAGGTCCACCCAAGGGTCTTAATAATTCTGAGAAAACGTCTACTCCAGACACCTTTTTTTCAACTTACGTAATTCAGGGCTGTATTTTGATGGACCAGTATCGTTCACCTATTCTTTTTTTCTTTATTTTTCGTTATTGTGTCCTACAGGGTGTAAACGAGGACATAGAAAAAAATTCCCGGTTAAAAATACACTTTCTCCCGGATGAAAACACACTTTTCCGTGTTATTAAGTAACAGTATATTTTCCATCGGAATTGTAAGATGTATCATTCCTTTGAATGGTTGTTTTTATACACAGGCTTAGAATAAGAAAACGAAACTCAGGGAAGAAAACCCCTTTTGGAAAGATTTTTGATGTGCAGCAACTTGTACGCTGCATATTTTTGTATTATGAAAGTATAAACTCGAATTCCACAAAACACCGCATGTTACTTTCCGAACCATTGTAATTGCGCTGCGCTTTCGCAAGCCACTCATAGCTCATCTCACGTGATCCCGCCAACCGATGACAACGGATATTCAGACCACAGTACACGTGATGTCGTCAGATAATAGTAACATCAGTGTTAAGTAGCGCGGATACACAAACTGGAAAGGTAATGTTTTTAATTAATATACGTTGTGTAGCTACAAGAAAAGCAAAGCTTTCACATATAATATTGGTCTCTGAGGCTGCAAGAGAAGCTAAGCTTTCACAAGTAATATTGATCTTTTTTGCGCGTGTTACACTTTAAGATATATCACACAAATGTGCCAGTAAAATTTTTAGCCGAGTCCAGTGACTTGTCCTCAAAGTTTTCCACAAATAAATTAGCTACCGCAGAAGAGAGAGAGCTTCCCGTAGCACTACATCAATTTGCTCATGATAACGACATGAATGTCTGGGCAAAAAATATTTCTAAATGGCTCGTCATCTGCGGTAGTTTTCTCGCTTCCCGCGCCCGGGTTCGATTCCCGACGGGGTCAGGGATTTTCTCTGCCTCGTGATGACTGGGTGTTGTGTGATGTTCTACGTTCTAGGGGACTGATGACCATAGATGTTAAGTCCCATAGTTCTCAGAGCCATTTGAACCATTATTTGGCTCGTCATCAAACGCTCTGTGATTTAAGAAGTACATTTTGTCGCACATAGTTCAACTAGCGTAAAAGGAAATTTACCTTGAAAGTAACGCTTTTCAAACCATCATTCGCAATATTTTCCCGCGACCTGTTAGAAATAGGTTCGTTTCAGTAGTTGTCAGAGCGCGCCAGATGACAGGTGCCGCCGCGCTTTGGCAGCTACTGCGGCGCAGAAAGCCCGTATGTTCGCACGTGTAAAACATTAAAAGATGTTACATTATGTCATAAAAGAAAAAAGACGTAAGAGGATACTCCAAGAGCATCGGAATTTCGTGAATCATACTAAAATGGCACATTTAAAATGCATACTTAAAGAGCACATTCGTAGGCCCAGATTCCCAATGAAGTAGGCCTCGATCTGATACTAAGCTTTTCAGTGTGCGTTCCGGGATGTTAATTTCCTTGGAGTACCTGTACTGTATTAACTCATTTTTGATTCTATATTATGGTATAATGCCATACGTGCTAGAAGATGAAAACGTACACTTGAAATGCAGCGAGCTGTTGAAATTAGCCAAGAGTGAGGACCTAAACACTTTGTTTCAAATACATTGACTGCCTCAGCGTAAAAGATTAATAAACACCAAATTTCTTTAGCAGACCGACGAAAATAACTTAATTGTTCTACAAGGCGATTAATGCATGACTGTCAGAAAAGTGGAAATAAAACAAAATCTGAAACTAATAACGTATATTAGCCTTCCGTTGTTGTCTTTTAATTCACTTGATGGCTCCCGGCCACAGAAATCAGTTTTGTTTTCATTTGACGTGAGAGCAGTAAACGAAGAGGAAACAGCAAACTTACTAAAGCGTAAACACGGGTCACGTGGAGACTATACACTTACCCACTACAACTCTGCTCTGCGCATCAGCCCCGGATCTACGATAATTCCGAACCGGGGCAATACTGCGATAATGCCCCCCCCCCCCCCTCCCACCCCACCCCAGCCCCCTCCCTCGAGGGTTCGGAATACGAAGTCAAAATTTTAAAAAAAATTAATTTTCAAAAATATGTTCATTTTGTACGCACATCTTTCTGAAGAGTCTGATACATAAAACATATATGTTCGAGGAAATGAAAGAAATGTTATTTGGTCTTAAGTGTGCCAGAGTGCAGTTCCATCCCTCTTCACACAGCATTCTTCTATCACACGTCACTGTATTCGTTTTGTGGAATTGAAAAGTGTATATTTTGTACTGGATGCCATCAAACTATAATCAGGTTTTGTAATCCGGAGAACAAGAACTCTTCAGAAAATTTGCTCTTTATTGACTGTTAGCTAATAACTTTCTGTTTTGGGTGACAACATGCATAAAACCAGTAAAGGCAAGAGACAAACAAGACAGCACACATTTCTTCAATCCTTAGCGCCTAGCATTATTTTTTCTCTAATCTTGCTACAGCTTTACATGGCGCACTTTCCTTTCTGCGAAAGAATCTACGAGGTGCATTCAAGTTCTAAGGCCTCTGATTTTTTTTCTCCAGACTGGAAGGAGATAGAAACATGTGCATTGTTTTAAAATGAGGCCATGTTCATTGTCAATATGTCCCAGAGATGGCAGCACCGTACGGCAGATGGAATTTTACTGCCAGCGGCGAGAATGAGAACTGTTTTAAATACTTCAAATGGCGACGTTTTCCTTACTTGAACAGCGTGCAATCATTCGTTTTCTGAATTTGCGTGGTGTGAAACCAATTGAAATTCATCGACAGTTGAAGGAGACATGTGGTGATGGAGTTATGGATGTGCCAAAAGTGCGTTCGTGGGTGCGACAGTTTAATGAAGGCAGAACATCGTGTGACAACAAACTGAAACAACCTCGGGCTCGCACAAGCTGGTCTGACGACATGATCGAGAAAGTGGAGAGAATTGTTTTGGGGGATCGCCGAATGACTGTTGAACAGATCGCCTCCAGAGTTGGCATTTCTGTGGGTTCTGTGCACACAATCCTGCATGACGACCTGAAAATGCGAAAAGTATCATCCAGGTGGGTGCCACGAATGCTGACGGACGACTACATGGCTGCCCGTGAGGCATGTTGCCAAGCCATGTTGAAGTGCAATGACAGCATGAATGGGACTTTCTTTTCGTCAGTTGTGACAATGGATGAGACGTGGATACCATTTTTCAATCCAGAAACAAAGCGCCAGTCAGCTCAATGGAAGCACACAGATTCACCGCCACCAAAAAAATTTCGGGTAACCGCCAGTGCTGAAAAAATGATGGTGTCCATGTTCTGGAACAGCGAGGGCGTAATCCTTACCCATTGCGTTCCAAAGGGCACTACGGTAACAGATGCATCCTACGAAAATGTTTTGAAGAACAAATTCCTTCCTGCACTGCAACAAAAAAAGTCCGGGAAGGGCTGCGCGTGTGCTGTTTCACCAAGACAACGCACCCGCACATCGAGCTAACGTTACGCAACAGTTTCTTCGTGATAACAACTCTGAAGTGATTCCTCATGCTCACTACTCACTTGACCTGGCTCCTAGTGACTTTTTCCAACAATGAAAGACACTCTCCGTGGCCGCACATTCACCAGCCGTGCTGCTATTGCCTCAGCGATGGTCAAAACAGACTCCTAAAGAAGCCTTCGCCGCTGCCATGGAATCATGGCGTCAGCGTTGTGAAAAATGTGTACGTCTGCAGGGCGATTACGTCGAGAAGTAACGCCAGTTTCATCGATTTCGGGTGAGTAGTTAACTAGAAAAAAAATCGGTGGTCTTAGAACTTGAATGCACCTCGTATTACCTCATCAAAGTTCGTCAAACGTTTTGCTACATGAAAAATCAAAATATTGTTCTCTAATACTGCGTAAGTTATTAATACAAATAGTACCCAAGACTGGTAGGGTTTCTCGATCTGATTACGTCTATTTTGTCACTGTCTGCTAGATAAAACAAAATAGGCCTTTCTAACACTGCAGAAGTTGAAACACATACCAAATAAACGAGACTGTTTTGGTACAAATGGTCATTTTTATAACACGACAGAATATAATTCACGAAGACCAACATAAAATGCCTACTACGTCTGTGATAAGCAAAAAGCTTCATATTAGAAAATAGTTTCACATTTCATTCATACGCTCCTGTTTCTCGAGCATGAGATCGAAAAGTAGTAGCATGAGATTTTTGTATAAATTTGGAGTCGTCATATTATTCCCTAATTTGTGTGATGTCCCAGTTTCTTCTCCTTCCTCGTTCTAACAATCAATCTTATCATGACTAGTTCTGAAACTATTTCAGCCTTTGTCAAAACTTATTCGCCGTGTAACTTCACTAACCCTGCCAGAATCACTGGTTTAGTTATCTGATTATTCTCCGGTTAGGTGTTGTTATGTTCGTACAAACCATTTTCCGCGCTACTTTCAGTATAGAACTTAAGCGGCTGCTAGACGGGGACTGTAAAACTGGCCCTTACTAATGTGCGCATCATTTACGATGGCGGCCGAGTTTAGGTTCGTTCTGCGCATCTGACATCACAAAACACAGTCCGCCAATGAACAGAGAACGACGTTGCCAGAGCTCGACTGCAGTGCAAGGCACAGATGAGTGTCTCCAGTTTTAGAAACGTTCAGTAATAAATCAAGTAATTGAACAAAAGCAATGTCTTGATAGCAGACTTTCTTTCATAGAAAGTTTGGAAAAAGCATTCTTTATACCAATTGCTTCATATTCTATTAATTAATTAAACCAAACAAGCAATAAGCCTCCTAATTCAGGCGACAGCAAGGGAAGGTGTTTGTATCATTCTCACTAACCGCTTTTTTCGCAATAAAGAACAGCGCTAATTGTTTATTTCCTGAATGAGATTTTCACTCTGCAGTGGAGTGTGCTCTGATATGGAACTTCCTGGCAGATTAAAACTGTGTGCCGGACCGAAAAAAAAAAGACTCGAACTCGGGACCTTTGCCTTTTGTGGGCAAGTGCTCCACCAACTGAGCTACCCAAGCACGACTCACGCCCCGTCATCACAGCTTTACTTCTGCCAGTATCTCGTCTCCCACCTTCCAAACTTTACAGAAGCTCTCCTGCGAACCTGCAGAACTAGCACTCCTAAAAGAAAGGATATTGCGGAGACACGGCTTAGCCACAGGCTGGGGGATGTTTCCAGAATGAGATTTTCACTCTGCAGCCGGCCCAGGCGGCACAATGTTTTCGATTTTTTTCAAATTGTTGCATCCTTGAGCCCTCGTTAACCAGATGTACGTCTAGCGATTGGCGGCTGACGCTACAGATAAGACTTTATTAATAATTACAGTACAGTGTTACATCACCAGTTACAGTTACATTCTCAGCAAGTACACCAAGTCCTTTCATCCATACATGTATTTTTTCATCATGACTAACTTTACGACAGGAGCGGGTATACAATGTAAAAGGCATATTACTATATACATAACTAGGTCTAGATTGGGTCTTGGCATCTATTCCACAATGCCAGGTCTTATAAGCGATGACATCTCGGTCGGCAAATGATTCCAATCCAGGTAGAGAGGCATTCTCACATCGGACGATAGCGAGAGTAAACCATCCACTTCCAGTACTCCCTGTGGCAACGTCAAGGCTGAAATTAACTCGACATCCACGGAAAAAAATCGGTCCATTCAGTATGACACTTTGTGCAGTTCCATTTGTGACAAGTTTATTCTCCAGGCTTATTATGTGTTTGTAGACTGGCATGCGATGGCGACGTTGACGATACACACGTCGACGAGGCATAGTGCTTCAATGCTGTTGCAGATATAGCTCACACCGGAATGGTTCTGCTGGTCTGCGTTGGCCGCTTTTATACTGAGCGCGTGTCCTTGACTACAGAGCCCTGATAACGGACTTAGCCGCTGCGAGGCTTATAAGACCTGGCATTGTGGAATAGATGCTGAGACCCAATCTAGCCTTGTTATGTATATAGTAATATGCCTTTTACATTGTATACCCGCTCCTGTCGTAAAGTTAATGTATGGATGAAAGGACTTGGTGTACTTGCTGAGAATGTAGCTGTAACTGTTGATGTAACCCTGTACTATAATTGTTAATAATGTCTTATCTGTAGCATCAGCCGCCAATCGCTAGACGTACATCTGGTTCGCAGGAGAGCTTCTGTAAAGTTTGGAAGGTAGGAGACGAGATACTGGCAGAGGTAAAGCTGTGAGGAGGGGGCCTGAGTCGTGCTTAGGTAGCTCAGTTGCGTGTCCCGGATGGCGCAGTGGTTAACCCACCTGACTGCTAAGCACGTAATTCCATTTTCTAATAACGGTCGGGTACACATTTTCATTTGTTGCCGGCATGGTAGCTAAGCGTGTTCGGTCAGAGAGCCGGTTGGCCTCTGTAATAAAAAAACTGAGTGGAAGGATCAACCACCGAACTTGAACAGGATGTCTTGCGACGTCCGCAACGACCAAACACAACGAACAAAAAAGTTGGTAGAGCACTTGACCGCGAAAGGCAAAGGTCTCGAGTTCGAGTCTCGGTCCGGCAGGAAGTTTGTTTATTTCCTATTGTACTTCGACAAAACGTGAGTAATTCATAGTCATACCAACAGTGTTTGTCGTTATTTTGAATGATATTTTAAAATCCTCCGGGAGATCTATTCGAATGACGAGTTGCGTTAGCGTAATGGTTAGTGTGTATGGCTGCTAAGTGAAAGGTTCAAACCTTGTTCGGTGCTTAATATTTTCTTTATTTAAAAACAATGTCGAAGTGTCTTACTTCATGAATTTTATTCGTTTGAATGTAATTTTTTGAAATTTCTAGTGGCAACTAAAATTGACCATACGGAAAGTATACGCTATGGACTTTTACCTCTCCAAAATTTCGTGCAATGGTTTACTGCATCTAATGCTGCACAATAACTGCGTTGAACATCGAAACAAAATTAAGTCATTTATGGGGGGGAAGGTATCAGTCAAGATGATGTGTAAAAATCAAATTTTTGGGCCAAACAGGTTTTGTGAAATCGAATGATAAAAGTGTGTCAAAGCAGTCGAAACACCATGGGTCTACACAGGCGAGCAGTGCAGTGATGACAAAATCGCGCACATCGCGGAATGCGGGGAGCACGTCTCTGTAGCAGCGAAAGGGTTAATGCGGCCATGGTGGCTACACTTCATAAACTGCGCCCCCCCCCCCCTAAACGTAAGTTAGCGAACTATACTATGGCGCTGCTTCTCTTGGCGCGTACAACTGGCAACGCAACAATCTCCCGCGTCTGGGTGGGCATGCGCGAACCGCCAAGATAAAAGAATGAACTATAGTGTAGCGAACTGGCCAAAAATTTTCTGACACAATTTCATTTTCCTTAATACACCGAGAAGATAACACGTAATCTTTCTTACCTGTTATTCCTGTTAGCCGTTTATTTCCACTCTGGAAGTCTGAATCTATCGATTTCCCTAGTAAGTATAACAACGCTGATCATTCGCAAACCCAATCAAGAACATAACAGACAGCGATTGGCGTTCGCTCGTTCGGCTTTACTCCGCTCAGCTCGTATAGCCCGGTCTCCTTTTGCCTGCAGGAAAGTTTATTTCTAGATGCGACGATGATTCGCCTGACAGACTTCACGTACACTATGCACGCATTCAAAAATCAAATTATGATTCATTCCGAAATCAACTTACAGTGTGTGTTCAAAAACTAACAGGGACGTGATTCAAAATCATATGAGTAATCGATAGACCAACGTGCGCTGGATGCTAGGCGTTTTGTGAAACAAGGTTTTTCCTCCTCAAGAATATGAATTTGGGACCCCTCTCTCTCCCTCATAGCTATGGGCCTGCTGCGCATGCGTGAATCTGGCAGCTTGGGCGCGGCAGTAAAATTTTTCCCGGTTGCATCTAGCAGCTTGCTGCGACTGTTTACAGCCAACAGCCACAATTCTGTGGCCAGAAGCGGAAGAAGGTACTACTCATACGCAACTCAACTGCGCATGCGCATAAGCCCGCTCGTAACTGCTAAAACGAATCTAATGTACACAGTGGTGACGTCACGCTCATCGGAGGAAATTTGTTATGAAGCATTGCTTAGTCTCCCTAAAGCCTTTGACACAATTTGATGTTGGCAAACGCTTGTATGAGCAGTTTTGTTGTATATGCACATTTCCTTTGCAATTAATGTTTTATTTTCTTTTTTTTCTCATTCACGTTTTATTGTTGCAGTATTATTCTGCAAAAGCGCGATATAGTAATATCCTTTGTTAGAGTATCGATTCTTACCGGTCAAAATTACAAAAATTTAACTGGCTAACTACCTATGGGCCCAACACAATAGGTTTAAAACAATTTGATTTACTTCTGTGTGTAAGATATCTGATGAGATTATATTCTGATATGTGGTTAACTTATTTTCATCGCCAGCCACAAGTACTAGCCAAACAACCAGCTGAATAATTCTGAAGACTCTTATGGCCTCCTCTGTGTCAAAATGGGAATTTCCAATGGAAGCAGAGGGGATAGATTACTATCAGGGACTGACAAAGTGTGATATCTAAATGCAAATAATTAAAATAAACTGATAAGCAAAGAATAATATTTTTACTGGGCATATATGAGCAAAGGTCAATAAAGTGAACAATTATAAAAAAAAAAAAAAAAAAAAAAATGTAGCTTTGTCCACTGTAATTGTATAATTAAGAGTGAGAATATCCCCCCCCCCCCCCACATGGGTTGTTTGATTGATACAACAAATTAACTACACCGGTAACATTTTGAATACCTCAATTAATTGTTTAGCAAAAGACTGTAATTCTTTTTATGTGTGATACAGTACAGTGCAGTTGTGTAGAAATATATGGCAAAGTGAAACTAATCATTATTTTTCAGTCAACTCAAAGCAGAGTGTGCTTCAGGGGTTTTATAATTTTCTTGCAGGCCTAACTTCATGATTCAATAATAATAATATCAATTAGGTCCCAGTCATGAAAATAAATATAACCAAATAAAGACAGTTATTCACTGGAAAATAAAAAAGATACAAGACAGATTTTTAAAAACAATATCATTTTTGTCTTTCTGATCAAAGATGTACATGAATATGTATAGAAATAGATTTATTTTATGTTACTTGACTATGACATATAAAATAATCTGGCCTGGAGCTGAGGTAAAAGCTTCTGGTCTTACAACATTATTGGGACTGCAAACCTGGTAGTTAAAGAAAGGAAGGAGAGCCAGTGGATAATTACATGGCCTCAAAAAAAAAAAAAAAAAAAAAAAAAAAAAAAAAAAAAAAAAAAAAAAAAAAAAAAAAAGGAATATCTATTACTATTATAGTTACGAGTTTTTTTTCTCTTTTTGATTTTGACTGTCACTGAGCATTATGTGTGGTGGCCAGTCTTACTTCATGTACTACTCTGCAGTCGTTTGTCCACGTAACGAGTGACAGAACATTAAATTTACACAGCATGATGTAAGTTGCTCTACACTGTCAAGTTCTCAAATTCCTTAATCACTAATCTGATCTTCATCTACTTTCTCTTCCATTTACAAAATACTGTTTTCAGGTTTCTTTCCTTTATATAGTCCTACTATGTACCTCTTCCATCTTTCAGCATCCTCTTCCTTGATTAGTAGTGGCCTGTCATCTAAGCTGTCTCTGTTCATACAACTGTTTCTCTTTTCTCTAAATATTTTTTTTTTTTAAATTTCCCATCTGGATTATACTTGGTGACAATTATCGAACTATATGAAATAAAATTTTCACAACTTCTGAATGGTTTGTGTTAGTCATTCAAACTGCACAGTCGGATGTGGGACATGATGGGAATTAATATGCATGTTTGGTTTAGCAACAAAGCCCACTTTAATTTGAACAGGTTTGTCAACAAGCAAATTTGGGGGACTCAGAATCTGCATTTCACGGTTGAGACATCTCTTCACCCTCAGTGGGTGAACTGTGTGGTGTGCTACGTTCAGTAACAGAATAATCAGTGTGATATTCCTTGATGACATGGTGACTACTGACTGGCATTTGAAGGTTTTGGAAGATGATTTCATCCTCATTATCCACAGTCACTCTGATTTTGACAAGACGTGGTTCACGACCTCATTGAAGCAGCAGAGTGTCTGGTGTCCTGGAGGAGCACTTGGGGGACTGCATTCTGGCTCTGAGGTATCCAAGAGGCCTCTTGCGTGGGCCTCGATTGGTCGCCATATTCTCTGGATCTGAACATATGCAACTCTTTTTTGTGGGGAAATATTAAAGACAAAATCTACAGTAATAACCTGAAAACCATTGCTGAACTGAAAACAGCCATTCGCAAGCGCAACAAACTTGTCATAACCTAAATCCGAATACCTATAGTGACGTTTACATGTTGAATAAAGTGTGCACTCCCTAGTTTGTAAGTAACTAATGGTGTTTCCCCCCCCCCCTAGTTCAATGACTGTCACTCTGTAAATAGACCATTCAGCCCAGAGGCCCACTGTGTGAAGGTCCTCAAGGCTGCACAATGTCAAAAAATTACATAATTTATTCATAAAAGAAATAATTTTCTGATATTCCTCCCTTAGAAACCAAGTGAACTGGTCTTCATGGATGAGGAAACACTCATTTGCGAAGCTGCTCACAAAGATTTCATTACAACACAGAAAGCTTGTTGATGTCAGGTATCACTCTGCTTTTGCATTTTTTGATCTAGTTAAAAATAGATACACCAAATGGCTGAGTCAAAAAAAATTCTTCAATGGAGTACAAGGAGCTGAACTCATAGGTTACTCTTCAAGTTCATTTCATTTCATTTGTAGCCAGACTTTTTTCATTTCCTGAAAAGCTACTGAAACTTTGTGTTCTAGAATAATTGATAACTTTTTGGGTAAAAACAAATAAGTTTCTATGAAGACTGTTATTTTTCCTGATATTGATTCAGAGAACTGAATTTTTTGTTTGAAAAGGATATTTTGCATATGATGCAATTCATTAAAAAATATATATGCTGAGAAGAAGAGGCTGGCTCACCTACTTCCATAAACAGGCTTTTGCAAGACAGTCTCAAATTAATATGATAAAGAATTCATATGGCACAATTTTCGGCACCAGAAACTTTAGCTTGCTTTCATGAGTTACTCCAAAAATATGACGATGCGGGTGTATTACATTGTGGAATGACAGTAGGCAAAGCTTCCCAGTGACACCAACCTTTCCCATATTCATCGATGCTTCTAGTGCTTTGTATTTCTCTTCTAATACACCTGATTTGCCACACTGCACTTTGCTAATTTCATTTTTAAGCATCTATATTTCCTTTTGCCCGATTCATTTACAGAATTTTCATATTTTCTTCTCTCATCACTTACATTTAACATCTCACTTAGTTCTGCTACATATTATCATTTTGTTTACTTTTTCGTTTGCTGCTTTTACTAAATAAAGTTGTGTAAAAAACAATAATGGTTGAAGTAAGTGGTAGTAAATGTATCAAAATAATTACATTGACAATAAATGTTATTTCATGGCTTCTGTAATGATACTACTGATACCATTTAAAGTAAAAACAGAACCAATTTAGGAATTATACAGGCTGAAAAATAAAGACATGTAATTGACTGTGGTGAACAAATAAATGTTACAAAATAACTGTATTTCATATGTGGTGGTGTATTTTAATGAAGCAGAATTTGGTACCATATCTCATTGTACAGAATGTAAGGAAATAGAGAGATGAAACAAAAAACATTGTGATAAATTTTTAATCAAAATTCTGTATTTTTGACAATTATAATTTGTATGCACATGAACAGTTCCAACAAATGAGAATTATCTTGATACTAATGAAAATAAAAAAGATATCACTGCCTCAATGATCTAGTAAGTGAAAATATAATGTGTACAGAGTGTTTCAGAAGTGGTCAACATTTAGGGATATGAATAATAATAATAATAATAATAATAATAATAATAATAATTTGAAACAAGTAAATATGGGATCTGAAATGCATGCCTTAAGAGCTATGAGCAATTCTTGATCTTTTATACTGTGAAACATATCTCTTCTATTGCAAGCTCTTTACTTTCCATTTTTTGGGAAAT
Organism: Schistocerca americana; assembly: GCF_021461395.2. Lineage (NCBI taxonomy): Eukaryota > Metazoa > Arthropoda > Insecta > Orthoptera > Acrididae > Schistocerca > Schistocerca americana. The sequence continues at coordinate 786,470,895 of NC_060119.1, forward strand.
GGTAGTACGGGCAAATACAAGACAAAAAGTCCAATAAACATGTTCTCAAAAGTGCATACCTTTAGAGCTATGATCACTTGTTCATCTTCGCTACTTTGAAACACAACTCTTCTAATGAACAAGTGTTCGTAACTTTTAAGGTATGCATTTTAGAGTACATGTTTACTACACTTTTTTTTCTTCTTCTTGTTTGGGTCCATACCACCATGCCCCAAAACATGGAAAGGAAAGAGCTTGCAGTAGGAGAGGTCAGTTTCACAGTATCAAAAACCAAGAATTGCTCGTAGCTCTTAAGACATGCATTTTAAAGCCCAAGTTTACTTGACTTTTTTTGTTTCGAATGATTGTTCCTGTCACATCCCTGAACATTAACCATCACTTCTGAACACCCTGCATGTTGACAAATGTTCTGATCAGCATATATTCTGAATACATGTAAAAAAATATTCGACTTCATAGACAGTTACAAATATATCTTATTTTGTTCTAAATTACACAACAGCTAAAACAGCATACTACAAAAAGCTCAATTCCAGATAAATAAATCACAAATTTAGAGAGCTCTGAATTGAATTTTTCTGAAAGACTTCCACATATTCTATAACGGTGGCAATAAGTTTTTCAGCCATTTTTTTTACCTCAGTGCGGGGATTGTAGGGGAAGTCTTCAAATCTATATCGATAAGGCTTCCCATCTGTTGCGTGATATACTGACTGGAACATAACAACAGGTTTTTCACGGGGAAATCCAGGAGGCAACGTGAAGTGCAAAATGAAATAAAAATCTCTCCATTCAAGTAAAAAGGAAGCTCTGGTAAAGCCAATGCCATCATATTCCAAGACACCATTACCAAAATGATGAAAAAGAGCAGTAATAAGTTCTCTCCTTCTGTCATGGGCAGCAGCGGCAGCATCAATTCGGTCCTGTAAGCGTGCCGTTACCACAGGAACATAGTCCATTAAGCAACTACCACCAGGTGGAAATGGGGGTAATGACATTCCACTACCTCCGACACCCTCAAGTGCTGCCTCAGCCTGTAATGACAGCAGCAGCTGCGGAGTGATGCGACCTCCTTCAGTAGGAGAATGGAATGTCACGGTCAAAGTAGCAGTGGGCTCACCAGTATTCCCAAGGGGCTGTGGAATTGCTGAGAAATCCACCTGCGCAACAAAAACACATACAATTAGCAAACTGAATTTTCCGTCCATGATAGTGATTATAATTAAGCCCCAGAGAGAGAGAGAGAGAGAGAGAGAGAGAGAGAGAGAGAGAGAGAGAGAGAGAGAGAGAGAGATCCACCATAAAATCCAACAAGTTTGCCATCAACTGTAATATGAGGGTGGTTGGAAAGTTCTTGAAACGGAATACTAAAGTACTTACATCACTGAAACTTTTTTATTTTTCCATGTAGTCTCCTTGAAGATTAATGCACTTAGTCCAACGACATTCCAGTGCCTTGATCCTATCTCAAAAATGAGTTTCCTCCAGACCTGCAAAATAGTTGTCAACTCCGACTATCAATTCTTCATTTGAAGTGAATCTTTGGCCACCAAGAAAAATTTTCAGTTTTGGGAGGAGATGGAAGGCTGATGGAGCCATATCTGGTGAGTAAAGCAGGTGTGGCAAAAATTCATATCTTAGTTCATGGAATTTTGCCATGGCAATGAGACGGCACATGTGTGCGGGCACACATTGTCTTGATGGAAGATGACTTTCTTCCTTGGCCTTTGTCGCACATATTTTGTTGCAATTTGTCCATGAGGTTAGCACACTATTCTCCAGTAATTGTTCGCCCAGTGGGGAGATAATCTACAAACAGAATCCCCTTCACATCTCAGAACACTGAAGCCATGACCTTTCCCGCTGAAGGAATTGTCCTTGCTTTCTTTGGTGGTGGAGATTCAGCATGTATCCACTGCTTTGACTGTTGTTTTGTCTCTGAGGTATAGTAGTTCACTCAAGTTTCATCTGTGGTAACAAACCAGCACAAAATATGTTGTTCACTTCTCCTAAAACGGGCCTATTGTTCCGATATGTCCATTCTCATGCATATTTGATCCAGCGTCAAGAGTCGCGGCACCCATCTGGCAGGTAATTTTTTCTTTTCTAATTCTTCAGTTAAAACGTGACATATCCTTTCAGATGACATCTCGCAAATGTGAGCAATTTCACACATTTTCAATTGGCGATCCTGTGACCATTTTGTGCACTTTTGCAAAGATTTCTGGAGTAGTTACCAATCTTGGCCAACCACTGCGCGGATCGTCATCTAAGCTCTCCCGACCAAATTTACATTCATTTGTTCACTTGGCAACAGTTGCATATGATGGAGTGGAGTCCCCCAGTTTACTCTGGAAATCAGCATGAATATACTTTGCATTCATACTTTTCTTCATGAAGTACTTAATCACTGCTCGAATCTCTATTTTTTCCATCTTCACAAATCACTATGCAGGAACAACAACAGAACCATGTTGCCGCAACAGCTCTCTGCCAAGAGCGCTGATGTGGCACATGTTTACAATCAACAGTCCAATGAATACCACCTGAACAACTCGTTGCACTAGCGCTGACCTCTTGTGGTGATTCTGAGAACTTTTTCAAACCATCCTCGTATTTATTACAATTTTCACAAGGCACAAAAGAAATTGATAGATACATAATGATTTATAATGAAGTTCTAAGGGAGAAATTAACTGCAGCAGGAGTGGCTATATTAACTGATAAAAAAAATGGAAAATAAAGCTACATATTATAAATGAAAGAATTTTGGTGCTTAGGCAGGCAGAAGTAGAGAGAGGAACTTCAGTAGTCACGTAAGTTCCAGAGGGGAAAAAATTACAACACTCTCTTATCTCATTACAAAAGATCTGCAAAGATCGATTTTATTAATGTGACAGGTGATCTGAATGCTCATGTACAGAACAAACCAATCAGAGAAGAAATGGGAAATTAAGGTGAACCCTTACTGAATGAAAATGGTGAATTATTAAAGGAATTTGCTACTTACAACCTATTAAAAGTCATCAACAGCTATTTAAGGACATCCATAAATATACATAGACTGCAAGAGGACAGTGGCTGATCAATTGTTCACAACGTAATGGTTAATAAAAGACTAGGATCAGATGTAGCAGGTACCAGAATGCATAGAGGAAGTGACTTATACACAGGTCATTCACTATCTGGATCAGATGTAGCACATACCTGAATACTTAGAGGAAGTGACTTATACACAGACCATTCATTATTAGGAAGTGACTTATACACAGACCATTCATTATTTGGTTATTACAAAAAATAGAATCCTTGCTAAATGGAGAAAAGAATGGAATATGCGAATACAGAGGGTTGAAGTGTATAAAATACACACATCAAAAAAAGTTTTGCATCACTTTTGCATCACCCCTGTTCCCAGAACTGCTGAAGATACATGTTGACTGTGGATATTGTATCACACACACAGTCCCTTTGACTGTTCAGAAATGTCACTAAACCCGCACAAAGATATAAACAACCATGCAGGAGCAGCACCTATTAGACAGAGGTGGTCCGACAGCTAACCTGTTCCAGTCAGTCCACCAGGAAGGAGGTACACAGCTCATTTTGTCTGTAGTTCAACCATGCCTAGACAGTCAATACCCCGGTTTGATTGCGTCCGCATTGTTACTCTGTGCCAGGAAGGGCTCTCAACAAGGGAAGTGTCCAGGTGTCTCGGAGTGAACCAAAGTGATGTTGTTCAGATATGGAGGAGATACAGGGAGACAGGAACTGTCAATGACAGGCCTAGCTCAGGCCCTCCAAGGGCTACTACTGCAGCGGATGTCCACTACATACAGATTCTGGCTCGGAGGAACCCTGACAGCAACGCCACCATGTTGAATAATGCTTTTTGTGCAGTCACAGGACTTGTGTTACGACTCAAACTGCGCGCAATAGGGTGCATGATGTTTAACTTCACTCCCGACGTCCCTGGGAAGATCCATCTTTGCAACCACAACACCATGGAGCGTGGTGCAGATGGGCCCAACAACATGCCGAATGGACTGCTCAGGATTGGCATCACGTTCTCTTCACCAAAGAGTGTCACGTATGGCCTCAACCAGACATTTGTCGGAGACATGTTTGAAGGCAACCTGGACACACTGAATGCCTTACACACACTGTCCAGCAAGTGCAGCAAGGTGGTGGTTCTCCAATTTTTTGGGGTGGCTTTATGTGGGGCCGACATATGGTGCTGATTGTCATGGAAGGCACCATAACGGCTGTACAATATGTAAATGCCATCATCCGACCGATAATGCAACCATATCGGCAGCATATTGGCAAGGCATTCGTCTTTATGGACGACAATCCGCGCCCCCATCATGCATATCTTGTGAATGATGTCCTTCACGATAATGACATTGTCTCCAGACTTGAATCCTATCCAACATGCCTGGGATAGGTTGAAAAGAGTTGTTTATGGACAATGTGACCCACCAATCACCAATTGAGGAGTGGGGCAATCTGGACTAACAGAGCCTTGATGAACTTGTGGATAGTATGCCATGTCGAATACAGGCATCCATCAATGCAAGAGGACGTGCTGCTGAGTATTAGAGGTACCAGTGTGTACGGCAATCTGGACCACTACCTCTGAAGGTCTTGCTGTATGGTGGTACAACATGCAATATGTGATTCTCATGAGCAATAAAAAGGGCACAAATAATGTTTATGGTATCTCTATTCAATTTTCTGTACAGGTTCTGGAACTCTCGGAACCAAGGTGATGCATAACTTTTTTTTTATGTGAGTATATTTGTTGCAAGATGAAGGAGAGAAAGTACCTCTATCGCAGTTGCTTAAAATATATTTAGTTGAGATTCCAACAAGTACTCCTATTAACAAACAATGGGAAACTATAACTTTAGCAATAAAGGAAGCAGTAGGTGAAGCTATTGGGAGGGCAAGGAAATTAAGAAGAAAGCATGGCTTAAAACTAGGGAATGGAGAAATTCCAGAACCTGTAAAGCAAACATAAGTAGCTTATCTAAAAATGATATGGTACTGAAAAAAATGAGGAAGACTGTAAAACATGTACAAATAATGTTAAGTCAGTAAAAAGGCAACTGAAGCAAGAATCTTGAGACAGATCAATAAATTCAATAGATGATGTCCATGGGAGGCAAGACAGCTTATAAATTAATATTGTAACATCTTAATAATGATGAAAGAAACTGTCAATATAAATGTAGTTTAAGGAGAATCCTGGATCTGGCATTATAAAGAATTATGGTATGGTCAAAGATAGTGTGAAGAAGATCAAAGTACAGATAACAGAGCTGTGGGAATTGATGGAACAGTGTAGTATTGCAATCCTTTGAAAATAGGGAAGCTCCAGGAATACATAAAATGAATTTAGAGGTGTTCCAATATAGTGGGATGATTTTTACATTCACATATGTAAGTTGCTAACCCTTTTCTAAGAAAGGAAAATTATACCAGAAGAATGTAGAAACGTTACAGTAATATTATTTTTCAAGAAAGGCAATGTAAGTTCTTGTAATAACTATTATGTAACAAGTCTGGTAAATGGTGGATGGTTATAAAATAATAAACAATACACTTTCATTGAAAGAACAATGTTGATTCACACAATATAATAAACACTACTCATGACATAAGCCTTGGGCCTGTTCTGACTGGCCGACCACCCACTTAACAAGGCAGCAAGAGAAGCACTCTATGTTCGTGCGAAATGGGATCAGCATGTCGCCAATCCTTCCAGATGTTATTTCCAGTGGATTAATCCTGATGATGCCATTAAGTTCACACGCACGGGCGCATGCGAGTGCGCGCCCACACGCACGCACGCACGCACGCACACACACAGAGAGAGAGAGAGAGAGAGAGAGAGAGAGAGAGAGAGAGAGAGAGAGAGAGTATGCTTTTCTAGATTATCAATTTATCCAACAGGATGATGATGAAAATCTTCAGAAATCATTACATATGCTAAGCAATCAAGACATGGCAAAGAAAATACCCAATTAGAGCCAAGATAATAATCGAAGATCAACCAATAGAACAAGTTTGAAGCTTCTCTCTTTCTGGTTGTGATTTATCTTTTAACAATGATGATAAAGCGGAGAAAAGCTTCGCTTATTTCAATACTGTGTGTGGACCAACTCAGCAAAAATGGAAGGTTAAAGTGACGGAAGAGATCCAAATTTTGGCTGTGCCAACATTGATGTATGGAAGCAAGAAGTGGGTGCATAAAATGAATTACGGAAACAAAATACAATCATTTAAAATGTGATTCCCCTGATCAACAAAAGGGCACTTCCTAAAAGACAACTAATGAATGAAGAGATAAGGCACCAATTAAATATCTTCTCAATGATAGAATTTCCCTAAACAAGAGAAACTGCAAAAAACACATTTTTAGAATTCCAAAACTTGCAACCTACCGGCAGACAAGATGACAGAAAAACAGGGGTAGGAAAAAACTAACAGCCTAATCCTGGAGGATTAAGCAAGTAAGTAAGTAAATAAATTTCCACAACCACAATTTCAAGAGGTTAATATAGTGAAAACACTTAAGATCGAAATTCCAACTATAAACAATGAAATAAATAGTACAGTCGATGATGAACATATCATTTAAAAAATTCAATGAGTCTGTAATTCCAAAACAAATACAGTTGTATAATTAAGTCTATTATGTGGACCATACAACTGTAGCATCATGTTAAAAGCTCACCCTATAAAAACAATTATAATAAAAATCAAACAATTTTTTGCCTATCCCTTTGTGAGACACCAAGGGACAGAAGCAAATAACATTCGTGTAGTATGTACACAGGACTACACTACTGCTCTCATAAAATTCTTCTGGGCTGCTCAACATAACATACTGTAAAAATTACAATGGTGACGAACGCTAGAGGTTTCAGAGGGTCGTCAATAAGTAATGCAACACATTTTTTTTTCCCTCGATTAATTTAAGCTGAAATAAATGCAGAATTTGTTATTGGACTTTGTGGAATATTCCCACTGCCGTTCCTATAATTTCATGAAGTTCAGATAGGGGGCACCACTATACGTAGCCTTCAAAATAGCGTCTGTAACAGAGGAGCATTCCAAGGAGAGAGCTGTCATTGAGTTTCTTTTGGCAGAAAACCAGAGCATCGCAAACATTCATATGCACTTGCAGAATGTCTACAGAGAAGTGACAGTAAACAGCAGCATAAAGGTCATGCATCTACCCGATCTCTCACGTGTCAGCTAGCCACACACAGCTGCGATCGACAGACCACAATAAAACACCTTGGTGCTAAAGTGGATATCTCTGTTGGTAGAGCTGACACCCAAGTCTGCACATTGAAGAGGAGTTCACAAGACTTCATTGAACTTTTCTTCCTCATATACCCTACAGGCCAGATCTTGCACCTTCCAACTTCCACCTGTTTGGCCCAAATGAAGGATGCAATCCGTGAGAAGCAGTACATGGATGATGGTGAGGCTATTGATGCAGCAAGACATTGGCTCTGGTGGCAACCAGACTCTGCAGACATACGGGACCTCTCAGTAAGTTGGCATAAGGCTGTTGCATTGAAATGAGAGTAAGTTGAAAAATAGGGTTTTTTTAGCCAGAGTGGAGAATAATACGGTGTTTTGCAACTCTGAATAAAACCAACCTACTTTCAGAAAAAATGTGTTGCATTACTTTTTGAATGCCCAAGTGCAGTGTGAAATAGTCAACAATTCTCACGAATTTAATGTAAACTTTCATTAAGCACTTACAGGCAATGTTGTGATCTGTGAGTAGCTGATTTCTCATTGCATTCTGTTGACTTTTCACATCTCAACTGTGTTGAGGCAAATGTGTATTTTGTATTTAGAAAGTGAAATTTATTTCTGGACACTGCAAAACTTATTACCATAATTCAAAATATTTCTTCACTCCTACAGCAATGGTAAATATCCAAGACAATTACAACATTATCTTTTTTTTAAAGACGAAGCCACGTGTAACAAACTCCTATAAAATGATCTTGGGGTTTTAGTTGTTTCTAGTGGTTCAGAACTCCATGAGCTTTCAGCCAAGGACACTCTTATATTTGTCAAATGGTAGCTACTGACTGACTTAGTTGTGTTGTCCTTGTGTGTGTGTGTGTGTGTGTGTGTGTGTGTGTGTGTGTGTGTGTGGGTGGGTGCGCGCGGGCAAGGAGGAGGTTACAAGAAAGGGGAGAGACAGATCTTAGTTGAATCTTGTCTGCCTTCTTGGGGAATCTTAGAAGACTGATTGTCCACCAAAACCTTTCATTAAACCTACCTTCTTACAGTTAATGTGTTGAATTTACTGTCAGTTCTGAGTATGTACTGTTCTGGATGAGTACTCATCATCAGACAGTTGACCACTTAATTTCTGAATGCCAAGTGTCACTCATCGAGCATTGTGTACATCACAGCAAAACAGCAGGACATATTATTCTTGCTTTAACTGAGGTTGGAGAGTAGCACTGCAATAAAAACACATCACCAAGACTCGCCATACAGCGAAGGCAGGCTTCACTTTTTCAGTATAAGAGCATCTTTTTGTATTCTAACCACCTTGCCTGCAGGCCAAGGAGTGATGAGACTGGATAAGTTGGGGAATGGAAACATGGTCAACATCCACTGACACTGGGTTTGCATGAAAGACACGATGAGCAGCGTTGCTTGGGATAACTCCAGGTACACCGTGCAAGAATGAAACTGAAAATGCCAGCTGAAACACCAGAGGAAATGTGCCTGATGAGTCTTAGGAGAGACACCTGGTGTACACTCCAGCAATTAAAGCTGGAACACCAGGAAGGATAGCAATAACGAAATTTTTATTATAGAGAATAGATGATTAATTTTATAGGTGATTTGGCACATACAGGGTGCGCAATTTAGTACACACAACTGCCAACACTGGCAGTAACAACAGCACTATGCCATGGGGTACCAAGAAAACTAAACTAGGACAACAGACATGGACATGAAATTCCATGCTTCTTAACTCTATGCCACAGTTCACTGTTCATAGTTTTTGGCGAGTGGTGCTGTGCAAGTCTCTCGGTAACATGTGCCCTGATGTTTCCAATATGAGCGAGACCTGGAGAATGTACTGACGAGAGCACCAATCACACAGATTCTGTATCAAAGTATGTCAGGATAGCCACGCAACCTGGGCAATGTTGAAAGATAACATGCTGTGACTTCGAAGATCTGGCCAGCCATTGGTCTAAACACATCAAATGTAATGCCCACAATCCGAATTACCTGCCGTGTGAGTGGCAATTGTCTCATTCACGCATCAGTTGTGAGGTCCTGACCAACATGAACAGCAATATTGTGGGACGAAGTTCAACTACAGTCTCTACAGGGCATAGCATTGCTGCTGTCGAATTCTTACACATGCTGGTAGATGTTGCTCTTCCTTGCACGAGGCATAACATGACCTTCTCACAAATAAGTAACATGCAAATGAGAATTCATTTCATAATCTTTTGTTATATGCAGAATGGTAATGGCAAGCACTGAAAATGGCTGTACAGAAATGCAAAACATTTGCATTTCCAAGCACGGAGTACACATTTACACCGAATTTGGTGATTGTGTATATCGTCTTCATGGTGTCAAAATTTCAATGATCAGCAGTATGTATATGTGTGTGTGAGCGGGATTTGAGAGTGGAGGCAGTAGTATGCATGGATCACGGAGACTCTGAAGAAGCAGTCATGTTTTTAATCTGAATTACTAAATTCCAGCTCTTATTTATGAGTCTACTCATCATTGATTGGTTATGGTTAACCATTCCATTGCTCTATGCAGAATTTTCCAGTATCATAAGTGGCACTACTTAGAACCATTACCTATGCAGTAGCAACTTTTATGTATGCCAAAATCAGTCATGCAGTTCATGGTGAAGAGTACCAAATACACTCTTATATTGTTTCCAAGAAGTACCAAATCTTGGCAACCAGTCATTCCACTTCTTGGTAATGATGTCATAATGATGTCACACTCAACATGGCCTACATCTGTTTACACAACATTGTCTACTGTAAAGATGTGTGTGGCATTTTTTATGTTAACTGTGAACATAAAAGTATTAAGTATGATTTATCAGATGAATACTGTGGATCACCAACAAACTCTAGAACAACAATTACCACACTTACAATTTTCTGCCAAAAGGTAACGAATCTATTTTAACTATCCAATAACAATTAAATAAATAAACATTTTACAGAGATACTTGGTGTAATGTGTCTCAACATCTGTATGAATATAAAAAGAAAGTTACAAAACATATTCTGATGTTCCTGTGGTTGTAAAATATTTTTTGTCTCTTCTGTTAAATTAGATTTTATGTATTTGGTACCTTTTGGAAATTAGCTTCTCAATTTGGAACTGGTACACCCTTACGTTGGGGGAGATTTTCAAAAAGACTAGTTTTTCCCCTACTTCACCAATAACTGGTATGATGCTTGCACTTCATTTTAATAGCTTTCATTACTTTTACCGTTACCTACCTTCTGCAGTACACTCTTCTAAATACATTGATATTGAGGAACAAATCTCCATGGTCATATAATGGGTCAGTACATGAAATTAATATCAGAAAAGTTAATAATAAAATTTACGGCACTCCTATGCAGATACTGCTGAGTATATATTAGCATAATCAAAACAATATGACACTGGAATTAGCTTAATTTTCTTCCAGAAACTCACCGGCAGAATAGAAGGTGTATGCCACGAGGAAATAATTCAGTTTGGACTTGGAAGTGCTTATTGAGATTGGATGCAACAGAATAATGCACAAGAGTCAAGGAGGATCAATCCGAATGGAGATTAGATTTTTCCCTAGCATTAACTGAGAAAAAACTCATAATTCTTACGAATAAGCTCCTAATGTCAACAACAAATGACATTAAAGAAAATATATATTGAGGGTTCAATGTCAGAATTCCCAATCCCCTGAACAGCAGTTGACAAGAGGTATGCCAACTTACACCATGCATTGCTTTAGTTGCCTGTTTCTGTACCAAAAATGCCTTTGTGAATGGGAACAACTACCCTAGAACATAAAGCTGTATGACATAAGTGAATGAAAATACAAAAGGTAAACTAATTTTCATATTGGACTATCACTTATTGCAGACAATGTTCTGACAGCAAATTCACCTTTTGAACAAGATCCTCCATATGGGCTTTCCATGACAGCTTATCACCTACCTGAACACCTAGAAATTTGAACTGTTTAGGTTCACTACTCATATGCCCATTCTGTGTAATCAATTTGGCAATTTTAATTAAATTGTGTCAGAAATTAAGTTAACAGTAGAAAGCACTTTTTTTCACACCAGTTACACATAGATTAACAGTAGAAACAGTGATTTAACATCAATTTATTTTCTTCAGATCATGAACTTATGCCAAACTCCATTATTTGATACATTTCCTACATTGCACTCAATGTCTTCCACTACTAAGGTAGTCTCATTAGCAAACAAATATTTCAGATTAATGTGTCGCATTACAAACTACACATATCAGAAACAGAAGCAGTTCCACCACCGAACCCTTGGGTGCATTTCACTTAATTGTGCCTCATTCAGACACCACCTCACAGCTGTTCACATTATTGTGGAGGTCCTATTGCTTTTTGTTCTTAAAAGTATGAGAGGAACCATTTGTGAGCCACCTCTCTTCTACCATAGTGGTCATAATCTGCAGTGATATTTTGTGATGAACTCAGTCAAAAATCTTAGTTGGTTCAAAGAAGACCTCTAGTGATCGCAACTTTTTGTTCAATCCATGCAATGCCTCACACAGAAAAGGAGACTACAGCATTTTCAGTTGTTAAACCATTGCAAAAACAAAGTTTGATAAGACCAGTAAAAAAAGTTCCTTCAATGGATATACACTTGGTACTGTGACCCTCCAGCTTTTCCATCCCACTGGAAAAATAGCTTCTGTCAAACTCGGCAAAATACTCGTTGACTAACTTCCTCATTTGATGAAAATGTCTTCCCAGCACACCAAAGTTTCAAGTTAGGGAACAGGAAGAAGTCACTTGGGGCTATGACTGGTATGGTGGATGAGGAACCAATTCAAAGCCCAATTCGTGCACCATCACTATAGTTATTGTTGATGTGTGGTATGGCACATTATTCTGGTGCAAGACCAACTTTTTTGCATACAAATCTTGGTCTTTTTCCAGCCAATGCAAGTTTCAAACCACCCAACAATGAACCATAACAGGATACTGTACTGGTTCAGTTTTTCCAGGTAATCTATAAGGATTATTCCTTGGAAATCCCAAAAAACAGTGGTGATCATCTTAGCAACAGACAAAATGGTCTTTGCTTTCTTCGATGAACTTTCAGAAGACTTTGTCCATTGTTATGACTAGCATACGCCACCAGACATTGTGTTGACTCAATGTGCCTGCTGTGCTTTTGGTTGACTGTGAACAATTGTAGCACCCACCTCACACACAGTTTCTTCATGGCCAATTCTCCTCATCTGAGATGCCTACAATCTCAGCAATCTCACGAATTTTTATTTGGCAGTCTTGCATTACCATATCATGAATTTTATCAATGGTTTCCTTTCTGGTGACCTCAACTGGATGGCTGGACCATGCTTTGTCTCTGGTGTCTGTCCGACCCCTTTGAAATGGACTCAGTATGTATTTCTTCATGCTTATCAAGTGTGTTTCAAGAATTTATTCTCAGCATAAAGTGCAAGTATTTTCCCAAATATTTCTCCTATATATAACAAATATAGTAAATTCTGTAAATATGTTCATTTCTTCATAGACTCTACTCAATATTTGCAACAAAATGGAATAATAAGCAAAATCAAGAATTTAAAAAGTCAGTAATCGCAAAATAAAATTTATGTGGTAACTTTACATAAATAAAGCAATCCACAGAAAATTTAAGACCTCAGACTGTATTGATAGTTTGCTGTTGCAAGGCTCAAAGAAGAACAGAATACAAGACATTAGTCTGTTAACTGTGATAGTAAAGGGAATCAAATTTGAAACAAAATCTTGATAGAAACCAATCTTTTGAACTAAATAATCAGATAAAACATTAATAAGTCTGTAATTAATATGGGGACAGGAAGGATGCATAAAGATGAGAAGACATCGTCAGAACCGCCGTTCACATAACTGCCCTAAGACATTGCGCTTCAAAGCAGAATCTCAGGCTTTTTAGACCTCATGAAAAATATTTATTAGGTTAAGTCTGCATGGAAAGGGGCGGGAAGGGGGGGAGGGGTGGAGAAATTCACCTTAACGCCTTCATTTCTTAATATTTTTACACCAAATTTTGACCTCCTCCAAAGAATTCTCCAATTCTCCATTACCACAATGTACTTCTTTAAACAATCCTTCCATTGTTCAAAACAGTTTTTACATTCACTTATCAGGATATTCTTCATGCCTGTCAGCATTTTTTTTTACCTCCTTCACAGTGGCAAAACACATTCCTTTTATGTCCCTTCTGAGTCCGGGGAACAAAAAGAAATCACAGGGGGCTAGATCTGGTGAGTAGCAGGGATGTGGTGGACAATTGGTGTTATGCTGTTTTTGGTCAAAAACTGCTCTACGGAGAGGGTAGTGTGGACCGGCACATTGTCATGATGGAAGTACCAGTCGCCTGTGAGCCAAAGATTTAACCTTTTCTTCCAGATACTCTCCCTCAATCTTTTCAAAACCTCGAAGTAGAACTTCATGTTGACAGACTGACCCGGGGGAACGAATTCCGCATGCACAACTCCTCTGCAATCAAAGAAACAAATGACCATTGCCTTCATTTTTGACTTCACTTGGCGAGTTTTTTTGGGACAAGGAGGGCCACTTGTCTTTCAAGGGCTTGATTTCTGCTTTATTCCAAGGTCGTATCCATAACAATCATCACCAGTAATCACCTTCGAAAAAAAGTCAGGGCCCTCATTGAGCTGATTTTGAAGTTCAAAACATGCCTGAAGTCAATTCTCCCCTTGCTCATCTGTGAGAAGGCGAGGGACAAATTTGGCTGCAACTCTTCTCATGTGCAAATCTTCAGATAAAATTATCTGAATTGAACTCTAAGATATTCCTGACATCTCGCAGAGTTTATCAATGGTTCGGTGACAGTCTCCACGAACGAGGGCGTTGATTTTGTCGACGTTTTCTTTACTTCTTGATGCTGAGGGGCGTCCTGAATGGGGCTGGTCTTCAATTGACATTTCTCCATTTTTTAATGTGAAAACCACTCATAGACTCTGGTTTTCCTTAGGACAGCATCTCCATAAGCAGTCTTAAGAATTTCAATAATTTCTGCAGCCAATTTCCCCAACAGGAAACAAAACTTCACAGCTGCCCATTGCTCTCGACAATCTGCCATCTTGTTTTCACTGAAATGGAAGAAGTTGTTTTACTAAAATAACTCTCACGAGCAAACTGATGCACTCACAGCGACACAAGTTTGCACACAACTCAGGTGGTGTGACCTGGTAAAACAATGGGTTCCCCCCACTCTCCCTCTCCACCGCATTCCAATTCCCATTACTTTTGGGTCCCCCCTCGTATAGTCGCTCCACAAAGGTGCATTTTTAACCTACGGTCATGTGAAATGTTCTACTCAATTTGATGTCCTCTTCCCTGCTGTGACTTTATCGCAAGAGTGTTCGCCTCTAACTGGAACATAAAGAGTCTTCCCTCTGCTATAAACTCCACTTCATCTGTGTAGGATCTGATCCCAATTATTTTATACTGAAGCGAGGAAGCCATTTTAGAGATGAAGTTTCTCTCTTCCTTCCCTTGTCCTTCTGGCAAGGTGGGAAGTGATTGATTAAGGGGCGTTACATAATAGACTTGCTGTTTCCCTAAGGCAGGTATCAAGTCCAGCTTATGAACTGAATGGCATTCATATCATCTATCAAACAAGACTAAGACTGTGTGATCTAATATTGCAATGGACATGCTTTGCTGTTGGAGACAGTGATAAGGTTGTGTTAACTACTAGTGTTTTTCTCTTTGTCTAACTTCTAGGAGAATGTACTAGTCTTGTAAACATTACTTTTTACTGTCATCCTTCGCTCTCTTCTGAACATAGTCACTGGTTTATTTGATAGCATAGATATGCAAACTATAGATACAAGTGCAGATTTTGTGCCTTTCTGAGACTGATGGTACCTATTGCTATGAGTTGATGGAGTAAAATGCTCTGACAAAAGCAGACAGCTGCATAAACAAATGCTTTCTTCACCTCTGAGCGCAAGACCATTTGTATAACCATCATTTCCTGGATCTTTTTTCCTTCTAGGAACCCATCATTCGTTGTTCCAAACTGGGTGTTTCTGGGTGGGACTGGGGCACATTTGTAATGGAAGACGTTTGTTTCGTGAACTGCTAAACAACATTACCTGCATAAGAGTGACCTTTGTAAACTATGATGGTGTGACCAAAACGTTGTCACTTATGCAGACTTAACCTAGTAAATATTTTTCATGAGGTCTAAAAAGCCTGAGATTCTGCTTTGAAGTGCAATGTCTTAGGGCAGTTAGGTACAAAAGATCTAACGTTTAGACAGATGCAGCCCACCTCTAAGCACATGAGTAACTTAGGGATATAGGAGATAAGAATAAAGATCACAAGTCTTTCAGAACATATTCACTCAATTCATCATATTTTTCACCCCGATGATACCATTGTCTTGCCATTTCCATTGCAATTCTTTGGTATCAATGTTTATGTTATCACTGTAGCTGGCAACCCTTTCACTATAATTCAGTATGGTGTGCTCCTAGTTGCTCTGGTTACTTGGATAGTTTTCATGTCTTGATTAGGAGTGTGCCATTAAAAAAGTATCTTGATGGATGTGGCTTTCAAGTTGTTCTATAGCTTTATATTTCCTACCTTGGCCACAATTCCTCACAGTGAATACACTGTTTACCAAAGGATGTGGTCTGTTACCTACAGACTTCTAATGTGGGTTACCATATTTTTTGCGTGATAGTACTGCCCAAAGAACCACTGGAACAACTGGTAGTGTCTGGAACTGATGAGAAGCCATTGATGTTTCATGAGCAGCTGGTAAATAAAGGTAAATTTTGAAAGAATCCCATTTATCTGTGAATGCCTTATATAACAAAGGATGCGTTTATGCTGCCACATTGCTGCTCGGCCTGGCGATACTGAATCAAGCCCATAGTCTTACTAACTCATTTAACTTGCACCATATCTGCTTGCCCTGCTGCTCGCTACGACCTTCGGCATGTGATGATATGCAGCCAGTTTGTGTATCCCACCTCAACCATCGCCGGACGTCCTGAAACTTAAGCCATGACTGGCTGCTTCAAGGTCAACTTAGCAGTGCCGTATTTGGCTGTTCTTTGATGCACAGTTTATCACACAGCGTACTTCTCCTCATACATCTCCATTCACACTCTGCAAACTACTGTGAAATGCATGGCAGAATGTACTTCTCATTGTACCATATGTAAAGGTACAGAGTCCGGGAAAAAAAAATTGTCACGAAGCTATCTGGGGCCAGGGACATACAGATTACCATAACCACTTAATGATGAGCAACATTAAGTGTAATCATTTCCGGAAATTAGCTCCTCTGTTTCACCAAATTTTTAGTTTTCTTTTCTTCATTATATCAGCAACAAAATCTACAAGTGACAGATGTAGATGTGGACAAAGAACTGACAAAATATTACCTTAGAGTGAGCAGGCCAATGAATTGACCTACAACAGAAATGAAGTTCATAATTTTACATCAAATCTTCATAGCTTTACTATCCTGCTCCAACAATATTTAAAATAACCTGGGAAATTTCTACACCTACATCTACACAGACACTCCACAGGCCACTGTACGGTGCGTGACAGAGGGTACCCTGTACCACTTCTTGTTATTTCCTTTCCTGTTCCACTCACACATACAGCAAGGGAAAAACAACTGTCTATATGCCTCCGGATGATCCACAATTTCTTGTATCGTATCTTGATTGTCCTTACGTACAATGTATGTTGGTGGTAGTAGAATCGTTCGGCAGCCAGCTTCAAATTCCGGTTCACTAAATTTTCTCAACAGTAGTTTTTGAAAAGAACATCACCATCCCTCCAGAGACTCCCATTTGAGTTCCTGAAGCATCTCCATAACACTTACGTTGTGTTTGAACCTACAGGTAATGAAACTAGCAGCCCGCCTCTGAACTGCTTCAATGTCTTCCTTCAGTCTGACCTGGTACAGATCCCAAACACTCAAGCAGTACTCTAGATAGGTCGCACCAGTGCCCTGTACGTGGTCTTCTTTACAGGTGAACAACTCTTTCCTAAAATTCTCCCAATGAACTGAAGTCTACCATTTGCCTTTCCTACCACAGTTTTCACATGCTCGTTCCACTTCATATTGCTTTGCAACGTTATGCCAAGATATTTCAATGACTTGACTGTGTCAAGCAGGACACTAGTAATACTGTATCTGAACATTACAGGTTTGACTTTCCTGCTTGACCACATTAACTTACATTTTTACACATTTAAGGCTAGCTGCTATTTATCACACCAAGTGAAAATTTTGTTAAGTTGTTTGTATCTTCCTACAGTCACTCAGGTTCAACACCTTACTGTATACCACACCATCAGCAAACAACTGCAGATTGCTGCCCACCTGTCAGCCAAATCATTTATGTATACAGAGAACAGCAGCAGTCCTATCTCATTTCCCTGGTGCACTCCTGACGATACGCTTGCCTCTGATGAATACTTGCCATCAAGGCTGATGAATACTTGCCATCGAGGACAACATTACTCACATATCTATGGTCCTTTCCCATATGTTCACTTCTTTGTTAACAGCCTGCAATGGGGCACCATGTCAATTTCCGGAAATCTAAAGATATGGAATTTGCCTTTTCCTCTTCTTCCATATGAGAAAAGGGCAAGCTGAGTTTTGCAAGAGTGATGCTTTCTAAAACCATGCTGATTCGTGCACATGAGCTTCTCAGTCTCAAGAGAATTTATTATATTTAAACTGAGAATATGTTCAAGGATTCTGCAGAAGTTAGAGATACTGGTCTGTAATTTTGCAAAAATACATACGTCACTTGTACATTTTTCGGTCACTTGGGATTTTGCGCTGAGTGAGAGATACACGATAAATGCAAGCTTAATAAGAGTCCAGTGCATAGAGTATTCTTTGTAAAATCGAATTTGGATTCCATCCAGACCTAGTGATTTATTTGCTTTCAAGTCTTCCACTTGTTTCTCTACAAAAGGTATGCTTATCACGACATCTACGATTCTTCTGTGTGAATGATTTCTTGAATGCGAAATTTAAAACTTCAGCTTTCATTTTGCCATCTTCAACTGCCACTCCGACTTGTCAACAAGGGACTGGATGGAAGGCTTAGACCCACTTAGGAATTTTACACAAGACTAGAATTTTCTCTGATTCTCTATCAGATATTTTGTTAAGGTGTGATGACGATAGTAGTTGTATGCTTTGCGCATTGATCTTTTCACATATGCACGAATCTCTACCAACCTTCGCTTGTCGTCATTTATGCATTCCCTTTTGAACGAAAGTGCAACAGCCTCTGCTTTCTCGGCATCCATCAAATTTTGTTATTAAACAATGGTGAGTCTTTCCCATCCTT
Organism: Schistocerca americana; assembly: GCF_021461395.2. NCBI lineage: Eukaryota > Metazoa > Arthropoda > Insecta > Orthoptera > Acrididae > Schistocerca > Schistocerca americana. The sequence continues at coordinate 786,489,582 of NC_060119.1, forward strand.
TATCCGCTTACTAGGCACATAACTCTACAGACCTAGATACACAATCTGCTCAAATTTTGCCCATAATTCCTCTGCAGCCAGCTTACTGGAACTAAGTGATGCTGATTCACTGTCTAATGAGATGTGAATAACTGCTTATCTGCTCTATCTAGCAGAAACGCACTCCTAATTTCCTTGAATGTTAATCATAGTTGCTATGATGACATCATGATCGCTAATCCCTGTTTCTATACTGACATTATCAATAAGGCCCAGGCTATTTGCAGGTACAAGATCTAAGGTACTTCCATTGCAGACTGTGAATCTTTCGCACAGGTACTTATCAAATTGTAGCAGGGGATCTCATTAACACTTTGCTGTCCGCACGTCTCGTACAAATTTATTCGCTTGGCACTGGCAACGCTAATTCGGATCATTTGGCTTGTTGCCAGCCATTCTTGACATTATCGGGAGATTATAACGTGTTCCGTTTGACTAATCTCATCGTTAGTTCTCCTAAGTTCTCAACCTTGTTCCCCTACTTTCATGAAATTTCGAAGCTATACGTATGTAAATAAATACAAATTTTGTTTGTTTTATATATTTGTTTATTTGTAGTGTCTTTGGTACTTAGTAATTCTATTTCATATGATATGCAGCAAAACAGTCTCCAAGATGTAACGCAACTCCAGAAGACTTGCACATTAAGTTTGTTGTTCTTTTTTTGTTTTGGAACATACATGGCAGTTTCTTCATTTTCGTTTATTCATTTCAGAAATATGTAAGCCTATTAGTTGGTATTACTTTAATGTGACCGGAAAGTCTGTCAACTGGATAATGATGAGACATATGCGATGTAGTGGCATCCTCCAAGTTTTACTCTGCACATTCATCATAAATAATAGTACCATCTCTTTCATCCGTCATGATGAAAGGGCACAAATTTTTATATATAAAAAAAAAACTTTTTGATGTATGCAACTTATTGTTACCTAAACAAAATACCAACAGAATGCAAAAGATATTTAAGTGCTGTCACCGGCCACTGCGTGATACTACGTCCACGACACTATTGTGGTGTCGCCGGCCACTGAACGATACTATGCACATGACATCACGGTGGTGTCGCTGGCTACTGACCACAATTTCATGCACAACACCACTGTGGTGTCAACGGACAGCAGTGTTAATATCCATCGTACTACTGCTAGAAAAGCTTTTTAACAGTGGATAAACAGTTTAATTGCCTTAAAGCCTCTGTATATGTCCATGCCACAGAGCCAAGAAAATATATCAAAGAACAAAAGGGAATTTTATTGAACTGGTGGAGTCCCAAATGTCATAGGGGTCATAAATCGTGTACATATACCCATACTTTCGTCCTTCTGGAGCACAAGCAGAACTACACAGAAAATGCAAGACTTTCTTTTCTATTAATACACAAATCATCTGTGACGCCAATATGAAGATTTTGAATGTGGTAAGCCATTGGCCAGGTTCCACGCATGATGCACGCATTTGGGACAATAGTAGAGTTGCTGCAGAATTTGAAAATGGACAATAGGATGGGTTGCTTGCTGGAGATAGTGGATATGCCCTCTTAAAACGTCTCACAATGTCTGTGTTCCGAGCCCACACAGGAGCCAAATGGTACCACAATAAAGCCCATATTGCTATCAGATGTGTAATAGAGCAAGCGCTCAGTGTTTGGAAGAGGTGCTTCCAAAATCTCACTAACACAATCCAATTTAAACCAAACAAGTGTGGGAATGTTATTGTGGCTGCTGAAGTTTTCCACAACTTTGGAATAGAAGTTAAGAGATGTGTTTCACCCTGTTGCTATGGAGGTGAATTACATCGAACAATATGCATCTCAGCCAGAAGCAGATGCTGCAGGCCAAGGTGTCAGAAGGTCTATTATACTTACTTACTTTAATTAAAATTGTACCTAGTTTGCTAGTAAAATCAGAAGTTAGTATAAAGATTTTTCCTTCTTAAATTAATAAATAAGCACTGGACTGTCACTACTGTAGTGAAAACTGACTCATTTGATTGATGTGCAATTTTATAGTTATGTTATTTTTTGCTAGGGGATTAACATTCTCACTTTATTTCTTAACTGAGTGTACAAAACCATACGATGTTTCGATTATTTCTAAAATAATAGAAAAGGACTTATTTTATAATATAACAAATTCAGATAAGTATTAGTATGCAGCATTAACAAAACTTAGTACCGATGCTGAAATGATAAACACAAACATTAAGCCATACAAGAAACAAGAAAATATTAACCATTTGAAAAAAATATCAAGGAAATAAAAGGTGTTTTATACATATGAATATTTTCTTATTCATTCTCAAAAACCTGAATTACTCGGACACATTGGCTGAAGAACTGGAACCTGAAGTTTGCTCCATTACATTCTTGAACTTATTCGTAATTTCCATTTTAAGATTATGCTCTTCTTCCTTGATTTCTCTTTGTCTTTCTATTAATAACATTTTTGCATTGTATTCCTCTCGTATTAAATGAATTTTAAGGAATGAAGCTCATCTGCTTTTTTCAGTAACTCTTGGTTCTTCAGTACAACCACATGTTCTCTCCCTCTTTTGCTGGGTGCATCTTCTGATAAGCTCCCACCAGAGAATGCAGGCCGAGGTTCATGACTACGGGATGAAGTTCCACCTCAGCAGTCTCAGTTCCATTGCTACCTACAGAGCAGTTATCATCGAAGTTGCTTGAAAGTAGCAATTACCTTCAGATGTGACATTGTTGTTAACTCCAGCTATCCCCTCGATAACTTAATGGCCAAAGGCTGTAACTGTGTGAACTTTTTGTTGTGCCTATCACAACTCAGCATCTCCGCTATATGGCGAGTAGCAAATTTCCTCTCCAATATTGTTACATTCCGTCCTGGATTTTCCATTCTTTAATAACATACTGTAGCCTTCCACAAGTGTATGGATGTATTTTAATTCATTTGCTAGCTCTCGGCCAAAGAAATCCATTTTGTTTTCATTTGACGTGAGAGTTTTAATCGAAGAAGAAACAGCAAAATCACTATACCTAAACATGGGTCACATGGGAACGATCACGTGGAGACTAGCGCTCTCTCCACTGCAACTTAAACTGCTCGGGGCACGTGCGAATCTGGCAGCTTGGGCGCAGCAGAAGAATTTTTCCGGCAAGTGTGTGTCTGCTTGTTGCTACTGCTGATACAGCTAACAGCTGTACTTCAAGTAGCCCTAAGTGGGAGTAGTTACTGCTCGTACGTGACTCAGCTGTGCATGTGGACAAGCCCACTGCTCAAATGAACCTAATGTAAACCGTTGTGACGTCATAGTCATCAGAAGCAGTTTGTTGTTATGAAGTATTGCATAGTCTTCGTCCTACAGTATTTGGCATATTTTGGTGTTGGCAGACACTTGTGTGTGCACTGTGTTTTGTTGTTGGAAATGGCACATTTCCTTTCCAATTTAAGTTTATTTTGGTTTTCTTTCCCTCATTTATGTTTAACTGCTGCAGTATTATTTTGCAGTAGTGGGCTAAAGTAAAATTCTTTGTTAAAGTGTCACTTCTTACCAGTCAAAATTACAAAAATTTAAAACTGAAAACTAAACCCATGAAAAATCCCTGGAATTCTGAAAAATTCCCGTTTTTTTCCCCCCCTGGATGAAAAAATTCCCAGTTTTTTCCTCGGATTTCCTGGTTGTCACAGGGTGTGTACACCCTGTATTTGTACCTTAAATTCCTTTTTATAGTCCCAAAAAGTTGGAGAACCACTTGTCCTCTCAGCAATTTACACATGGCGAAAAATAAAGTGGTGTAAATAAAGAGTTGTACCCCTCCTCTTGTAAATGTTTTGGTAAAGTTGCATACCCGAGAAGGAATTTACTGCCTTTTAATCTCCATAACTGCAATTTATTTATAAAATGTAAGCGTAATGTGATACAGTAACTGTGGGTCTGCAGTTATTTCTCTAATTATACACTTTTCTCTCACAAATTGAGTTAACAATTTCATTACTGTTGTTAATTACTAGAATGCACTCTATCGAGTCCATCTAATAGTTCAGCAGTGTGTTCATCTACAGTGTAATTCTTGTCACATCGATTTCAAGAGGCTATATAATGGAGCATCTCTGTTAACTCTATTTCACTGTCCACATCATCTTGCTCTGCTAAAGGTACACATGTCCAGCTCCAGACTCCTGAGCCAACTAGCAGTTGTCAGTTGATTGTAGAAAGCATGGTGCACCGGAGAGATGTAGGGGAGAAGTTTCATCATCTCTCCTTTTTGTCTCGTTGACAGGTGGTACAGCATTGTTCAGAGGGATGAATTGAACACTAGGCAAGTGCAGGCCATGGGCATGATGTGAAATTGTAATATTCAAAGTTTTGAAAGAGATTCCTGCACCAAGAGATTCTTTGTATAAAACGAGATGTGGGCAGTCTTTCTGGAAACGAAGCCAGCGAATGTAAAGCAAATTGAACTTTTAATTTTGGGTGTCATTCTTTTTAAATGCAACACTTTTCCCTTTGTTCAGACAAAACCATTAAGGGTCATTCTACAAACGATAACAGGTTGTTTTCTCCTTGCCTTTTGAATGACATTAAATAAAATTTGAGCGGTTCTTGATTTTGTCTCGATAACTCTAAAATCCCGATCGTTTGGCAGAAAGAAGTGTCCCGATAACATACACTTATGGTCAACTGCATGGATCTCCTTTCTTGAGCCTTTACAATTTCTGTCCAAATTGGCGCAAGTTTCGAATTCCAATTCTGACCAACTGGTGTGTCACTGAGTGCTATTACATGATGTGCATCATGCCATAGAGTTCTACATGCTTTAGAAGGCAGGAACCTACTTCTTGGGAGCCTTTTGATGCCAAAGTCTCATCCCAAATGTATATAAAGCCACTGTCCCTTTTCTGATCATGAATGCCACAGTTGTACACATACAAGTTCCTCTAATAATAATAATAATAATAATCTTTCGATGTTGAAAACTTAGGGAAAGACAGCGCTTTCTGAAGATAAAAAGATATGGTTAACGATATTCACCTGCCCTCGACTGAGCTTGCTGTCCTCAGCCAAACACTGCAGTGCTATTTCTGCTGTTCTCCAATGTAAGTTTTGTTTTTGCACTAATGCCGATATAAGTGGTTCTTCTGCAGTCAAAATTCTCAACTTTAAGGAGTCACATGCAGCACAGGAATCTTTCACTGGGGATGGAACAATAAGTTGAATCTCTCACTGTAAATACATCTGTACAAACTCTCCTTCCTTTCTGGAACTTGTTTATCAATGTAATTTTCTTTGTAAAGATCATGCATGATATTGAGATCAGGGCTGAAATATTTACTATTCGGACTGCATGCCATAGTGTAGTCGCTGTTGTAAGGTGGGAACCATTTAATGTGGTCTACTCCCATGTTGACAACATTCTTGGAAATTTTGTTTTTTGCAATATTCTTCCCTCTCAAATCCTCTCCAGGCATTCGTTCCAGTTCTTCTTTCTTTACTGCTTGAGTTAATTGACCATTGGAAGTGCAAAAGGTATACAAGAAAACTGTTTGCGAACAAGGATGCTTTCTATTTTTACAGTCACAAAAATTTGTATGTAACTGATTTTAGTTCCTTGTGCTCACCTTCATCACCACTGTTGAACATGAACATATTTCACTAGTCTGCAGAGGTAAGTGTTCTGTTTCCTGTTTCCCAAACACCAAAAAGCTTTAAACAAAGCAAACCTCTCTCCAGCAGCACTTAAAAGTATCACACACAACAATCACAGTCTTTTCCACTAAATTTCTGTTTTTCAATATGTTTCCCTTTGGTTGATACAGAATATTCTCCTAGGTTTCTCTTTCGCGTTGCTGGCTGCTTCTGGTGATTTTGAGGTTGTTGCCCCCCTCCCCCAATTCCAAAGATCATGGGTTTTGTTTCTAGGTGCTGGATCTTGTGTTGTGTTGGGAAATGTTGAAATTTGAGGAACTTTACTTTGTTTTCCTAATTCGGTGGTTGGTGAGGATAGTCCTGTGGCCCCTTCCTGGAGCTGACTTCGATTTTCTAGCATAGTGATCTGTGTAAATACTGATTCCTGAAATGGAGGATGCTCAGGACTGGTATCAGTCTCCAAAGATTTTGCCGTAGTATTTATAATTCTCTTCTGTAGTACTTTGCAGTTTCTAGATCAGACAACAAACACTGTTCTAAATAGTCCACAGTGTCATTATCAGAATCTTCATTGCTGGGACCTCCACTACCACTGAAAAATTCATAATCTGGATCATCCCTGTTCAGTCCAGCAAATAAAGGCTGTGTGTACACTTCTAGATTCATATATGTTTTGGCCTAACACACTTCTAACTATTGTGATTTCATCCTGCTTAACCTACTATGAACTGTGTTCTCCTGTCTCACAATTATGGTTTACTTTCACAACTTAACTCAACCTGGGCCATAAATTTTAAGCACGGGTAGTGTGTGGAGAACTTCAGTGGACACAGAATAATAATGAAAAACATAAATAAATAAATCTGACCTCATAAACTTAAACTCTATTAATTAAAATTGCTTGTCTGGCATGCGAATATTCTGTTCCAATCATTTTGCGAATAGATGAAACAAAGCACACTGTATGATTTATGTATTTAATTATTTATTATGTGAGACGTCAATGCTTGATTCATGTAGCCTTTAACCTACACTTCAACATGGAGAGCAAATTTCCCTTAAAAACAATTTCTGCTTTAATAACATCTTGATATTACAAATCCAAAGAAAGAATACCATTATTCCCGTGAACACACTTCACCCTGGTGTGAGAGGAAGAATGTGTTTGGTGCTCTAAAGTGGGAGCTGTTATACCACCTCACCTTTACTTAGACCACTCTGGTTCTCAGCGGCTGATATGTACTACTAATGAATCACAGGGGTGCTTTAAAACAAGGGACAGCAATAACATGTACTGCATAAAGCCTAAGTTTTTAAGTGGAAATGAACTGACCTGGAGGCGTATCAGGAAACTTGAAGCTCGCTGTCTACCACTTCCAACCAGCACCTCTACATCTCCCTCAGCAACTTCTGCCTGGCAAATCAAAGATGAATACTCAAAGTGCAGTCGAGATCTGTCTGCATGCTCCAAGAGTTCAACCTGTTGGTAATAGACACATAATTAGTAATGGTGCAAAAGTGCATGGAGATAAGGAAGCCAAAAAATTAATTTCTTTTACATTTATCGTTGACTGTCTTCCATAAGAAAAAAGAATCTGTCAGATGGCAGATACGGTACAACTAAAACTCACTTGTTAGTTGACACATCACACCTTGGAAGTGGGTTCGTCTAATCACAGTTTTCAAAATCACATGCAAACTGTCCATTATCGCCAACGTAGCAGCAAAGAATCAGTTCACTTCATTGTAAATCATAATTACTGATCATGTCTATAGTACAGGAGCTGACAAAATAAGCATCACTAAGTGTTTCAATAGTGAAAACAGCATATTGCAACAGCATGTCCTGTTCTAAATTTACAGCAAGCTCCCTGTTTGTGGCAGCTGAATACCACTGTGGCAACTCCTTAGTCGCATGTGACTGATGTCAAATAGCAACTAATTTCAACGAAGTATCACTAGTTATGTACTGTTGTGTTGCAGTAAGAGTAAAATGCATAAATACATTCACTTACGGTTTTACTATGCTGTAAAAGCAAATACTGACATTAATTTATTAGATTACGGAATGTGAAAAGTTGTGTGTGTAGGTCTATATTCAAAAGATACTTACAACACTATCTGTTCATAACTATCTGGTCGATCAGAACTCTGAAATGTGGTTCTACATCTACATCTACATTGATACTCCGCAAGCCACCCAAAGGTGTGTGGCGGAGGGCACTTTACGTGCCACTGTCATTACCTCCCTTTCCTGTTCCAGTCGCGTATGGTTCGCGGGAAGAACGACTGTCTGAAAGCCTCCGTGCGCGCTCTAATCTCTCTAATTTTACATTCGTGATCTCCTCGGGAAGTATAAGTAGGGGGAAGCAATATATTCGATACCTCATCCAGAAACGCATCCTCTCGAAACCTGGCGAGCAAGCTACACCGCGATGCAGAGCGCCTCTCTTGCAGAGTCTGCCACTTGAGTTTATTAAACATCTCCGTAACGCTATCACGGTTACCAAATAACCCAGTGACGAAACGCGCCGCTCTTCTTTGGATCTTCTCTATCTCCTCCGTCAACCCGACCTGGTACGGATCCCACACTGATGAGCAATACTCAAGTATAGGTCGAACGAGTGTTTTGTAAGCCACCTCCTTTGTTGATGGACTACATTTTCTAAGCACTCTCCCAATGAATCTCAACCTGGTACCCGCCTTACCAACAATTAGTTTTATATGATCATTCCACTTCAAATCGTTCCGCACGCATACTCCCAGATATTTTACAGAAGTAACTGCTACCAGTGTTTGTTCCGCTATCATATAATCATACAATAAAGGATCCTTCTTTCTATGTATTCGCAATACATTACATTTGTCTATGTTAAGGGTCAGTTGCCACTCCCTGCACCAAGTGCCTATCCGCTGCAGATCTTCCTGTATTTCGCTACAATTTTCTAATGCAGCAACTTCTCTGTATACTACAGCATCATCCGCGAAAAGCCGCATGGAACTTCCGACACTATCTACTAAGTCATTTATATATATTGTGAAAAGCAATGGTCCCATAACACTCCCCTGTGGCACGCCAGAGGTTACTTTAACGTCTGTAGACGTCTCTCCATTGATAACAACATGCTGTGTTCTGTTTGCTAAAAACTCTTCAATCCAGCCACACAGCTGGTCTGATATTCCGTAGGCTCTTACTTTGTTTATCAGGCGACAGTGCGGAACTGTATCGAACGCCTTCCGGAAGTCAAGAAAAATAGCATCTACCTGGGAGCCTGTATCTAATATTTTCTGGGTCTCATGAACAAATAAGGCGAGTTGGGTCTCACACGATCGCTGTTTCCGGAATCCATGTTGATTCCTACATAGTAGATTCTGGGTTTCCAGAAATGACGTGATACGCGAGCAAAAAACATGTTCTAAAATTCTACAAGAGATTGACGTAAGAGATATAGGTCTATAGTTTTGCGCATCTGCTCGACGACCCTTCTTGAAGACTGGGACTATCTGTGCTCTTTTCCAATCATTTGGAACCCTCCGTTCCTCTAGAGACTTGCGGTACACGGCTGTTAGAAGGGGGGCAAGTTCTTTCGCGTACTCTGTGTAGAATCGAATTGGTATCCCGTCAGGTCCAGTGGACTTTCCTCTATTGAGTGATTCCAGTTGCTTTTCTATTCCTTGGACACTTATTTCGATGTCAGCCATTTTTTCGTTTGTGCGAGGATTTAGAGAAGGAACTGCAGTGCGGTCTTCCTCTGTGAAACAGCTTTGGAAAAAGGTGTTTAGTATTTCAGCTTTACGCGTGTCATCCTCTGTTTCAATGCCATCATCATCCCGTAGTGTCTGGATATGCTGTTTCGAGCCACTTACTGATTTAACGTAAGACCAGAACTTCCTAGGATTTTCTGTCAAGTCGGTACATAGAATTTTACTTTCGAATTCAATGAACGCTTCACGCATAGCCCTCTTTACGCTAACTTTGACATCGTTTAGCTTCTGTTTGTCTGAGAGGTTTTGGCTGCGTTTAAACTTGGAGTGGAGCTCTCTTTGCTTTCGCAGTAGTTTCCTAACATTGTTGTTGTACCACAGTGGGTTTTTCCCGTCCCTCACAGTTTTACTCGGCACGTACCTGTCTAAAACGCATTTTACGATTGCCTTGAACTTTTTCCATAAACACTCAACATTGTCAGTGTCGGAACAGAAATTTTCGTTTTGATCTGTTAGGTAGTCTGAAATCTGCCTTCTATTACTCTTGCTAAACAGATAAACCTTCCTCCCTTTTTTTATATTCCTATTAACTTCCATATTCAGGAATGCTGCAACGGCCTTATGATCACTGATTCCCTGTTCTGTACATACAGATTCGAAAAGTTCGGGTCTGTTTGTTATCAGTAGGTCCAATATGTTATCTCCACGAGTCGGTTCTCTGTTTAATTGCTCGAGGTAATTTTCGGATAGTGCACTCAGTATAATGTCACTCGATGCTCTGTCCCTACCACGCGTCCTAAACATCTGAGTGTCCCAGTCTATATCTGGTAAATTGAAATCTCCACCTAAGACTATAACATGCTGAGAAAATTTATGTGAAATGTATTCCAAATTTTCTCTCAGTTGTTCTGCCACTAATGCTGCTGAGTCGGGAGGTCAGTAAAAGGAGCCAATTATTAACCTAGTTCGGTTGTTTAGTGTAACCTCCACCCATAATAATTCGCAGGAACTATCCACTTCTACTTCACTACAGGATAAACTACTACTAACAGCGATGAACACTCCACCACCGGTTGCATGCAATCTATCCTTTCTAAACACCGTCTGTACCTTTGTAAAAATTTCGGCAGAATTTATCTCTGGCTTAAGCCAGCTTTCTGTACCTATAACGATTTCAGCTTCGGTGCTTTCTATCAGCGCTTGAAGTTCCGGTACTTTACCAACGCAGCTTCGACAGTTGACAATTACAATACCGATTGCTGCTTGGTCCCCGCATGTCCTGACTTTGCCCCGCACCCGTTGAGGCTGTTGCCCTTTCTGTACTTGCCCAAGGCCATCTAACCTAAAAAACCGCCCAGCCCACGCCACACAACCCCTGCTACCCGTGTAGCCGCTTGTTGCGTGTAGTGGACTCCTGACCTATCCAGCGGAACCCGAAACCCCACCACCCTATGGCGCAAGTCGAGGAATCTGCAGCCCACACGGTCGCAGAACCGTCTCAGCCTCTGATTCAGACCCTCCACTCGGCTCTGTACCAAAGGTCCGCAGTCAGTCCTGTCGACGATGCTGCAGATGGTGAGCTCTGCTTTCATCCCGCTAGCGAGACTGGCAGTCGTCACCAAAGCAGATAGCCGCCGGAAGCCAGAGAGGATTTCCTCCGATCCATAGCGACACACATCATTGGTGCCGACATGAGCGACCACCTGCAGATGGGTGCACCCTGTACCCTTCATGGCATCCGGAAGGACCCTTTCCACATCTGGAATGACTCCCCCCGGTATGCACACGGAGTGCACATTGGTTTTCTTCCCCTCTCTTGCTGCCATTTCCCTAAGGGGCCCCATTACGCGCCTGACGTTGGAGCTCCCAACTACCAGTAAGCCCACCCTCTGCGACTGCCCGGATCTTGCAGACTGAGGGGCAACCTCTGGAACAGGACAAGCAGCCATGTCAGGCCGAAGATCAGTATCAGCCTGAGACAGAGCCTGAAATTATTTATTTGTCTGAATTTCCATAAAATCCACGAGGCTTCGCAAATTATTTAATGAATAACACACACAGACTGTCTTATAAAATTATCTGTACACTTTTAAAACACTGACACAATCCATTACCATTTTATTACATTTTGATGCTAACATATTATGTACATTTTAGTAATCAATCATATAGTAATTTCTCAAAGTTTTAGTATGGCTATTGTAAACAGTACAATAAACCAACCTTTTTAGACAGTGATATTTTGACATTTTGGGTGTAAATAATTGAGAATGCACAGCAGGTGGAATGCTGCAGATGCAAAATATGGTCCCCCTCAAGTAACAATTGTCAATCCTGGAGGTGGTGATTTTCGTTTGCCTGACTGCCAGTTGAAGTTCGTTGATATTAATGGGAGAGCATCAAAAGTGATCTTCGACTGTGAGAAGGAAAGACGATTAGGATTTAACGTTGATAAGATCCTATGAGAGGTAATGCAAGCTTGGACTGGGGAAGGAAAATGGACATGCTCATTTTGAGAAAACATCCAAACAACAGCTTGTGTAGTTCACAAAAATCATGGCAAACCTGAATCTTGATGGCTCACCCCTCTCAGTTCAACTGAGATACAATGAAACTGATTGAGGGTTAACAGATGGTGGGGCAAAAATGTCCACAATTTCTTCTGTTTTATTTGTAACTATACCTCCAATGTGAACATATTTTGTTTCTACAATGCATTTTAAATAAGTTGTGACTTTTGACAGTTCAATATGCAGTGAGTGCAGGGAAGCATAGTTGCCAGCGTGTGCTGGGTGTCAGCAGGTGACCACAGTATAATGCCAGGGCTACCCGGCGTGGAATCTGCCATGGACGCTTGACTGCGTGAACAGCAAGCCGCGCAAGCCAGATAATCTGCCATCTTTCTCAAATGATTTTAAAGAAACTATTCGGAAAATAAACTCATTCTGGCACATCTTATAACCGCCTATCATTTTGTTAATCACCATAGTTATTGTGGTTTTTCATAGGTAAACTACTGCAGGAAGTTCTTCAAGTTTGCAGCGGGAAAAAAAAAAAGGGATCAATATGTACTTGTGTTTGGTGCGTGTTAGGTTACATGTTGCTACCTTTTAAGAGTAGATGATAAAATGAATTACTTTTTAAACTTGGAAGGATATTGGTGTCTGTTTCTAGTCTTGAGAAAACGGAGTGTACGTCAAGCACTCCGTCATGAACTTTTTTCCCAGTGAAAAAACAAGAATGAAATATTCATAAATCCTCATATCTTATAAATGGTTTGAGATATCGAACCAATATCTTGGGAAATGATAGCACACAAGACAAGTGTTTTGCCATTTGATTGATTTGAGAAACTTCCATATCTACCGTGCTATTCAAATGACTACAGATTTTTTCAATGAAATAATTTGATTATTGAGGGCCATCGGCAGCTCGTGAAATGAGAATTACTGTGAGTTTTGGAGCAACATGAATTAAGTTGTAAGTTTATTTTTATACTGAGAATAGGCTGTTTCAAAAATAATTGACCTGGCTTGAACTAAGTTGTTAGTTTCTTAATACACTATTTAAGGACTATGTAGCAATTTCAACTGCATTAGGATGTTAGTGAGACGAATATTTCTAAGCTCTGCTGTGTTTTGACAAAAGAAACAGATTTTAACATGGCAACAAGAGAATTTAGTATTACTCAAAACTCGTCACAGTCCTTCATGAATCAACGTCTCCTCACCAACCTTCTTGGTATAGCCGGCAACTCAAGACTAGTCCTATCATGTAACATTTGCAATGGTTTCTTTTGACAGCATTTCAACCTCAGTGAGTATAAACTTCTTTTTGTTTTTTGCCACATTACTTTTTGACTAGGGTCATATATTCTGTCAGATTTAAATGAACATGATATGAAGGAAGCCTCATCAAACTATCCCTTAACAGTTAGCCACTTCGTCGACCTAGTAACATGAAGTTTTGGCTTGTACAACACTACAAGTTCCATTAATTACATTCTAGGTTCAACTTTATCTCACGGAACATTTCTTCATACCCAGAGCAAAATATCCATTTTCCTCCACTGCTTTGTTGGAGCTTTATGCATCGCAACAGAGTGGTGTGGTGTTTTGTCCAATACTACTGTCGAATTCATAGGAATGTTTTGCAGCAGAATGTTATCTTCACAGCCAGTGAATGTATTCTTGAATGACACTTTTATTGCAGATCTCGTATTCATATGTACTGTACTGTTGTTATTAATGCAACACCAACACAAAACAGTTGTTCACAATACCCGATGGCTACGAAACACTTCTTCAACGCCAGAAAATATACAAGCTTACAATGAGAGCTGACAAATGTTGATGCATCTAATGTGTGACACCACATCGTATAGTTTGTTCATGGTGTGGCAACAGGGGCACTTTCTATTAGCCGAACCAGAGGCAGCAGGGTAGAAAAGCTGGCTTGCCACTGGTGTTACCTGGGCAATGGCGTCACGTCATCCTCTGGTCAGCCAAACGTCAAAAGTCGCAGCTAATTTTAAATGCACTGTAAATGTCATGTTAAAACAGGAGTGGAGAGCAAAACATTAACAACTTCCAGTCACAATATTATTATTATTTTTTTTTTTTTTTTTTTTTTTTTTTACCGTTTCAAAAATTTTCTTATCTTTTTAAATTTCATGTGTGGGCTGCCATCTAGATTTTCTTAACATAGATCATCTTAAAGCAATAGCCGAAGAGCACTGAAAGTTTCAGAATGTCATAACACAGAATGCTGCAGGGGCTCTTGATAGTTTTACTTGGCAAGGTCATAGAAGCTGTTTCCAGTGCATCCCTCAAGCTGTCTTACATCCAACAGCATGGAGAGGGAAGTTGTTTGTTTCCCCTTGTGGCTTGGTTGAATAACCTTCGTAGTCAGGTCTCTCACAGAACATTGCCTGTGTGTTTTCAAAATAATGACATACTGCTCCATCCCCATAGTGTCTTTTGAGACTTACCAGTCACAAACCAGACAAAAAGAGATTGAGTGCAAACAGAAATATAAACAGCTGTGTTTGTACAATAAGGTGAAGGTATAATCGTAGGTGAAAGGTTGTTTCTTCTATTAGTGAAAGAATTGCGGCACTATTTCTGTTTGTGGATTGACAGCCCCATGCTGTAGTATCAGCACTAAGATGTTTGGATCTGTGAAAAATTTCCTGACATACAACATTTTAGGTGATGATCTTGGTAAGGAGCAAAGTGACGTGAGCAACCTAATAGTTTTATGCTTGTTGCCATGTGATGGAGTAGAGGTCATACTGTAGGCAGTACCCTTAACTGCTGGAACAGTACCCTCAACTGCTGGAACTGGTTTCGTGGATGAACACTGCAGTGTTACTCTTATCATAATCTGGTCCTCTCGAATTATGTTTTATCTGGCCAATCTAATCTCAGAGTCAACTTTGAACCTGTTGTGGATTGGCAAGAGAGCCAATCCTGTTTTGAGAGGAAGCCGAAAGGCATGCGTTTTAGCTCACGCAGGCTGGCGTGAGGTCTGGAACAGGTCAAGGAAATTAGACTAGCATAAAAGGATGTAGCTGTGGAATACTTAACTTTAATCCATAAATGGTGAACATCGCTCTTGACGGTACATGTTTTACAGCATCAATAGTAACTGGTAATGGCGCCTTGCTAGGTCGTAGCAAATGATGTAGCTGAAGGCTACGTTTACTATCGTCTCGGCAAATGAGAGCGTATTTTGTCAGTGAACCATCGCTAGCAAAGTCGGCTGTACAACTGGGGCGAGTGCTAGGAAGTCTCTCTAGACCTGCCGTGTGGCGGCACTCGGTCTGCAATCACTGATAGTGGCGACACGCGGGTCCGACGTATACTAACGGACCGCGGCCGATTTAAAGGCTACCACCTAGCAAGTGTGGTGTTTGGCGGTGACACCACAGAACCACTCATCTTAACGATCAAGATTGATGGGTAAATGTTAAGCATCACATGCGACAGGCTTTTTCAGTCAAATCTCTCAAATCATCTGTTCCGCTGGATGATTCTAAATGTCACTCACTCAATTGAAGGAGTGGATAATTCCATCTTGAATGAATGGTGTACCATCTATACAAAGTTGTCCTCATCAGCCTGATGTATTAAAGATGAAACAAGCTTGCACATGTCACCAATCCGGTCTATAATATTATTCTCAGCCACAGCACATTCATAATGGGCTCCAAAACTTAGCTAATGAGTTGTCGCAGTTTTTGCCATTTCCTGTAGAACTGGCAGATCTTGTGGGTTTTGGCCAACTGCAGACAATGTAAATTGTGATAAGTATTGGCAATAGCATGTACTTGTTTTCTGGCACCATGTTGATTCTATTCATAGCACTTGGCTCGAGATCCCTCTGAAAGAGCATCCCCCTGTCAACTTTTCGAATTACAGGCAAATGCCAACCATGGTGGTGTGAAACTTCCTGACAGATTAAAAGTGCATGCCAGACTGTGACTCAAACTCGAGACCTCTGCCTTTTGGGACACGTGCTCTACTGACTGAGCTACCCAAGTACAACTCACAACCCATACCCACAGCTTTACTTCTGGAAGAAAGTGTACTGCAGAGACATTGCTTAGCCACAGCCTGGGGTACGTTTCCAGAATGAAATTTTCACTCTGTAGAGTTCGAGTCTGGATCCGGCACACAGTTTTAATCTTCCAGGAAGTTTCATGTCAGTTGCACACACTGTTGCAGAGAGAACATTTCATTCATGGTGGCATTGTTGTGAACTGCCGATACCATGCATGTGGTGTGTCACCTGGTATTTGGAAGCTGGTTGTGATTTTCAGAGTGGGTAAAAGTAATGTTGCCAATTTTAATTGCCATGGCATTTGAATAAGAATCTGCCACTGCTAGACTTCCATGTAATGAGATTTTGTGAATAACACTTCACTTCATTCCTGAGATATTCTCCTTCTCTGATACTGTACGTGAGAATTGTCAATGGCAAAAATCTCACAACTGCAGTTGTTGCATTAATGTAAGAGACATTTGAGAGTGAACTGTATGTGAAATATCACATTTAGAACATCTAGAAATTTTAGGGTCCAGATGTCCCTTGGCCACAGTTTGTCAGAGGCCAAGAGAGCTGGATAACCCGGCTTCTGAACATGCAGCGTACCACAACTTGCTTCACTTCAATGACTACTTCACAGCCTACGTCTTCCGGATCCTTCCTACCAACACCAGCTTTTCTGAATTGCAGAAGTGTGAACTCCTTGCAACATATCCTACGTTCCCAAAACCCCCTGCGCTCAACCATCGCTAGCCCCTGTCCTTCACCCACCTACCCACTTCCCTGTTCCTATTCCAGCACTACACAGCCTCTATTCCACCATTCCACCGACTAGTCTTTCTCCCCTTTTCCAATCCCCTTCTCCAGGCCTCCCCCTCAAACCTCCTGACTGAACCTATCAACCCCACCATGTCCCTACACGCTCTCACAAGCAGCACTGCACCTTACCCCACCCCTAACCTGCTACCCTCCGCCTGCCTGCCCCAGCCCCTCCTTACCCCACTGCTCGCAGATTGCTTTTCACTATCAAGTGCAGCAGGTGTACAAAGTGCAGCCTCAATGGCCAGACATAGTAACCATGTTGTAGCGATTCGAGAATTTCTCTGTAAATTCTAGAACCACTCAGCCTTCTACTGTCTCGAACACAGGATATTCTGGATATGAGTGTGGGATGGTAGAATACTACCAGTTGCGTGTCACAGGTTTGTGTGTGCAGGTATAAAATCAGTCGCGGGAAGAAAGTAGACAATGCAGTCGGACGGCACCAACAAGTACCTGTCGGGGCAATCCGTTTAAGTGAGTGTGTAAGGAAGAACCATGGAGTTTATATGCAGCTCTGTACTTATTGTGTCATTGAATACTGTTATTAAAACAAGAACAGTTGAAAATGTACTCTTGTAGACTCTAGACACAAACTTGTTAGAGGCAAGACTCATTTTATGATTGATGTTAAGGAAGGTCGTGGTGTCCAAGCCAACTTTCTTTTAGCTGTAACTCAATTTGTTTCTAATGTCTGACTGTACGAGAGTTGCAGGAAGTTACATATTCATGTGGAAAATGAGATTTTTATTGTGTATGGAAGTCAAATACATCATTAGTTGACGAAAACTAAAGTTTGTATGTCTACTAATTTCATAAGTAGAAAGAGTCTAAAAATTCCTGTACCTAGCGTATTTGACGGAGAAAAAGCCAAGAGGGCTTCCATCACCCAGCTATTCAGTAAAGAGGAGTGGCTGCAAATTCCAAGTAAGTCATCTCATAAAGAAGTGGAAGGTGGTTTGAGAAAATAAGTCGAATATAACCCAGATCCACACTAACACTTTAAGTTGTCAGAATGTTAGAATGTGTGTGTGAATTGTGCTTGTGTGAATGTGCTGAAAGCTCAAATGTATAGCAGTCATTTGTTGTGCTTATCGGCGACCCAACATCTGCTGTAAATGGTGAGTAGCAATCTATCCTATTAATAATATTGTTGCTACTCCATCCTCAATTTCCCCCTGGTTACATTTAAAGACTATTGAATGAACTAAATACTTACAGATTATAAATATACACAACTTAAATTGGAACCACTGCATAGAAAATGTCACAGGAAAGAGGAACCAACGAGTGTGTTTTATTGGCAGAACACTTAGTAAATGCAACAAATCTAGTAGAGACTACATGTATAAAACTTGTCTGTCATCATCTATAGCATTGCTGTGCAGAATGGGATCCTTACGAGATAGGACTGAGGGTGGAGGCATCGAAAAGTTCTAAGATGGGTAGCCCATTTTGTAATAGCATGAAATAGGAGGAAGAGTGTCACAGATACACTAAGCGAGTAGGAGTGGAAACCATTAAAAAGGAAGGTGTTTCTGTTCTTCTCATGAGATTACATTCACCAAGTTTTTCCTCCAAATATTTCATTAAAACACACCTACACACATAATCATCACTGGGAAATAAAGCATTCACGTGGAAAGTTAAGAGAAATAGTTGAAAGAAACAGATGATGCGAAGAAATTTCAGAAACCTTACAAATACAGGTAGATACCCATGGTCACGTATGAACCCTCACTCTACAGCAGAGGATGGTTGGTTGGTTGGATTAAAAGAGGGGAGAAGGGACCAAACTATGAGGTCATCATTCCCTTGTTCCGAATAAAACAATGCCACAAGTGCGAGAATAAAACAAATGAGACTGACAACAAAAAACGGAATGAAAGGAAAAATCATAAGAACGATGAAGGGCAACAAAAGTGTAAATGGACAAACGGGGAACAAGAAAACCACAGAAACACAAGAAACGGGATGAAGAGCGTAAAACAACAAAGCAGATGACCATGGCTGGCTGACCACGAGAATAAATAGGAGAAGCCAGCCACTTTGCAACACATTAAAACCTCCACCCTAAAAGCACTAGGGTGGAGGACACAGACAGGGTGTATACGTGGATAAGGGAAAAAAAAATTCCCAGATTTCCCGGTTAAAAATACACTTTCTCCCGGGTGAAAATACACTTTCGCCGTGCATGTACGCTGCATATTTTCGTATTAGAAAGGTATAAATTCGATTCCACTAAACACTACATGTTACTTTCCGAAGCACTGAAATCGAGATTGCGATGCAATTCTGTACGCCAGTCATAGCTCACGTCACGTGATCTCACCAGCTGATAACAGCATAAGACACGTGATGCAGTCAGTCAACAGCATAATCACTCTTAAGTAGCGCGAACACTCAATTAAGAAAACTTAATGGTTTAAATTAATATACATAGCTTTCACATATAATATTGGTCTCTAAGATTAATAAGCTGGAAGAAAAGCTAAGCTTCCACATATAATGTTGATCATTTTTGCACGTGTTACACTTTAAGATACATCACACAAATCAGCCAGCAATTTGTTAACAACAATGTAAATGTCTGATCGGGGCTCTAAATTCTTCTAAATGGTCTCCTCAAAGAGTTGATTTATAAATGAGAGTAAAAAGCTTTGTGAGTTAAGAAATTCATCATACATACTCGCACATAGTTCATCTTGCATAAAAGGAAATTTACTTTGAATGCAACGCTTTTCAAACCACCATTCGCAACATTTTTCCGTGACCTGATAGAAAAGGTTCATTTCAGCAGTTGCCAGAGAGTGCGAGATAACAGGCGTCACCGCGCTTGCGCAGCTACAATGACGCAGGAAGCCCGATGTTCTTACATGTAAAACATTAAAAGATCTTACGTCATAAAAGAAACAAGACATCAGAGGATACTTCAAGAGCATCAGAATTTCGCGAACCAAACTAAAATGCATAATTAGGCTTAAAGCGCACATTCGTATGTCCAAATTAGGATAAATTTTCATGGAGTACCAGTACTGATTATCTCATGTTTCGTTATTACGGCATAATACCATACGTGCACTTCAAATGCAGCCAACAGTTGGAACTAGCCAATAGTGTGAAATTAAACACTTCATTTCAAATAAAGTGACTACCTCAGCAGAAAATATTAATAAAAGCCAAATCTCTTTAGCAAACCGACAAAAATAACTTCATTGTTCTGCAAGGCGATTAATGCTCGACAGTCAGAAAGGTGGAAATAAAATCTGAAACTAACAACATATTTTAGCCTTCCATAATTATGTAAACATATTTATTCATTTGATAGCTCCCGACCACAAAAATCCATTTTGTTTTTCATTTAACGTGAGAGCAATAAATAAAGAGGAACAGCAAAATCACTGAACGTGAACACAGGTCACGTGGAGACGATCCACCTCCCACCACAACTCAGACTGCTCTGAGCATCAGCCCCGGATCTACAATATTTCTGAAATGGGGAAATACTAGATAGTGGCACCCAGCCACACGTCTGTAATCAGAATTAACTGCACATGCCCAAGAGCCCACCTGCAACTGCTCAAACGAATCTAACTTAAACAGTTGTCACATCACGTTCATCGGAGGCAATTTGTTGTTATAAAGCATTGCATAGTCTTACCAAAGCCTTTGACACACTTAGCTGTTGGCAGACACTTGTATGAGAACTGTGTTTTGTTGTTGTATATAGTGCATTTCCTTTACAACTTAAGTTTTATTTTCTTTTTTTCTCTTATTCATGTTTTGTTGCAGCAGTATTATTCTGCAGTAGCAGGATACAGTAATATCCTTTGTTTCAGTATCGGTTCTGACCTGCCAGAATCACAAAAATTTAACTGAAATCTAAAACAATGAAAAATTCTCGGAATTCTAAACAATTCCTCAGTTTTTCCCGGATCTCCTGGGTCATATACACCCCAACAGAGAGACAAAGGACATGTGCTAAAACTTAGATCAAATGATAAAACCCACCCTCACAATTAGAACTTAAAACTAAATCAGCCAATGAGGCATTGTCAGATAAAATTAGCGGCAACGAGTCTGGTAACCCAAGATTCCATCGCTGGGCAGTCAAAGTGGGACAGTGCACCAGAAGATGGGCCACTGTCAACAGGATGCCGCACCGACACTGAGGCGGGTCTTCACGGCGCAGGAGGTATCCATGGGTCACCCAAGTGTGGCCAATGCGGAGCCGGCAGAGGACAACTGATTCGCTGTGAGAGGCCCGCATGGAAGACTTCCACACATTCATAGTCTGCTTAATGACAAGCAGTTTTTTGTGCATACAGTTATGCCATTCCATCTCCCAAAGCCGATAAACCCTGTGGCGTAAGTCTGAACGCAGGACAGGTTCCGAGATGCTAAACTCCAGAAGCGGTTTCCGCGTAGCCAGTTTGGCCAACCTGTCGGCAAGTTCATTGCCTGGGATTCAGACATGACCTGGGGTCCAGACAAACAGCACTGAACTGGACCATTCCAGGGCATAGATGGACTCCTGGATGGTCGCCACCAAGGGATGACGAGGGTAGATTGTAGGCGGGAGAAATGACTCGTCTGGGCGTGTGCTCAAGAGCACGTAAGAGCTCTGCAGTGAAAACACTGCAGCCATCAGGCAAGGAGTTCTGTTCTACAGGGTGGCGCACGAAATGTGTTACCACTTTGTTTTTGAATATAAACTTTATTGACAATACAATCAGAAAGGAACATATACTACAATGAAGAGTCGTCCATGGAGATTTGTTCTAACTGAGCCCATGCTCAACATGTCCACCATTTCGTTTCCTAACTTCCTTCAAACGAACACTGAAGTTAGTGATTACCCTACGGCACATGTCTTCCGTAATTTAACTGGAAGCTTGAAGAATAAGTCTTCTGAGCTCCATTAAATTCCACAGCTTCTTGCTACTGCTTTGCCCTTCAACACAAAGTGGTTCATGCAAGATGGAGCAAGGCCACATACTGCAAACACTGTGTTGGAGTTTTTACACGAGCATTTCAACATGCGGATCATTTCACTCAGGTTTCCGGGTCGCTTCAATGACTGACAAAATTGGTCCCCCAAAAGTCCATACCTCAACTCAAGTGACTTTTTTCTTTGGGGTTACCTAAAGGAAAAAATTTTCCCGAAACGCCCATGTGATTTAATGGAGCTCAGAAGACTTATTCTCCAAGCTTGCAATGAAATTACGGAAGATGTGTGCCATAGGGTAATCACTAACTACAGTGTTAGTTTGAAGGAAGTTAGGAAACGAAATGGTGGACATATTGAGCATGTGCTGAGTTAGAACAAATCTCCATCTCCTCTTCGTTGTAGTATACGTTCCTTTCAGATTTGTATTGACAATAAAGTTTATAATCAAAAACAAAATGGTAACAAATTTCGTGCACCCTGTATATGTCCTCTATGAACATTAGCAAAGCCAACGTGACCATTGGCCATCGAGCTATCAGTGTAAACCCCTTCATGGCCCCAGTACGTGTGGAAAATCAAGAGGAAGTGACAGCGGAGAGTCGCAAGGTTAACCGATTCCTTAGGGCCATGTGAAAGGTCCAGGCAAAGCCGCGACCTAGGTGTACAACATGGAGGTGTATGTGAATCGACCTTAAGTATAGGTGGTAAAGGGAAGGACTCCAGTTCAGACAGAAGGGATTGCACGCGAACCGCAATCATTAGCCCTGACCTGGCCCGCCGATGCAGGAAACGGGCAGTCACGGGTGGGAAAAGGAGGTAGTAATTTGGATGCGCAGGAGAACTACAAACATGTGCAACATAGCTGGCGAGCAGCTGTGCACGTCTAACCTTCAATGGAGTGACTCTGGCCTCCACCAGGACACTGGTCACCGGACTCATTCTAAAAGAACCTGTCGCTAAGCGAATGCCACAGTGATTCATTGGGTCGAGTAAACGAAACGCCGAGGGCGCCACCGAACCATAAACCACACTCCCAGAGTCAAGGCGGGATTGAACAAGAGCTCTGTAGAGCTGCAGCAGTGTAGAGCAATATGCACCCCAGTTGGTGTTGCTCAGGCAGCGGAAGCCACTGAGGTGCTGCCAGCATTTCCACTTAAGCTGACGAAGGTGAGGTAGCCAAGTCAATCAGGTACTGAAAACAAGTCCTAAGAATCAATATACCTCCAGTGAGTGGATCGTCAGTAAGATACAGTCCTGGTTCCGGACGAACGGTACAACGCTGACAGAAGTGCATGACACATGACTTCGCGGTTGAAAACTGGAAGCCGTGGGCTAGAGCCCATGACTCCGCCTTGTGAATGGCTCCCTGTAGGCGCCGCTCAGCAACACCAGTACTGGAGGAGCAGTACGAAATGCAGAAGTCATCCGCATACAGAGAAGGCAAGACGGATGGCCCTATAGCTGCTGCTAGGCCATTAATGGCCACTAAAAATAGAGATACACTCAATACGGAGCCCTGCGGGACTCCATTCTCCTGGATATGGATGGAACTACGGGAGGCACCACCTCGGACACGGAAAATACGAAATAACTGGAAATTAGGGATAAAAATCGG
The DNA here is from genome assembly GCF_021461395.2 of Schistocerca americana. Taxonomy (NCBI): domain Eukaryota; kingdom Metazoa; phylum Arthropoda; class Insecta; order Orthoptera; family Acrididae; genus Schistocerca; species Schistocerca americana. The sequence goes on from NC_060119.1 coordinate 786,512,882, forward strand.
GAGTGGGCCCCAGAGAGCCCACTCGTATAATGTGCAAGGCTATGATGTCACCAGGTTGTGTCATACGCTTTTCGTAAATATAAAAAAAGATGGCAACCAGGTGTTGGCATCTGGAAATGGCTGTGTGGATGGCAGACTCGAGGGACACAAGATTATTAGTGGTAAAGCGACCCTGGCGGAAGCCGCCCTAACGTGGAGCCAGTAGGACACGTGACTCCAGGATCAAACCCAATCACCGATACACCATGCGCTGCAGCAGCTTACAAACATTGGTGAGGCTGATGGGCCAATAGCTATCCACATCGAGCTGGTTTTTACTGGGTTTGAGCACCAGAATGATGGTGCTCTCCCGCCACTGGGATGGAAAGACGCTGTCGCACCAGATCCGGTTGAAGATGATGAGGAGATTTCGCTTGTAGTCAGATGAGAGATGTTTAATCATCTGGCTGTGGATCCAATCTGACCCATGAGCTGTGTCGGGGCAATGTGTCAGGGCACTGAGGAGCTCCCACTCTGTAAATGGGGTGTTATAGGATTCCCTGTGGTGTGTAGTGAACAAAATCACTTTCCCTTCCAGCCGTCATCTGAGAGTGCAAAAGGCTGAAGGGGTAATTCTCTGATGCAGAGGCTTGTGCATAGTGCTCGGCAATCGCTTTTATGTCAGTAGATAACACACCATTTATGTTAACACCTGGAACACCTGTTGGGGTGGTACCCAAAAACACGTTAGATCTTTGCTCAGACTTGGGAAGCTGACGTATGGCACCCAATGGTCGAGACATATCTCTCCCAACACTCCTGCCTCCATCATTTAATAAGATGGTGAATACGGGCACGGAGCTGTTTAAAGGCTATGAGGTCATCCAGGGACGGGTGCTGCTTATGCCACTGTAGAGCTCACCTATGTTCCTTAATTGCTTCCAGCGACCACCAAGGGACTGCCTTTCACCGCGGGCACCCTAAAGAGCTAGGGATCGTGTTTTCTGCTGCAGAAACGATAGTTGTTATCTGCTCAACCATCACATCGATGTTACTGTGTGGTGGAGACTCAATGGTGACAGCAGAGGTGAAAGTTTCCCAGTTGGCCTTGCTTAAAGCCCATCTGGGCAGGCACCCATGGGCCTGACACTGGGGCAGTGACAGGAAGATGGGGGAAGTGATCACTACCACACAGGTAGCCATGTGCCATATGCTCTCCAGTGGATACCGTATTTACTAGAATCTAAGCCGCACTTTTTTTTCTGGTTTTTGTAGTCCAAAAAACCACCTGCGGCATAGAATCGAGCGCAAAGTAAGCGGAAGTTCTGAAAAATGTTGGTAGGTCGTCGAATATATGTAGCGCTACGCAGGCATGAGGCATGCTTCGCAGGCACAAAGACAAATACTGGCACCAAAACCTCTGCGTCAGTAAATAAATAAAAAACAGGTGGAAGGAGAGCTTTTTTTTCTCCGCCCCGAGTTTAGACCACTGCATTTTCATACATTATCCAACGAAGTAAATACAAATTCTGTATTGTTCCTCTTCGAACGTAGCAGCATTTCAATGTACTACGAAAATGCGACTGGCAAGACTGTTTGGGATATTTGTTAATATGGCCAACTCTGCTTTCTGAATTTTTTCCTAACTGTGAGAAGAAATGGTTGCTAATAGGAACTTTTATGAATTGTGAATCACATGCAGTATTCTCTTCACCATAAGAATAATACGAATATAAACATTTTGCCATGGATTCTTTCGTGTTTGCTGCTATCTCATTTAAATCCTGTCCGCCTAATAAACTATGAAACTAGAGTGAGACAACAGCAGACGCGGAAGAATATACATACCATGTCATGTTTATATTCGTGTTATTCTTATGCCTAATAGTGATACAGCCAAAAATGAAGCACGGCAATTGATTAGAGTTTTAAATCTAGGCTGACTCTAATTTCTGTGCACAATGTAATGTACTAAAGAGGCGTCTGCAAAGATTTTCAAACGGAAAAATTTTTCGCTAAATTCTCGTTCCGAGCATCTTCTATCATACGCAGTCTATTATTTGATTCTTGTTGATCATTATCAAAGAAAGCAGCAGTGTAAGCAGCAACGAATAGCAGTCTCATGCCATTGTTTCACTAATGAGACGATTCCTCTCTTTGTTTTTTTTTTAATTGTAAGCGGCGGTAGCGTGCACAAAAGCAAGCCATGCCGCTAGCGGCAACAGGCCGTAAACCCTCATTTTCAGAATGCGACAAACAATGCATGACACAGTACAGTAATGCATTTTCAGCTTTGAGTGACGGAAACACCTATAACAAAGAGAATTGCACTTGTCAGATCAAAGAAAAATAGCAATCAATTCAAACCAAACGAAGCACGTGAGAAAGGAAGGGTACCCGTATAAATACAGACGGAGCGCCTGACGCATAACAACGGCTACCTGGTAAAGCTTAACTGCTAAGCTTACGACTCAAACCAAACTACTACAGCTGTATCGTCATTCATTCAACCTAAATTGTGTATCATATTACAATGGACCAAGTTTGTTTCGATTTGGAAGTGCGGCCTAAAACTTTTCTCCCCCCTTGAATTTCGAGTCTCAGATTTCAGGTGCGGCTTAGATTCGGGAAAATTTTTTTCCCTCGATTTCAGAGTCTCATTTTTCAGGTGCAGCTTAGATTCGAGTGCGGCTTAAATTCGAGTAAATACGGTATATGAGAGAAGGCCAGGACTGCAAACAGAGAGATCAATGGCTGAATATGTGCCATGCTGAAATGTGTGGAGGCGCGCCTGTATTTCAGAAGCAGAGGTCGAGCAGTGACATCTCTGCCTCGGCCAGTAAGCACGGTGCCACCCCCCCAAGGGGTTAAGAGCGATAAAATCTCCCAAAAGTAGGAAAGATTTAGTGAGTTGATCAATCAGTGCAGCCAATGCATTCAGTGGTACTGCAATATCTAGAGGAAGATATACATTGCAGACAGTTATTTCCTGCATTTTCCTTATCCTGACAGAAACAGCTTCAAGAGGAGTTTGAAGGGGCACAGGTTCACTGCACACTGAGTTCAAGACATAGACGCAAACTCCATTTGACACTCGATTATAGTCGCTATGGTTCCTGTAATATCCCTTATAGCCACGGAGGGCAGGGATCCGCATTGCTGGGAACCAGGTTTCCTGGAGGGCAATACAGATAGCAGTTTTAAAGCTTAACTGTTGTCATAACTCAGCCAAGCGGTGGAAAAAACCGCTCAATTCCACTGGAGGATGACGTGATCGTGAGACTGGGAAGGCATGGAACGTTCAATGAGGCAGTTTACGCCTCAGGGTCACCTGCTGCTACTGATTTAGTTCCTGAGCCGCCTGTATCCATGGTGTCTGAGGGCCCAGCGAGATCTAGGTCCTCAGTGGACACCAGAATCTCATCCTCAGAAGCAAAGCTTGTAGGTAGCGGTGGTGTGGGTTCCCCCACAAGTCCCTTGGTCTTGGGGGTCTTCTTTTTGGATTTCTCTCGCTGCTCCTTGGGTTTCTCTGGCTGGGAGGGCTTGGACTGATTCAGTCTCTGGGACTGAGGATGATCATGAAGCCCTGCAATCAGCTACTTTTGGACACTTCAGCCACTGGCGGGAGTTATCTTTCCCACTAGCAGAAACCTGGCAAGTGGGGACTGGGGTCTCCGATGGTTGGTGGGGTCACTGCTCCCGAGGTAGTTGGTGTGGGAGCAACAGTGAGGGAAGTGCCCCCCCCCCCCCCACCCACCATCAAGGGGGCAGGAGAGCCGACTGGAATTTGCAGAACGGATGGGGCTACAACTGTTCTCGTAGCGGCAGCATAAGAGGAGGTCATAGCCACAGGATGTGAACACTCAAATTTCCTCTTAGACTCAGTGTAGGTCCGTCAGTACAGGGTCTTGCATTCCGTGGTTTTCCTTTTACGCTGTAAAATCCTGCAGTCTGGCAAGCAAGGGGAATGATGCTCTCCGCAGCTGATACAGATGGGAGAGGTATATATGGGTTTACATCACAGCGGTAGACTATCACCTTGACCTTCTCGGGCCATGTGTCACCCTCGAAGGCCAAGATGAAGGCACCGGTGGCAACCTGATTATCCCTCAGATCCCGAAGAACGTGCTGGACAAAACGAACGCCTCGTCGCTCTAAGTTGGAGTGCGGCTCATTGTCAGACTGCAAAAGAAGGTCACTGTGGAATATAATACCCTGGTCCATATTTAAGCTCTCATGGGGCGTGATGGTAACGGAAACAGCCCCCAACTTGCCACAAGCGAGTAATGCCTGTGACTTGGCAGAGGATGCTGTTTTTATCAAGACTGACCCCTGACTGCATTTTGGACAAGTCCTCCACCTCACCAAGCTTGTCCTCTAAATGCTCTACAAAAAACTGTGACTTCATCGAAACAAAGGAGTCCCCATCAGTTCTAATACATACAAGGTACCAGGGTGAATAAGGTTCGCTGCCATGCTTAGCCTGGCATTCCTCCCATGGTGTGGCCAGGGAGGGGAATGATTTATGATCACACTTCCTTGCACTGTACTACGACTTAGAGAACACTTCGAGACTGCTGGTGTTTGATTGCCAGCAAGTGATGACGTGGTACACTTCATCGCGTCATCCAGCCTGATGCCGCCCACTCCAACCAGGGGCCCTCCCCATGGGCGCCACCCAGACGCAGCAAAGGCCACCTCGTAGGATGGCCATTGCTGGGAGTCCCAATGCCCAGAGTGACGGGCATCTACTCCTTGGCATACATGGGGACATGGGGAGTTAATGGCACAGGCATCAGCAGAGCAATCTCTGTGCTGTCAGGGGGCTACAACCAACAGTGTACATGGCGGCCACACCATAACGGATTGGCTAACATGCCGGATATGAAGTGCAAACAAGTCCATGGTCACTGTCGGCGTAGAAAGTGACACTGCATAGTGCATAGTGGAAAACACACCCAGGAAGGTGTCCTCGCCCCAGAGATGGAGAATGAGCGGGACTGCAATGCGACGACGAGTAAGTGGGCTGCAGATCTCAAGGCACGATGGATATGATGCACCACGTAAGGCGCCCTTCCCCAATTGGCTCACTCTTCGGAAAAATTTTGAAGAATGGAGGTCAAACCCTAAATGGGACCATAACAAAAAGCCAAACTGTGAGAGACTCCTTTTAGTCGCCTCTTATGACAGGCAGGAATACTTCGAGCCTATTCTTACCCCCAAACCTTCAGGGGAGACAGAAGAGGGCACTGAACACATCTGCAGTACGAAAATGTTTGTAGACGGACCTAGGGAATGAACTCAAATATAAACTACTTAGAAGTTCATGAGTATAATGCAAGATCTAGCAATAAGTCACTACACCTAAATCTATACTCCAAAAGCCACATTACAATGTGTGACAGAGGATACTCTGGCTACCATCACTCCCCTCATTTCCCATTCCACTTGTGAAGGAGGAAGTAGTTTGCTAAAATTCCATTAAGAGCTCTAATTTTACACTTGTTGACATATCATATATGAGAGAGGAAGTTATGTGACTCTTCTTGGAACATAAACTCTCATTATGTTAGTAATTAACCTCTCTGTGAAAGAAAATGCCTTTTGCATCGTCTGCCACTGCAGTCTGATATGCTTCTACATGATGCTCCTTCATTAAAAAACAAAAAAAGGGAAGAAATGTAGCACTCTCATTAGGATATTCTCTATTAATTCTACCCACTCCAAGTCCCATACTGATAATCCTAAGACATGAAGAGATACTAAAAAAAATTAAAAAAAAGACACTCATCACAAGGAGGGGTGGCCTGTGTAACACCTGCCTTTGCATCAAGGAACTGTTCGACAGGGGGGAGGGAGGGCAGAGGAAGACTAGAACACACAATACAGATTATAGGGTCTATTAGTTGCACTTGTTATACACTGATCTGCCAAAAAATAACGGCCATCTGTTTAACCCTTTTGGATCCACTGTCGGACTACATCTGACATTACAATTTTCCACTACAGCTCCAATGTCAGACATGTTTTCTTTATTGTAAAATAAATAAGAGTTGGGCAGAACGTGGTGCAGAAGAAAAATTGGATTGGATGGGGCAAACAGCATGTTGGCCAACTCTGAAACACAATACAGCAATGACTCTAAATTTGGCAAGTCCTTGGCAGATTTGCAAAGATACATGTTACCAGATATCTACATGCAGATCCAGCAAATTATGGGCCAGTGATATCTGGGCAAAGAGCTGACATCCGATAGCGTCCATGATGTGACACATCAGGTGAATTTAGTGGCCAAGATATCTACAAGAGTGCACTATTGTGCTACTCAAACCACTGTAGCATGATTCTAACCTCTTAACACAGAGTTCCTGCTGTAAGAAGCCATTACCATCAGGGAACACATCAAGCATGAAGTGGGATGCAGGTAGTCCACAATGATGTTCACTTAGCCCACAGCTGTCGTCGTGCCTTTGATAAATATCACAGGTACCATGGATGCTTGGGCAAATGTCCCTCATAGCATAATACTTCCCACTCTGGCTTGCTTCCTCAGCACAGTGCTTCTTTCGAACAGCTGTTCAGCTGGACAACAGCATATTCAGACACAACAATCAGTATGGTCTAACAAAAAATGTGATTTCAATATAATGGAAGGAAACATTCCATGTGGGAAAAATTATATATAAAAACAAAGATGAGGTGACTTGCCGAACAAAAGCGCTGGCAGGTCGATAGACACACAAACAAACACAAACATACACACAAAATTCAAGCTTTCGCAACAAACTGTTGCCTCATCAGGAAAGAGGGAAGGAGAGGGGAAGACGAAAGGAAGTGGGTTTTAAAGGAGAGGGTAAGGAGTCATTCCAATCCCGGGAGCGGAAAGACTTACCTTAGGGGGAAAAAAGGACAGGTATACACTCGCACACACGCACATATCCATCCACACATACAGACACAAGCAGACAAAGACATTGGTCTTTAAATATGTCTGCTTGTGTCTGTATGTGTGGATGGATATGTGCGTGTGTGCGAGTGTATACCTGTCCTTTTTTCCCCCTAAGGTAAGTCTTTCCGCTCCCGGGATTGGAATGACTCCTTACCCTCTCCTTTAAAACCCACTTCCTTTCGTCTTCCCCTCTCCTTCCCTCTTTCCTGATGAGGCAACAGTTTGTTGCGAAAGCTTGAATTTTGTGTGTATGTTTGTGTTTGTTTGTGTGTCTATCGACCTGCCAGCGCTTTTGTTCGGTAAGTCACCTCATCTTTGTTTTTATATATAAAAAATGTGATTTATTTGACCAAACACATTTCCATTGATCCACAGTTCACTCTCAACCATCCCATACCCACTGTAATCTTAACTGATGTCACCTGTTGCAGTACACCACATTCAGCATGTGTGGAGCAGTGTGCTCAAACACTTACGCCTGCACCAGCATCGAATCTGTTGGCAAATTGGCCACACATCACTATCCTGCTTTACAGAGCTGGCAAGCCTCCAACCTTCACATTCTGTGATGATGCACAGACATCCAACACCTTGCCACCTGCTTGCAGTTTCCTCATCCGTCACAACTTTCCATAGATGCTCACAACAGTAGCATGTGAATAACTGAAGAGCTTTGCCACACAATCTGCCCTTTGTTAGTCACTTATGGCAATATATTTCCCAATTTGGAGCCCATATCATGGCTAGAATGATTCCCCATTTCTCTCTTCTCCACTTATATATTTTCCTTACCATGTTGCATGCCCACAAAAATTCTCAGGTAGCATACAGTCTAGGGGTGGACAGTGTTCACAGAGTTTTGACTCATCAGTGTGTAGAAGAAACGTAAGCGCATGATATAAAAAGAAGGAATACACCAGCAACCCAATGGAAAAACTGAACCATACAATCATCTGCAGCAAGACAATTTCAAAGAGCAAATTCAGTCTCTTAGCCTAAAGTGAAATGCGTACACTGATAGAATGAGACAGCCACATGTAGGAAGCCTGTTTACATTGGAAACTTGCAAAGAACAGAATAAACAATTACCAATAAACAAATAGTACTTAAGATGAGCACTGCACAGGTAACAATTGCAGATACATAAAATTGCAACCTAATGAAACATAAACATATGTATTCCTTTATTTTACAAATAATTCCATCCAGGAATTTCCACTGCTGTTAATTCCTTTATTTCATAACAGATTAACAATACTTACTTTCTAAAGACATATATTACACACTTGTTAGTGATGTTATACCTGATGTTTCCTGTAAATTTCTAGGAGTTCTGAGATGACATTAAGTAATGCTCTGGGATCACGCACATTCCAAGCTGCGAGACTTGGTAATGATTCTTCCAGAAACTCAATGTCAGGGTCAGCCAAGAAGGAGTCTTCATCAAAACAAAAATCTGGTGCGAAATGAGGTTTCTGGCTATTGAATACCACATTCCATGTAATTTTTTGCCCTGCATAAGGTATAACAAGCTTGAAGCGGTCAGCATTACCTTCAGCACTGTCTGTTGGTCTTCCAGATGATATGCCACTAATTTTGATATTGCCTGAGCCAATACCTGTTAAAAGAATTAAATTATTCTCATACTGTAATTGCTCATACACTGATAGTGTCATCCAAAATTGACACGAAGAAAATGGAAGTGCACATAAACACCCAAAGACCTACATAAAAACAAGAGGATTTAAGCATAATCCATTTCATAGGAGTTAGATGATACATGACCAGTGTGTAACAATCAAGAAAGGACACTTGTGCATATACCTGACAATGAATGAATATTTACACTAAATATATTTAATTCACTTCTAGTAACAGCAATGTTCCTAGTGAAACAAACTATACTTATGTACTGTATTTCAACTGTAGTGTTTGGTACCAGGTGCCAACTTTGACAACGCTGTGATGTATGCAGTGTATCTGCAAGGTGTCAGGTGCAGATGGTATCATGCAGAAAAAGTGTTGTTGGATGTGGCACTCATGTGGCAAATGCCCAAGTAAGGTGTTGAGAGTGGGTTTTTTTAAAGTTATTTTAATGTCTGTACTGTATATCAGTATATATCCTTCAGATAAATTGAACAGCACAATGCTGTATGAAGAAATGTGATCTATGATTTCTTTCCTACAAAAGTTTGACATTCTTGCAGGCTGTGAAATTCGATAAGTGTGACAAGAATACATGGCTGGCTTATGCCAATTCTGTCAGCACCAATACAGATTTCATGTAATGGTGCAGGGAACACAATTTGTGAAGATCAAGCAGATAGAGCACAGAGTTTGAAAATGTAAAGTTTACTATCCATGTTATTGTTAGAGTTGTTAACAATCTGCATATGGTTTTTTGCTCGAGAGACAGGTGTCAGTGAGTATCTGTTATTTTTATTCTTTTTTGCCAGAAGATTTGCTTTGACTTCATTAAGTATAGGGGCAGATAGGTGAACCTATGGTGGCTGTGAAAACAGGTAACTCTACGCATCAAAAGGTTAAGTACAAGACTGAAAAGAAAGCAATAGGTACTTGGGAGTGAGGAACCATTTCTTCTGTTATAGTTTTTACACTTTTGACTACTAGAACCATCTGAGTCCTTGCTGGATTAGTAGTGGTGTGGGCGTTCTATCATAGCTTCTGATTTATTTGTGTCATACAGGGAATGGGGAAAATGGTGTTTTGATAATTCGATAATTTGTCAAAGAGCAGATTTTAGAAATTATTAGACAGGGTCTTGCACTACAGTAGTATGGGTTCATGCAATGTAAGCTTTCACAACCATAATTTACTGCAGTCTGAGAGGTTACGCTCGCCAAGAAGAGGTTTTAACTGAAGATTACTACAGGCTACTGGAAGGGGAGCTGTTAAATCTGCTTTGGGGAGGGAGAAAAGGCATTATTCTGCCATTCAGTCTTATTTAGATGATCACTGTTAAGGAAACAGTTTCAGCATTATTGTCATTTTCCGTGTTTTAGATCGAGTGGGAAAGATTTGTACATCAAAGGCTGTCTTTGACTTATGTGACATGGTTGGAGTTCTTTGATGTAAGTTTTTAATTTTTCATTTTGGACTTCCGCACTGAAGATGGTGGCATACATTCTTTTTGTGGTGGCTGGGTGGGGAGGTGGGCACAGTGTTTTGGTTGGAGTGTTCAGGGGAGACTGGGATGTAATTGTTTCGAGCTATTCCAAACAGTATTATTTGTCTGTCTTAATTTATTTAAGTTCGTTTGCTTTTTTGCTGCAGGAAAATAGGAAATGTGTGAGGAGGAATTTTTTTTTTTTTTTTTTTTTTTTTTTTTTTTTTTTTTCTCTCCATATGAGGACAATTAGTACCAGTTGGTTGGGGAAGTGCAGGTGGATAAGTGTGTTATTTGGCTGTGTTTATTTTTGTGTTATTTGGTACTGATATTGAAAGATTTTTAGGTTCTGCAGGTCTTAACTTTTTAACTGTGTGCTTTTTGTATGTACAAATGCTTTATTAAGTTTCTGAATGTGGAAAGCACCCAATTATCTGTTTTGAGTGTATCGCGGAGCTCAGTTTAGCTTTATATGGTAAGTGGAGGTATCAATACCAGTTTTACTTAGAAACTGGTATAATATTTTGTTTAACTGCAAATATTGTAGCTTCGTGATTGGTAGGAAGCAAGATATTTAGTTTACTCATATGAATACAGTGAAGACAGAAAGGAATTTCTTATTGTGGCCTATTTACTTCTTTTAATCAATTTTTTATTTATTCTGTTTCATGACCTGTGAGTTTCATTAGTCTCTCCTCACCGAAACTCTCAACTACCTGTAGGTCTCCTGGTACTTGCTTATTGGTTTTTAAGCCATTTAGATAATTTTTTTGCAGAAAATTATAGTAGCCTAGTTGTTGAATGTGTATTATGAATGAAGCTGGCTTATCGGAAAGTCACTGTAGAAATGGGGAAAATAAACTGGAGGTTTAGGGATAACAGATTTTGTGTGGAGGAAGGAGGGGGCAGGGGAGGATGAATCTGGATGTACATTTAAGATGTGGAAAAATACAGAACTGTTAAACTACAGCGGTAAGTCAATTATTACCCGCAATTTAGTTATATTCTTGTTTATTTTGGTAGTACTGTCGTTTTACATTGATGACGCATCCTTTGTTTATTTGTTGTTATATCTTTGCAATTTTCAAGCTGCTTGGTTAGTTTCGTTATCGCTGTCGTGCTGTTAATCATGGCTGCTCCGCTGTCTATTTGCACCAAAGAACAGCAACGTTCAGTGATCTGTTTTTTGTGGTTGGAAGACGTATCAGAGGCCGAAATTCATCGAAGACTTTTGGTACAGTATGGGAACAGTGTTTTGCCACAACGGAGTGTCTACGAATGGATTGTTGCACAAGTGTTACGCACAACGAAGGAGTCTGACTACCATTTACCACCACAAATGAAGAAACCATTGAGTGTTCCCATGAAATGATTCTCTTAAACAGACGATTAACCATTGACGAAGTGGCAGATCGTCTGCAAATTAGTTATGGTTCTGCCTATGAAATCATCCACAACAGACTTGGGTTTCACAAAGTTTGTGCAAGATGGGTCCCAAAACAACTGACACAGTTGCATATATAAACATGCTTGGGCATCTCCAAAAAAACATTTGGATCGCTATGGTAAGGAAGGGGACAACCTCTGAGACAGGGCCATTACTGGTGACGAAATATGGCTCCATCATTACGGGCTGGAGAGTAAATGGCAGAGTATGGAATGGAAACACCCAAATTCACCGTACAAGAAAAAGTTCAAGACCTAACCGTCCGCAGGAAAACTGATGCTCAACGGTTTTTTTGGGACACACAAGATCCAGTATTGGAACATTATGGGGAAAGGGACAGAAAAATAAACAGTGTACGTTACAGTGAGATGCTTACTGCCAGGCTAAAGTCTGCAATTCAAAGCAAACACCGAGGATTGCAGTCAAAAGGTGCTGTGTTGTTGCACGACAATGTTCGTCCACATACTGTTGCTCACACTGCTGAAACACTCCAGAAACTCAAATTTGAAGTACTGGCTCATCCTCCACATAGTCCCGATCTTGCCCCTTCTATCACTTGTTTGGTCCACTCAAACAGGCATTAAGGGGCTGTTGATTTGCGACGATTGCTGTTGATTTGGACGAAGCGATGCATTCCTGGCTCACAGCTCAACCGAGAACCTTCTTTTATGAGGGCATCAGGAAGCTTGTACAACGATGGACCAAGTGCATTGAAACGCAAGAAGAATATGTCAAAAAATTATGTTCTATTAAGTTTCCTATTTGATTACAATAAAATTTTATAACTACTTTGCGGATAATAATTGACTTACCCTCATAATAATGTCAGCAACGTATAACAATGGGAATTTGTGATTAGAATAATACTTAAAATAAAGGCAAAGCAACCATTATGGCTGATTGATGTATGACACATAGAAATATGCAGCAGAAAACTATTTATATTAGCTTTTGAGCTCTTGCTCTTTCTCTAGTAGCAGTACAAATATTCACCACAGACCCAAATGTACATGCTCGTGGCTTTGGTGGCTCTGAGCACTATTGGGACTTAGTGGCTTTGGTGTTTATGTGTGTGCTTCTACTAGTGAAAGAGCAAGCTATGAACATCATCAGTCAGCTATAGGGCATATAATGTCAATGCTATTACATTCTATGAATGCCTAAAACTTCCTGTAGAACTGAACAGTGTTTTTGCACTTATGCATAGCATACTGCAATAAGGTGAAGTGTTTTGGGGGATAGTAGTTAGGGTAAGAAATACTACTCCAGATGAGAACAATCAAATGGTGTCACACAGTGTTCCAGATTAGTACATTTCCAAAGAATTTATAATAATAATCCAGACATATATCTGCAGTTATGAAAGTATGTGTTTTCTGAAAGCACACCAGGTTTTCTCAGTGTTACACAGTGGAGTTCATAAACATGGAACAAGAAGAAGAATCTCCATAAAGGGATAGGTACATGCAGAAAATTCTGCTCACTGTAGTGCATTACGTAAGAAAATAAAAATAATGTTGGATTTATAAAAAATTCAAAAGGAAAAACAAAAATGTAAATTAGAAACAGCTTTTCCAACATTAACGGAGGATGTAAGGGAATGTTTGCTACGCGTCATCAGCTTTGACTAGTGACAGAGGACATGTAGAAAACACCGTAAACAACATGGCGAGTAAAGCACTTCGTTATTCGCAATCTTTTCAAATAGGCTAAGCTACAGATCTGTCTATCACCGAAATTAGGTCTCCCCTCCCCCCCCAATTAGTGTAGTGGTGTCTTCAACTAACAACAAAATTGTGAATACAGGCATGGAAAGATAAAATGACAGCTCATTACACCACCAGTGTAAGCCAAAGACTCGCATCAAACATTCCTCTTGACCCTTCAAGAATGCAAGAATCATCAATAGAAGCAGATTAGTTTGCTTCCTTAATTACAGTGTAGTGAAGAGATTACATTAAAAAAATTGTACTCGCAAAAATATAACAACACTATTAACTGGCATATATTTCTAAAATCCTAAATCACTGCATACAATGACACATCTGGATGCTAACAAACTGATTAATCATTATGATTGTGACATTGTCACCATCTTGAATTTAGAAGCATTAGATACACACAAAAAGACTGATGTTCTGGTATCAAGTGTTTCAGTATTTCAAGAAATTTTATAATTAGCGTACTGTAGATAGCGAACTTTTGAAATTTCCTCAATGGCTGGTATATAAAAATGAAAGACTAAGAGGACAATGGCATGCTTTGTGAATGGCACCTTCACAGTTCGGGTCTATCGTGCACCACTGCCATGGACATGGAATCTGCAAGTATTATATCCTTTAACTAGCCTATATTAAACTATAGCGAATGTGGTGAAATTCAAATGCCTTAACCTATAATACTCCAAAATTCAAGAACAACAACAAATTTAAGAGAAAGGTATAACATGAAAGCTCAATGTAATTTAGAAAAACTTGCTAAGACAATTATAACACTCCACACAGATCAACCTTTCTTTATGATAGGAAGGGAGATTCGAGATTAACACGCTATCAACATTTTGATCATTAGGGACTGAACACAAGCTTTGACTACAAATGGATGGGGTAGGAAATTGGCCGTGCCCTTTTCAAACAAACCAGCCCGGCATTTGCTGGGAAGATTTATGGAAATTGTGGAAAATCTAAATCTGGATGGCTCGATAGGGATTTTAACCGTCATTCTCCTGAATGCAAGTGCAATGTAACAATGGGAAAAATTTTGCAGGCTTCTGGAGAGCTACAATATAAACGCAGCATGTTAATAAGTCCTGTGTATAAGATATAAAATTAACCATTATTTAATTTCTAACTAAATTCTACAATACCACAGTACGTCAACTGCAACAAGTCACATAATTTAATAGACTGAAGACTAGCACAGCAATGATGTTACTACACGGATGCTCATTTCGGATAAATAATACTGTAATGAAACTGAGGAAGGTGACAATTTCATTTTATTGTTGGAAATTATTCCTACGTCCCCAAAACATGTATAAAAAAAGAATTTACAACCGGAAGTTAACAATCAATACGAAGCGGACTATCTTCGTGGCAGGGCGGATTATCTTCATTCTCGTATAAGAACATTTAAGGGTAAGTGTAGGATGACAAATTAGTAAGCTTACACACACACACACACACACACACACACACACACACACACAGTCCAGGAGGCAATTTCCTATTAATTAATCATTTTTTCTAACACATTCTAACAACCACCACCATTCGCGCTTAAAAGTAATAGAGAAGTGTCTGCGTTCGTTACAAACATTTGAAACCACTCTTTCAAACGACCGTGTGAATCTTGAAACCACTCTTTTAAACGATCGTGTGGATCTATCCTAGACCTCAGAATGTGCCTTCATCGTAAGATTTACTATCGGCGTACAATCTCAGCAGCAAACTAAATTTCCTGTTTTACAAGGCACAACTCACGTCAATTTGAGCAATGTCATGTAGCCTACAATCAAACGATTATGGGATTTTACCGGCGGCGCATTGCAGCTGTTACGGCCTTAACGCAGAATGCAACCAGACACGACGTTCACCTGTTGTGCACGAGTGCAGAGCGAAAAAATTGTGACACAAAAGACAAGGAAAGGACACTTCACAAATGTTAACGACATAGTAATTTTCTCCCGGAGGGCTAAAATCCATTCGGAATTCTGTAGAACTCTTACCAACTTTTTCACTGAGTACGACTTTGATTAATGGCTGAATGTCAGGGTGGAAATGCTGCAGAATATTTTCACCCATTTTAATTTACTAATACAATTGTCAACACAGTACACTAACACAGTTGTCAAAGAACACCAACATAGTGCTGAAAACGAAGTTTCCGAAGTCACTTATCTCTATACATTTTCTCACTGTTTCCACTTTATCTACACACACAATAATACATCCCCACTTCACATTTTAAACAAATCAACACCACTCTCATTGTTTACTACCTCATGTAGCCGATACAAGCATCGCCAACATCACAAAACTAAACTGAACATTACTGGTTAACGTCAAAGTTGTTTTCGAAATACGTTCGACAGCAAGGAGACAACTACAATTTTTTTTAGTGTAACGGACTTATGAAACCTCTTTGGCGTTCGATAGCCGTAGCATTTTAGCTGTACGTTTATTGCTAATTATCCTGTAGGAAATGGGTTACGAAATATCAAGACCACCTACAAGTTTGTAAATAATTCGTATTAGGGTACCGCTGAAAAACTTGGCCTAAGATTGCCGCAATCTTAGTTTCTGTGTTGTGGTCTGTCGTGGAAATAATCAGAAGTAGGTTTAATTCATTAACAAAGAATAAATCAAAGCGGGTATTACACGACGATCGTCCACGAACGGTACTGGTCTAGCACGACAGCCAACTAGCGGTAGAGGGGGTGAAACTACGCGCGCCAGGATAGAGAGCCGTCCTGGAATAGCAGGAATTCCCAAGCTATTTTACGGGGTCTCCAACAATGGCGCTAAGTTGAACAATGAAATTTGCAAGAGCGAGTTGTTAGTCAACCGTCTATTATGTCAAGAAAAGTCTGAACCGTTTTGATGTGAACTGGATACAAATAACTATGACACAACCCCAACATCTTAAATCAGTCAGGCCAGAAACTTCTCTCCATCCGAAACCAAAATGGCGCTTCAGTGAATTTATAAGAAACGATTATCAGACATACATTTCAGTCAATGGATCAGTACCACAGAGGAAATTGTGATTACCTGTATGATTCACATCCTTCTTAGACTGTGGCTTATTCGTCTCACAGTGCACATATAATTCTCCGGTCACATTTGAAAAATAACTTATTAAAAACTCTCCATAGGTGGCGAGAAATTTTTTACAGGTGGTCTGTAAACTGTGGGTGGATATCATTCGCTCTGCTCTTGACATTTCGATAAAGCCACACATGTTCCCGGGCTGTTCTAAATGGTGAGCATCTCACGGAGCTCATCGTTTGTGTGCTGGGTACAGTACGGGCTTGGTAACCTGCATTTCCTGAGCTGGGGAGTGGTAAGTGCCATCAGTCCTCAGTTACCATAAGCTCTATACACACTTCAGTGACTACTGCACAGGAAACTGATGGGACGTTCGTTGTCAGGGAATAGATCGCAATGATGGTACAAACCTTTACAACAAAAAAAAACCTCAAAGTGTGGCACATGCTCTGTGCGGCTGGTCCCGGCAGAGATTCGAGTCCTCCCTCAGGCATTGGTGTGTGTGTTTGTCCTTTGGATAATTTAGGTTAAGTAGTGTGTAAGCTTAGGGACTGATGGTCTTAGCAGTTAAGTCCCATAAGATTTCACACACATTTGAACATTTTTGTGGCACATGCTGATAGGTGGATGGCTGCTGAGGTGGAACAGTCACTAGTGATCAACATCTGGGGATCCTGTCACACCTCAGTTGTATAGGCCTGATCAGGAAAGCGGGGTTAGCTGCTCAGGGGAACACTATGCCATCCACAACTACTCAAACAAGCAATCCCAATGGTTCAAGTCGTCCATTGGGTCCTAAAAACACCCATTGTACAAAGAGAGCTCAGGAGGGCCGGAACTCTGAAATCTATTAAGTGGCTATCTAATGGAATGTTACTAATAGAAGGAGCAACATCACAGAAAGCCACCAACATCCTGAAGTAAGAACTGTTGGGTCAGTATCCCATTGTAATTGAACTGTACTGTACCCTTAACTATAGTCAACGGCTAGTAACATGCAGTGACTTAATACTTATGGACGCTGTGGAGGTAGGAGGAGTGGTCTGACAAAAGGATCACTGAAGCGTGGAATGTAATGTGTTAAGTATACGGAGCATTGGAAGATGGAGAGTCGTTTAGGCCTGCATTATTAGTTCATTTGCCAGTTTTGTCAGATTGCGTTGAAGCTGTGATTATAAGACTAAAAGTCAGACCATACATCCCTAACTCCATGAGATGTTTCACATGCCAGAGGCTATGTTTTGTTAAGTGTACTATGGCCACCCATGCGGAAGGAACTACATATATCTCCCATGATTTCTTTGCTTGGGTCGACATCCAGCATGGAGCAGAGAGTGTACAGCTTTCAAGGAAGAAAAGAAAATCTGGGAACTGAAGGTGATTAAGCACATGTCAAAAGCTGAAGTGAGAAGGTATACAAATCTCTTCATCCCCCAACATTCACAACACCATTTGCTGCAGCACGCATTACGAAAAATGAAAAAGTAAGTGCTTCCACACAGATGTCATCAATGGATTCTGACACATAAAAATGCTCTTGCAAAAGCACCTGCAGAAGTAAAATTTTGGAACCAACTGCTGCTGTATGATACCAAGTCCAACCTCAGCAGCTGATGTAGATACTTACTGCATTGCAAGCGAAATGATCGAACAACAGTCTGCTTCAGCCTAAATTGGTGTCATCAAGTCAAGTCATAAAGTCAAGAAGGCACAATCAAAGCAAGCTGACTATAAGATACACAAACACTCACTTGACGATGACTCGATCATACACATCGAGGGATGTTTAAATGAACCCTCAAGTCCTTTCAGTTATTCCCCTTCTGCAGCAGGTTCTCCTACAAGTGGAAAAGAAAGGAGAAGGCATGAACCTCAATGGTAAATTGCTCCTGTGCTACAATGGAGCATGAATGGGTTCAGAACACATGTGTGGGATTTGAAATTATTGGCACAGGAAAGACACTTGTGCATGTTTCTGTAGGAAACGAATTTTAAATGGTGCTTACCACTCTACTTCCATTTCTCAGTTGCTGTCAATGTGCACATTTCATTCCATGTTACACTTTGTAATGTGTATCTGCTGCCCAACAACATTCTGGATAGAGGTCCTTTCTGACCTGAATCACAACCCCCTCAACCATTACTACTAACAGGAGATTTTAATGCACATGCTTTCCTGTGGGGGTCTGTATCAACCAGCATCACGGATTGAGCTGTGAAAAGCCTCATTGTGTCATGAGAATTAGGCATTCTTAATTCTGGCAGGAGCAAACACTTGAGCACTGGAGTAGCGTCATTCTGCACCAAAGTCCTTGCTTTCTGTTCTCCCCTTACAGATGCTGCTCGATGGTAAGTGGTCGATGATTTGTATTCAAGTGACACTTCACTATCTGGATCTGCCTCTCAGATAGATCAGTCCCTGAAAGGAAACTGCCATGGCAGATGTTTGGCAAACTGGGCACTGTACAGCCAAATGCCAAGATAGCTTCCAGAACTGGGTAGATCATATTATTGCAACATTCACCATGCTGCTGACGCATCTATCCTAAAGTTCTCAGACCAGCCTCAAAGATGACATATCCCAGGGTGGAATGAGGAGTGCCACTCTGCCCATTGGGGTTAGACACATGGCCTTGCAAGAGTCAAAGCGCTAATCATCTGTTACATACCTTGCAGTCTTTCATACCACGAAAACAAAGGTATGAAGGACAATCAAAGAGAGTGAGAAGACATTATGATAAGTGTTCCTGGACTCACCGAATCATTTCCAATAGCTCGTACAAGGTATATGAAGCCATACCTAGTAAATTTGTCAGAGGACCTGTAACTGATTTTCTGAAGCAGAGCTCTCTCCAGTCTACACCTGGAGTTATTGTACTAGCAATGGCAGAGTGCTGCAAGTTAATCACTGCCACTGAAAGCAAGGACCCAACTTTCCACTGCCAGAGAGAGGTTTGGAATTTCCATTATAGCAACACTGAGCTTGATTGCAAATTATTTCAGATCAAGGAGGCTGCACCAAGTAAGGATCAAATCCAGTGCAGCATGCTACACTGCATCAAACAGGAGGCAAAGAAAATCCTCCTATCAATTTTTAATAAAATTTAGATGACTGTCGACTTACCTGACTCATGGAGGGATGTCATTTTAGTACACCTTCTGAGACCAGAGAAGGACTGCATGGCCCTCATTAGCTATGTAGGAAGCACACTAGAATGCTTGGTCAACCGGCGTTTGACTTGAGTCTTAGAATTGTAGGAACTACTTAGTACCTTTCAGTGTGGGCTTTGGAGATACTGTTCAACCCTCGACAACTTCACCCTGGTGGAGATGGAAATCCAACAGTCTTTCTCCTAAGGGGACAGCATCTCCTAGATATCTTCTTCGATACCGAGAAGCCCATCAACACTACTTGCAAGCTTAACAGCCTACGACAGTCCCACAAATGGAGCTTCTGAAGATGCAGGTCCATATTCGTATGGTATCTCCTTTGCAGACTATTTAGTAGATAATGGGTTTGTGAAGCTCTTTCGATTTGAATATGTTTAGAAAATGGTGTCCCTCAGAATACTGCATGTTTTAAGCATTACTCGGTTTTCTATTGCGATTAATGGTATTATTCACATTTCATTAGAGGCTAACATGGTTACCACACCTGAAAACTATGAAGGGCAAAGGTCTAAAGGCATTTAACATTTAAAAATACCTCACCCACAGCTCATGAGGAGCAGACCAAACATGTGTGCTCTAGTTTTACCTAGTGTTTGCGTGATGCACAGTTTAGAGGTCAGCTAGGCCATCTTACCATTGATGATGTTCAGCAGGAAGGGATTCAGTTGGCAAGAGGAGCATATCAGACCCATCCAATTCCCTGCCTCTGTGTTGAGAAGGGTACGCTACCATGTGCCATCCAGCAGCAGACTCTAATGAACCAGAATGTATGCAGCTCACTCTTGACCCCACAGTCACCAGCATGTCACACCACTGCTCATCCTCCAGTTATATGACTATTTAGAAATAGAATACGAGCAATAAGCCCATTCAGGATTTTTGTGAAGTGGGACCAAATGGCAGACCGTATTTCCATCCTTCCTTGAGACTGCAGTTGTTCACTGCTTTGGTTAATATGGAGACCAAGAATTATCTTAGACTTATCAATGTACAAAATGAATTATACCTCAGACCTTCTTCTTAAATTGGTGTTTTACAGAATTTTAACTGAGCACTGTGACCATGTTGTAGTTTCCATTGAAGGGTGTAACCAGTGGAATTCCATTAGCTGTGCTGTGTTATTTCCAGAATTTTCTCTCAACATTTGCTTACCTAATACTACATTCACAGTGTATGGTGCTGAATCGTCTGAATTCTTGAGGATACTGGAATAGATTCAATGCAATCATGCTACCGAATTCCTCAGTTGCACCAACTTCCTAAGTGCAATTGAGGCTATCCATAACGTTTACCCTACAGAAAAATAATCAGTATCATCATTTCCCACTTACAGAGGTGGGACAAGGAGGTGTCTTGTGCGGGGTATCAGGGCATGTGGGAATGAATGGTAATGAAGCAGCAGATGAGCAGCTAAGAATGCCTGCTTGGAACATACAATTTCTCTATGTGCGCCTCTGTACATGCAGTTAACTTACTGATGAGACACAGGATCATGCATCTGTGGGAGGAGGAATGGTTAGGGATGAGGAACAACAAGCTGTGGTTGGTGTAACAAACAATGTGGCCATGGCATTCCCCCTTCTGATAGCAATAGCAGGAGCAAGTACTCTTAATGTGCCTCCAAATAGGGCACTATTCTCTGTTGAATGGATTCCTCCTCCGACAAGAGGATCTAGCAGTATGTAGTTCTTGCAGTGTACAGATATCTGTACAGCAAAATTTAGTAGAATATGTTTTATATAAAAGGAAATCCAGATGGATGCCAAATAAGAGGCAGACCAAGGACCAGATGGCTAGACAACGTGGAGGAGGACTCCTGAAGAATAGGAGTTAGAAGATTGAGAGCCAAGGCAGCCAGTGGAGAAGAGTGGGTGGAGATTGTCCGGGAGGCCAAGGCCCAATACGGGCTGTAGTGCCAAGGAGTAAGTAAGTAAGTTAAGGGCTTGGTGCTTAACACAGTTTTTTTGTAGATGTATCTATTCTTACTTTCCTATAGCTCTAGAGCAGATTTTTGACTTTGTTGTTATGTATGGTATGATCCTGGATTTCAATTATTTCCAAGTGCTGCCCCTCTAAATACAAAACATATGTCAACATTCCTCTTGCCTTTTCATTTTTATTTACAAGTATTTAATTTCACGCTCTATATTTATCATACTTCTTGAAGGAAGATACTAGTTAAGTATGCTTTAAGATCTATATCTTTGTACAAGCTGCAGTAGTTTATTGTTCTAGTAGCTGTTTCAACTGTAATTATATTTATTCAATACTGCTGTCTTTAGAGAGAGAATATATGCTGAAAACGGCTAAAGGACACTCCAGAAATCAGTGGGGCATGAAAGTTATTGCCTTGGTCACACTGACTGCTTCTGGTAATTGGTCATGCAAATATCTCCTTACCTGAAACACTAAGAGGCAAACTATGCAACATATGAAATGACAGAGTGAAGGATAATGTGTCAGTCACATCCACTGTGAATGCAGCTCTCTTAAGAATTATTCATGAAGCTCTATATTGACACATTTAACAGTATGCTTCAACCAAGGTTCATCCTGCTATTCAAAAGAGGACACGATTTTTGCACTAGTCTCAGATACCTTCTCAGAAATGCACCTGACATCATCTTCAATTGCATGATCAGGTTTGAAGTTTGCTCAGACACCTTGCTCTTAATACGTGATGATTAGATATTGTTAGCATGAATCATCATCGCAATTTGGCAAGTCAGTTCTATAGGAAGGATGCCAAAAGTGGGAGAGTTATTATTTTTATTAAATCCAAAGCACAGGGTGGAGCAGAGGAAACGCATGACGAGAGGGGGTGGTGACCTTGTTGAATGTTAGCAGGCTGCCCATACAACGCAGTTTCAGTCGCTATGGAGTGTTGGAGCGTAGAACATCATGTGTTTATTGTCGAGCAGTACTTTAGAAACAATGATTCCGTAGTCTTTACAGTCAAAATTTTAGAGTTGGACATCCACATCTACATGATTACTCTGCAATTCACATTTAAGTGCTTGGCACAGGGTTCATCGAACCACAATCATACTATCTCTCTACCATTCCACTCCTGAACAGCGCGCGGAAAAAACGAACTCCTAAACCTTTCTGTTCAAGCTCTCGTTTCTCTTATTTTATTTTGATGATCATTCCTACCTATGTAGGTTGGACTCAACAAAATATTTTTGCATTTGGAAGAGAAAGTTTGTGACCGAAATTTCGTAAATAGATCTCGCCACGACGAAAAACGTCTTTGCTTTAATGACTTCCATCCCAACTCGCGTATCATATCTGCCACACTCTCTCCCCTATTACGTGATAATACAAAACGAGCTGCCCTTTTTTGCACCCTTTCGATGTCCTCCGTCAATCCCACCTGGTAAGGATCCCACACCGTGCAGCAATATTCTGACAGAGGACGAACGAGTGTAGTGTAAGCTGTCTCTTTAATGGACTTGTTGCATCTTCTAAGTGTCCTGCCAATGAAACGCAACCTTTGGCTCGCCTTCCCCACAATATTTTCTGTGGTCTTTCCAACTGAAGTTGTTCGTAATTTTTACACCCAGGTACTTAGTTGAATTGACAGGCTTGAGAATTGTACTATTTATCGAGTAATCGAATTCCAACGGATTTCTTTTGGAACTCACGTGGATCACCTCACACTTTTCGTTATTTAGCGTCAACTGCCACCTGCCACACCATACAGCAATCTTTTCTAAATCGCTTTGCAACTGATACTGGTCTTCGGTTGACCTTACTAGACGATAAATTACAGCATCATCTGCGAACAATCTAAGAGAACTGCTCAGATTGTCACCCAGGTCATTTATATAGATCAGGAACAGCAGAGGTCCCAGGACGCTTCCCTGGGGAACACCTGATATCACTTCAGTTTTACTCGATGATTTGCCTTCTATTACTACGAACTGTGACCTTCCTGACAGGAAATCACGAATCAAGTCGCCCAACTGAGACGATACCCCATAGGACCGCAGTTTGATTATAAGTCACTTGTGAGGAACGGTGTCAAAAGCTTTCCGGAAATCTAGAAATACGGAATCAACTTGAGATCCCCTGTCAATAGCGGCCATTACTTCGTGCGAATAAAGAGCTAGCTGCGTTGCACAAGAACAATGTTTTCTGAAACCATGCTGATTACGTATCAATAGATCGTTCCCTTCAAGGTGATTCATAATGTTTGAGTACAGTATATGCTCCAAAACCCTACTGCAAACCGACGTCAATGATATAGGTCTGTAGTTCGATGGATTACTACCCTTCTTAAACACTGGTGCGACCTGCGCAATTTTCCAATCTGTAGGTACAGATCTATTGGTGCGCGAGCGGTTGTATATGATTTCTAAGTAGGGAGCTATTGTATCAGCGTAATCTGAAAGGAACCTAATCGGTATACAATCTGGACCTGGAGACTTGCCGTTTCAAGCGATTTGAGTTGCTTCTAAGAAACTCACGCTAGCAGCTGTTCGTGTTTCAAATTCTGGAATATTCCATTCGTCTTCCCTGGAGAAGGAATTTCGGAAAACTGCGTTCAATAACTCCACTTTAGCGGCATAGTCGTCGGGAACAGTACCATCGACACTGCGCAGCGAAGCTATTGACTGCGTCTTGCCGCTTGTGTACTTTACATACGACCAGAATTTCTTCGGATTTTCTGCCAAATTTCGAGACAATGTTTCGTTGTGGAACCTATTAAAGACATCTCGCATTGAAGTCCGTGCCAAATTTCGCGCGTCTGTAAATTTTAGCCAATCTTGGGGATTTCTCGTTCTTCTGAATTTTGCATGCTTTTTCCGTTGCCTCTGCAACAACGTTCCGACCTGTTGTGTGTACCATGGGGGATCAGTTCCATCTCTTACCAGTTTATGAGGTATGAATCTCTCAATTGCTGTTGCTACTATATCTCTGAATTTGAGCCACATCTCGTCTACATTTGCATAGTCAATTCGGAAGGAATGGAGATTGTCTCTTAGGAAGGCTTCTAGTGACACTTTATCCGCGTTTTTAAATAAAATTATTTTGCGCTTGTTTCCGGTGGATTTGGAAGAAACGGTTTTGAGCCTAGTTACAACGACCTACTAATCACTAATCCCTGTATCAGTCATGATGCTCTCTATTAGCTCTGGATTGTTTGTGGCTAAGAGGTCAGTGTGTTTTCGCATCCATTTACAGTTCGCGTGGGTTCGTGGACTAACTGCTTGAAATAATTTTCGGAGAAAGCATTTAGGACAATCTCGGAAGATGTTTGCTGCCTACCACCGGTTTTGAACAAGTATTTTTGCCAACATATCGAGGGAAGGTTGAAGTCCCCACCAACTATAATCGTATGAGTGGGGTATTTATATGATACGAGACTCAAATTTTCCCTGAACTGTTCAGCAACTATATTATAGGAGTCTGGGGGTCGGTAGAAGGAGCCAATTATTAACTTAGTTCGGCTGTTAAGTATAACCTCCACCCATAGCAATTCGCACGGAGTACCTACTCCCACTTCACTACAAGATCAACCACTACTGACAGACACAAGCACTCCACCACCAATTCTGCCTAAACTATCTTTCTTGAACACCGTGTGAGACTTCGTAAAAATTTCTGCAGAACTTATTTCAGGCTTTAGCCAGCTTTCGAGGTGTAGTGGCTGATCGAAATACTGTACTCTGATGGGTTGCAGCATTTAGAAGTCCTAGATCTGTGATGAAAAAAAAGCCACCTGGTTTTGTTGCGTAATGGATGAAATTTTTACGGAAGATACAGATGCTGCGGTCTTCATGACTGATGAAGCACATTTTCGTGTACACAGTTACGTCAATGTTCAAAATTGTCGGTATTGGGCGCTAGAGAACCCACATGAATTACATCAAAAACATCTCCTCAGTTTAAAAGTAACACTGTGGTGGTGCATTTCAAAGATGGGGATCGTTGGACCCTATTTTTTTGCAGAGGAAGGAACTGCATTTGCTGTGTCATTAGCGCGCTATGTTAAAATGTTAAACAACTTTCTCCGTCCAAAATTTGAAAGGCGTCAAGTGAACTTGAGAGAAATATGTTTTCTGCAGGACGGTGCTACAGCTCACATGGTGAGAGCATCCATGGAAGAGGTTCGACAAATGTTCCCAGGACATGTTATTTCGAGTTATGGTGCTGTTTACTGGCCCCCTCGCTCATCCGATTTGTCGATATGCGACTTTTTTTTGTGGGGATATTTAAAATCAAAAGTCCACATGAACAACCCTCACACAATCGATGACCTGAAGAACTCGTCAGGAAACTGAAGCTGTGCCAAATGAAATTTTGGAGCGAGCCATGCGCAATTTTTGGGACAGGATCCAAATTTGTATCCAGCAAGAAGGACGTCACCTCCAAGACATTATTTTCCGAACATAAAAAAGTATGTATCATTCAAAATTGCATTAAAAATCTATCAGTTTATGCTTGTTTTTATTATTTTTATCAAACCATTAAAATATTGTGTCCTGCCAAAGACGTAATGAGATACCATTTTCTTTTTCCATCGGAATATAAATGTTTAAAGATATAATTTAACCACTGAGTCAATGAACTACACTGCAAGTCAGCGAATATGTACGCCCAGGATAATGAGAGCAGCGTATCATTATCATCTGTATTTTGAGCTATATAAGAATGCGCTCTCATCTTTTCTTTCTCTTCTTTAATCGTGCACCTTTCCAACAGTATCTTACACTATCAGGCTCCTATTTTCTTCCATTTTGTCCAAATGAACTAAACTTGCATTCGTGCTGGGAATTTATTCAATCATTCTATTATTATAGCCAATTGCGAGTACTAATATGACCTTATTATGAATGCTTTATTCTTTTGCTCCAAAGTTGAGCTAATATTATTGTAATTTCCAAGTACGCCGGCGAAATACGGCACAATTCTTTGTAACGTTCAAAACTGTGAGAATTATTCACAAAATGTTAGATTTCTGTTATTTACTTCATTAAAAATAATTGTTTAATTTAACATTTCTGCTTTTATTTCCTAACAGCAGTCCCAAATTTCTAGTTTATAAATGTTACAGATATTTCTTTACTACATTTTTTTCTTACGGCGCCAATGCAATACTCACGAGATTAAATCTAATTATTTTGAATTTCGCATGAGGTGAGAAGACAGAAATTTCCCTGAGATTACAAGAAACAGTAATTAACCGTTTTTCAGCATGCTGCTTGCCTACTGATCTTCACTTCAAGCAAAAAACGTAAAAAGAGTAAAATAAATTAAGAAGTAAAGTGATAATATTGTGTATTCAATAATGTTGTGTGCAATTTCTGATAAAAATTATAAAGTCAAAAAAGGTGGCATGTGTGTGAAATATCTAATTCATTTATTTTTAATTAAGGATAAGAAGTGATACCTCTGATTATTCCACTTACTAATAGCGGTGTGTGAATATTTAAGTATTGAAGGTAACTAGTCTCATGTGTGTATTTAAATAATAGTGCAACAGAAAATTTATTTGGGATGCATTAAGTTTGAAGAAATTTTACTTAATAGTCATTCAGTTACTGAGCTATTGGCAACATATGAATATATTATGAGCTTAGGTTACATCCATCTTAATTTACAATAGCCGAAGCGGATTTCCACAATCACACAATAATATTCATCCATTTTATAAAATATATCATAGTCAAAAAGATTCAGTATACAGTGTCTGAGTCATTCAATAGTGAAAAACATGCATTTCCTTTGCTCCACAATGTCTAATATACAAGAAAATGTAAGGTTAGAAGCGTTGAGTATTGGAAGCTGCTATTGTTCAGTTGCATAGAGAACTGGGTAAAATAATAATTATGTAAGTATACAAATCATCTAGTACAGATATACACCATTCACTAACAAATCTGAGACTCTACTGGACATAATGTTTTTCTGGAAAAGTTACTATAAATCACAGCAGAGACTTATATATAAATCTTGAGAATGAATCTGCATCAAAGGAGCAATTTATTAATGTATTGCACAGTTTCAACATATTTTCTCTTATCAATAGGACCACAAGAATAACAGATAGAATGGAAAGTATTACAATCATATTTTGAAATGTGGTCCCCACAGACATAGAAATTATTACTAATTCTGGTTTAGGGATATATGATTAGCATGTTCTCATCTTTACAATTACAGCTATACTTCTGAAACAAATATATGTACATCTGACTTAATGAAGAAATTTCTCTGCAGAAAATAGTGCTAGTTTTATGAATAGTCTACATAATGGGGCTAGTTAGAAGTGCATTCACAATGAGGTGTTAACAATGGTCACAGTGCTTTCTCTTCTGAGTCCCTGACCAATTTAGAAATGTGCTTTCCAAAGAAACTGAGCAGAATCCATTCACATCATGGTCACTAATTTTAGTACCTGGATTACATCAGGCATTATGAATTCTTGTAGGATCCTAAAAAGGATAAGTTCTCAAATGAAAAAATCCTCATTTAATAGAATATGTGAAGACTTATAACAAAATACGTTAAAATGCAATAGTAAAAGCAAAACTGTGAACTAAGATAGCTTATCAAAATCTTCAGGCATTTGATCAAAAACTATACAGGAAATTGTAAAAAGCGAAATGGGAAAGAGACATGAACAGCAGTAAATCACACTTATAAACACTTATAACGTCAATATTGCAAAAAATACCTGCCAAATTATATAAATACCTGCCTTATAAATGTTCCCCAAACACTAAGCTTGAATTTCAGAAATCACAATAACTTAAACATTGTAGGTGTGCATATTGCATGAGGTAAGTGCAAATAGTGAACATGAACTAGTAAAGGTGATTAAAAGCTTCAAATGTAAAATGTCAGCAGGTGTAGATGAAGCACCAGTGTCACTTATGATTCAGAGTGCTTTGCAAACTGGAAAGGCACACTGCAGTGTGATTTCAGTTGCCTGAGACTGAGAGAGAGAGAGAGAGAGAGAGAGAGAGAGAGAGAGAGAACGAGAGTGTTTGTGTGTGTCTATGTGTGTGTGTGTGTGTGTGTGTGTGTGTGTGTGTGTGTGTGTGTGTGTGTGTGTGTGTGACATCTATTTTTGATAAAGGCCTTGCTGACCGAAAACTTTATTTGTGACAGTCTGTTTGTTGTGCCTATTTGCAACTGAGCAACTCCACTATATGATGAGTATCAACTTTCCTTTTCATAATATTGTTACATTCCATCCTGGATTTTCCATTGTTTGATCTGTTTTCTTCCTTTTGTTTAGTGTTGAAAACCATGTACATAGCTTTTTTCAGATTAACAATTAACTCATTGTCCATAAGCCAATGTGCTGTATTATTGACTAATATGAAAGTGATATTCTCAAGCGCTTCGAAGTTAAATATAAAAGTACGTTTCCACGGCCATTGTCACAGTCGATAAAATTTTTCATGGCTTGTGACCACATTGTCAATGGGTAAAACTATACATATTGAGAATGTGGTCACAAACTCAGGAAAAATTTATTGACTGCTTCAGAGTTGTTGGAAAGATTTATCACAGTTATATCATCTGCATACAACATCTTATTTCATTTTCATACGATTGTACATTATTTACAAATAAATTTAAGACGATAGGTCCCATAACAGATCCCTGAGGTACACTATACTTAATGCTTCTAACTTCTGATCTGTTTAAGTTTTTAATCGTTTCGTATTGCCTCCTGTTACTGTGCTATAATGTTATCCAATCTGCTACTTGTCTACGAATACCAGTATTCTCTATCAAATGCTTTGGATAAGTCAAGTGAAATCCCAGACACTATCATCTGGTGCCTAAGACCTGTACATTAAATTCTATAAATGACTCAGTTGCTGTTTTCATTGATTTCCCTTTCGGCTATCCAGTTAGTACATTATGCTTTACCAGGGAAGAAGTTCGATTGTTGAACATGAGCATTTCTAATATTCTGAAGGAGTCTAATACTAGAGATACTGGTCTGTAATTCTTAGGATCATCAACTTTTCCCTTTTTGTATATAGGTACTACTTTAATTAATTTAAGTTGATCAGGAAATATACCTTTTGAAAATGAGCAGTTGGCAATATCCAGCAGTGGTATATTTATTTCTGCTGCCACCTGCTTGATTAGGTAGTTTGACATTCCATTACGTTCCTGCTTCACTGTGGTCTGATGCAATGATGATTACTTATCGGGAGCGCACAGGGCGTGTGCCCCCTCTTTCAGGACGCTCGCATTGCCACCCACGCCGTCAGTCAGCCCGCAAGCTATTTGAAACTTCCTGGCAGATTAAAACTGTGTGCCCGACCGAGACTCGAACTCGGGACCTTTGCCTTTCGCGGGCAAGTGCTCTACCAACTGAGCTACCGAAGCACGACTCACGCCCAGTACTCACAGCTTTACTTCTGCCAGTATCTCGTCTCCTACCTTCCAAACTTTACAGAAGCTCTCCTGCGAAACTTGCAGAACTAGCACTCCTGAAAGAAAGGATATAGCGGAGACATGGCTTAGCCACAGCCTGGGGGATGTTTCCAGAATGAGATTTTCACTCTGCAGCGGAGTGTGCGCTGATATGAAACTTCCTGGCAGATTAAAGTTTCTTCTGTAAAGTTTGGAAGGTAGGAGACGAGATACTGGCAGAAGTAAAGCTGCGAGTACCGGGCGTGAGTCGTGCTTCGGTAGCTCAGTTGGTAGAGCACTTGCCCGCGAAAGGCAAAGGTCCCGAGTTCGAGTCTCGGTCGGGCACACAGTTTTAATCTGCCAGGAAGTTTCATATCAGCGCACACTCCGCTGCAGAGTGAAAATCTCATTTTGCAAGCTATTTGTTCGTTTCTTTCGTCAGTCGACTCGATTGAATCGAGTTATCGAGTAGTTGTACACTCCCATGTATCACACACTTATTGGTAATTTGTACTTTTGTTCAGAAGTAGTGTTTCTTCACACTGTGTTTCATGTATAAATTGCACTACTGCGCACGATATTTCTAGGATTCAGTTCTGTATTTGTCTCTTGTTTATGCAGGTTTCCATTTTCTCGTTTGGAAATACTGAAATTATCGGTGCAAGCAATTCATAGAGACAAGTGGTCACTTACTGCATACAGTACGACATGCAGCAGACACTTTACCGAAAACTGCTATCAAGTGAGGGCAGGAGCATCATTAAGACTGTTAAAGAAGATACCATTCCATCTGTCTTTGATTTCCCTACACATATGCAGAAAACGATAACTGCAACGCGACAGTTGGTTCGTAAAAAACCTGCTAGTACTCAAGTAAGTGGAATATATTTAACCCTTGAACTATAATTGTATAATTTGTAGGCCTAAAGAAAATAAACTTCAATAGGCCTATATTTATAATTATTGTTTTAAGCTTGCTTATGATGGTTTTATAATTATGAAGTGTTGTGATGTATGCAAAATTACAATGACCTCCTTTCTTGCAGGAAATAAATCATGCATGTGTACAACTGGAAAAGAAGATTGCACATGGCTGTAGGCAGACGAAACAAAAAGATTTCGACAATGGCACAGCTGATCAATAAACTTAAAAAAAGGGCACCTAAACAGTGAGGTAGAGAATCATTAAAAATTTAATTTTAGTGGTTTTCCTGTGCACTTCATCCATAACAAATTGGAAAAATGTGTGTCAAACATGCTAGAAGACACACAGATATTATAAAAGAGTTCGCTCTGACACTACATTTTTAGTCACCTAAAGCATATAGATATGTTAGACCATTATTTAGATTGTCCCATCCAAACTGCATGAGATCTTGGATCTCATCTGTCAACTGTGAGCTTGGTTTCATCAGCGACGTGTTCAGTTTCTTAAAAGAAAATGTAGAGAAAAACCCTACTTAAAAGAATTTGCTTTAATTTTTGACAATAGTAGAAAAGGTAACAGTGGTTATGTAAATTTTGGTGGCATTAAGCCAGTAGATTCGAATGAACTAGCTAGAGAAGCTTTGGTATTCCTAATTGTTTCCTACAGGAAAAAATTTAAATGTTCTGTTGTATATCTTTCATAAGTAGTAGTCAAGCTTAACTTTTAGCTGAATTAATCCATACATGCCTCCTAAAATTACATGAAGTTGGTGTACTTGTATGGTCCATTACTTGTGATGACCCAGTTGTAATCCTGCAAGCTTTGAAAACCATGGGCTGCAACTGTGAACCTGATGATATTATTTCGTATTTTAAGCACCCTTCAGCTGAATACACTGTTTATGTAGTTTTGGACGCTTGCCACATACTTAAATTAACAAAGAAATACTTTGGCTGACAATCAGATTTTGCAGATAGTTGATGCTGAAGTACAGTGTAGCTACATAGCTAATTTAAATGAATAGAGAGTGAAGGCTTGAAGTTTGCTAATTCAGTCACCAACCAGAATGTTAAGCTCCACAATAAGAAGAATGTCTCTCATTCTGCTCAAACTCTGAGTTCAAGTGTAGCTGATGCTATTGAATTTCTTGAGTCACGTCAACATACAGATTTTCAAGGGTCAGCTGCAACTGTTTCTTTTATCAGAAAAGTTGACAAACTTTTTGATTTATTAAATAGCAGAAATATCTTTGCTATGGGCTTCAAACAACCATTAAATATGTTCAACATTAATTTCTTCCATAATTATTATTAAGAAATGGAATATTTTTTGAAGTCTATCTCCATTGAAGCTTTGCCGTTCTACGGCACTCTCGTAAGACATTTGCTCTGGGTTTCTTGCTGCCAATTAAAAGTGTAGGAATGCTTGCTACAGAAGTTCTTTTCCATGACACAGACCCATTTCAGTACTTTTTAATGTATAAAGTGTCTCAAGATCAAATGGGATTATTATAATAATGTATAAGAGGTAAAGGATGCTGGAACAATAATCCAAATACTGTTCAGTTGCAGCCAGCTCTCAAAGCCGTATTATTAAAAAATAGCATAAGCTATGGATGTAAGACAAATGTACTTGATTTTGAATAAAACAGTGTGTTTTCAATTGCTCACTTTCGGTACCGTCATGTTCAAACATAAAATATTAATGTAAAACGTGCTTTACTGAGACAAGTGTTTAGATTACTGTAGTAGACTGAATGATGTAAACCTCAGTAATTGTGTTAATAATATTTTGCATTACATAGAAGGATTTGTAGTCAAAAAATGTTGAAAGGTTTGAAGTGTTGTGAGTGTGCTAGTTTGTTAGTTTTTGATAATGACAAAGTAAGTGACCACACATATTGTAAGAAGCCTTTGTCTGACCCAACTGCTCTTACTCAGCAGGTTTCTAGGGGAGCACTTAAGTTTTCTTCTAAAGCAGTTTACAAAAATAGTGTTTATTATGAAAAGAAGTTTTGTATGTTTGCAAATGTGGAAGATTTGAGTAAGATTTATTCCGAGTTCGTAAATTCAGTGTCTCATCATTTTTCTATTAATCTACATCTACATCTACATGGATACTCTGCAAATCACATTTAAGGGTTCATCGAACCAGCTTCACAATTCTCCATTATTCCAATCTCGTATAGCACATGGAAAGAACAAACACCTATATCTTTCCGTGCAAGCTCTGATTTCCCTTATTTTATCGTGGTCATCGTTTCTCCCTATGTAGGGAGGAGAAAGTTGGTGATTGGAATTTCGTGAGAAGATTCCATTTCAACGAAAAAAGCATTTCTTTAAATGATGTCCAGCCCAAATCCTGTATCATTTCTGTGACACTCGCTGCTATATTTCACGATAATACAAAAAGTGCTGTCCTTCTTTGAAATTTTTCGATGTACTCCATCAGTCCTATCTGGTAAGGATCCCACACCGCGCAGCAGTATTCTAAAAGAGGACGGACTAGTGTAGTATAAGCAATCTCCTTAGTAGATCTGCTACATTTTCTAAGTGTCCTGCCAATAACAGTATTTGGTTAGCCTTCCCCACAACATTTTCTATGTGTTCCTTCCAATTTGCATAAGTTGTTCGTAATTGTAGCACCTAGGAATTTAGTTGAATTTACAGGTTTTAGATTAGACTGATTTATTGTGTAACTGAAGTTTAACGAATTTCTTTTAGCAACTCATGTGGATGACCTCACACTTTTCGTTATTTAGGGTGAACTGCCGATTTTCGTTCCATTCAGATATCTTTCCTAATCGTTTTGTAATTTTTTTCATCTTGTAACGTCTTTAATGGTCGATAAACGACAGCATCATCTGCAAACAACCTACGACGGCTACTCAGATTGTTTCTCAAATCGTTTATGTAATTAAGTAACACAAAAGGGGCTATAACATTACATTGGGGAATGCCAGAAATCACTTCTGTTTTACTCGATGACTTTCTGTCAATTACTATGAACTGTGACCTCTTTGACAGGAAATCAGAAATCCAGTCACATAACTGAGACGATATTCCATAAGCACGCAACTGCACTACAAACCGCTTGTGAGGTACAGTGTCAAAAGCCTTCCAGAAATCCAGAAATACGGAATTGATCTGAAATCCCTTGACAATAGCACTCAACACTTCATGTGAATTCAGAGCGAGTTGTCTTTCACAGGAACGATGTTTTCTAAACTCATTCTGAATTTGTGTCAATAGGCAGTTTTCTTCAAGGTAATTCACAATGTTTTAACACAATATATCATCCAAAATTCTGCTGCTTATCGACGTTAACGATATGGACCCGTAATTTATTATTTTTGGACCTAATTCACATTCTGTAAATGCTACATTTGACCTAGAGGATTGCACAAAACAAAACTTATTAAAGATATTGCGTCACTACATATTGGAGTTAGATTAAGAGCAAATGCAAAAAATGTAACAAATAGGGTAAATGGAAAAAACTGTTCTGTTCGACAGAAGCTGACAAAAATTATTTTGTTTTCAAATTTCTAATGTAATTGAAAAATACAAATTAATGTTGAAATGAAAAATTTTTACTTTTGTGATATTTTTCACCCTTTCCACAAAAACTAGATCACAGTATCAAAGGTTTTATCTTTATGAAACTTAATAGGGGAGAATGGGGATGGTAAAAGTAGACACAAAATAATTTTAATTAAATAACCTTTTTGTTTTGGGAAAACTTATTTATATATAAAAAACGGTGTCCACTTTTACCGCATGACATTTCAGTTAATGACAACGCTTTACAATGGGGTAAATGTGGACAGATTGCATTTGTTTAGATTTTTCCATTTGCTGATCAAACTATTGAAGAAACATAAAATCACTTTAATAATTCTTTTATTATGAAAACTGGTTAATCGAAATACATTAAATCTTAAAAATCTGCCTCAAACTGTTTTGCGATAAATCTTGAAATACAAAAACTGTCTGTACTAGTCCCACCTACTCCCTACATAGTGCATTTTATTTCGAATGAAGGTCGTCAAACTTTTAACAAAACATGTAATAATAACTACAATTAAATTTCAGAATTGCTGTGTCTTCAAGGAAGTTTTGCTTTACGGTTTTTCAGCTGATAATGTGAAGAGGAATTGTTTAAACAGTAGGCTATGGTTCTTTATTTTCTGTAGGTATTTAATGCTTCCTGTTCAAATAATTGCCAGGCTGATCAGTCAGGAATGTCAAAAATACAAAATTCAGACAAAATGCGATGTCTTGTGCCCATAATAATGCAAAATAAAAGTTTACTCGTCTACTTGCGGGACAGCTGTATACTGACAGTTGAGAGAGATAGATATACGTTCAGCAACATGGCGGCCATTGATGTCGAGCGTCACGACTCGGTAACACACAGTGCTGCCTCCAGATTATCTTCTTTGGGCTCACTGAGCACACACGTCCACGTCATCATATTTTAAACGTTTCTGTCTGGCACATAGAT
Source organism: Schistocerca americana (assembly GCF_021461395.2). Classification (NCBI taxonomy): domain Eukaryota; kingdom Metazoa; phylum Arthropoda; class Insecta; order Orthoptera; family Acrididae; genus Schistocerca; species Schistocerca americana. The sequence goes on from NC_060119.1 coordinate 786,548,150, forward strand.
AGCAAAGAAAAACCTAAGAGAAAAGTTGCAGCTATTCTAGTGATCTCGAAACCTTATTCTGTCTGGCATTTGTTCGAGAAAAGTAGTGAATTTTCTACTGTTTTCTTGTACAGAGAACCTTTGATGCGCAGCATCGTAAATATGGACTATTTGCCCAAAAGGAAACTTGTTTACATTCAGAAGCAGAAACATTTTTATTAAGACTAAAGAATGAATAAGTAGAAAGTCCTAGTTGTAGCAAGGGCAAGTGTAAAGATTAGCCAAGAGTGAGAGTTATTAGTTGATTTTGAAGTATTGATAATAGTAATGCATTGTAATTTCTCAGTAAAAATACTGTTATTATTATGGTAAATGTAAAGGTAGCTCAAGATATCTTTAGGACCCCCTCCTTGAAGTTTTTCCTTATCCACCACTGGTCTGATGAGCTTCTTGGTTATTGGATGCACGTCTTAGGCTTTCTACTGTGTGTGTGTAGTAATTATTCAGGATGTTCGCAATTTCTGTTTTGTCTGTAATGATTACATTAGTCACTTTCATACTTTCTGTTTAATTTGTTATCTGTGTGATTTTTTTGTAACCCCTCTAAGAGTTAACTATTTCACAGGCTGTTTTCATCTTGTTTGTTGATTTTGAGATAATTTCATTAATTCATTTGGCCTTTTTATTATTATCAACCGTCTGTACTTCCTTTGGCACTGTTAGTAAATTTCAATACTTTCCCCCTGTTCCATCACTCTGAAGGGTAGCCTTCTGTTCAATAATTTCCTATGTTATCCACTGCTTGTTTTAGAGGACTTTTCCTTTCTTTTTCAGTTTTTGGAAATGCTACATTGAAATAATGTGTTAAGGTTTCGTGAAAAGCATTGTATTTTTCCTCTGTTCCCTGGGAAAAATATTCCATATTTTTTGTATTGATATTCCTTACAGTGCATTTTATTCCATTGAGTTTTGAATTTCCTGCGATTTTAAAAATTTACTACAGACATTCAACATAAGCTCAACTGTAACTGAACCAAGCTGAAAAACAACAACCTCTGGATATATCATTGACCAAATTTTTATAAGTACAGGCAGTTTATAGTGTTTTGAGAAATTAGTATTGAAGTAACCACATATAATTACAGTGGAACCTTGCTTAACAAGCAATTCCAATAATGTGCAATTTGCGTAATGAGCAAAAAAAGTTGTAAGAAATGACTCGCTGAATGAGCGATGTTTCGCATAATAAGTGATGATAACTTAGTGTGATGTCACCAGCCATTTGTGGCAGGGGAAACATTCAACAATTACAATATCTTTTATTGTTGGCACCTGCATATGAACAATGTCTTTACTACATACTGCAGTTTGGGTTTAGCACCCTTTCTGCTACCATCTTTAGTGTGGCTTGTGATCACATATTTTTCTAAACTTGTATTCACACAGTGTTTTTTGTGTGTGAATTTCAATAACCTTGATTGTAAGAATTTCGTTGTGCTGGTATTGAGCATATCGTAATATTAGGATTGTGTGACAATTGTGACATAAACTATTGTGGGTACTTGTTGATAACGAATTTTAAATCATGTTGAGAAGAGGGAGAAGGTTCCACAGCTATTTCAAAAAACATGTACTAGAATCTTGTGATGATATAGGTGAGGCATCTGACAATGATGAAATTAATCGAACGATTATTAGTTTTGGGGCAGAATCTTTTGCCAAGTCAGATAAAACTAATGTTCCTAATGTATCTGACTCTGGGCCCGAAAGTAATGAAAAGATATCTAATGATAAGACTTCCGATACTAAACCTGACAATGACTACATGACGTAGATGTCTTTAGTGCTGTATTGGAAAAACTGAATATGTTGGATGATGTAAAAGCTAATTTCGTTGAACAGCAGGCGACGTTAGAGGATAGATACTCTGGTATAGATGCCCAATTCGCTGATCAGAAAAATGCTTTAGAAGTTAAGTTTGCTGAACATAGATTAGTTTAGCTAAAATTTAGGAGGCCAGGCTAGTTGAACAGCAGGCTAAGGTTGATTCTAAGTTTGACAATCTTGAGTGAAGATTAGCAGAAAGAGAAAAGGATGGTATTAAGGTTATTGATCTTGTCAACAAAATCGACGAAAAGTCAATACGCTTTCAGAACAATTCGGGAGTGTATCTGAAACTGTAGATGCCTTGTCTGATAATAATGTTTGTATCACAGAAAGGGTAGAGGGATTGTTGGATCGTATGAATGATGTGGAGAAAAAGTGGAAGTGTATATGTTAAATCAGACTAAGAAAAGATTTATCCAAATGGATAAAGACAAAAACAGTAGAAATTAATGGGCAAGTACGTTTGGCCATTGCAAGTGCGTAAAAGCAAATTAAGGGCCAGGCGATAAATAATAATTCCCTGATAGAGACTTTTATTAACGCATTCCATCAAATTAAAGTCAAGGTAATTGATGAATGCACTAAGGGTTATAGATTAGTAGCTAATAACGCCCAGTCTTCCGAACAACAATCAGTGGGCGATTCCAAAGAGGAAAACGAACGTATGGGCAACACCATAAAATCTAACTGCGAGATAAAATGCCCGTGAATGCAGCATAGTACATGTGTAGGTGAATCATGGGGGCTAATAGCCAATCAGATGAGGAGGACGATCCTTACATGTGGGAAGGATGCATCTCATCATTGCAAGTCAAAGATAGTATCTTGAAAAGTCGACAGCTTCCCACGTTTTCAAATGAAAAGAATAATATCCACCCAAGGGTGTTGATCAATTCATTTAAAAGAATATTCGCTCGTTAGCTGGATGGAATACGACAAGTTACAGTTTACAGTGTCAAAAATTGTAGGAGAGGCAGTGCTATGGGCTGTTGAAGCTAGCTCATGCTCTGAATTCGAGAAATTGTTTCTGGCTAAATATTGGTCTCAGAGTAAACAGGAGAAACTATATGTAAGGCGGTATATCAGCCAGAATTTTATAATTAAGAAAAGGGAACCCTCAGGCAGCATTTCGAACGCTGGTTGAACAAAATGCGCTACTGAACAGAACCAATTTCGAATAGAGAAATTATCTGAATACTTAAAGGTAGGCTACAATTAACTATTCGAGAGAAATTAATTCATGTTCCTGATTGAGACGACGAACAGTTCCTCTCAATGATCGATTCATTTGATATGCTAATGGATGACGCAAAACTGTGGCAGAATAACAATAATAACCATTATTATGCTAAGAACAACTGTGGTAACAATGTGTGGAATAGTGGTAACCAATTTAATTATCATTCTGGAGAATTCAGCAGTAATAATGGTAATTCCAAGAATGGTAATGATCATTTTGAGCACTCCCAAAATATGAATCAGAATAGGAACACGAATTATCGATATTCAAAAGGAAATATTGTGGGTACCAAAAATCAAGTGCCCAGAATGAGAAGTTTCCAGCGAATTAATGTTGTAATCACTAACAGAAAGAGAAAGTATGGGGGGCAGAAACCACTCAACCCTCATTACTAAGATAATAATAGTAGTAACAATTATGTTCCTATGAATCAAAAGAAGCAATCTAACTGGGGTAATTGTCTGATGTGTAATGTAAGTTGGAGAAATTCAAACCCTCCAAGTGCATCTTCTGGGTCCAATAGACCCATACCTTTATCAGATGAAAGAGGTATAGTTATAGATAATTTGTATCCAAAACCGGGGAACGGAAGTCATATCATTGAGGTGCACAAACAGCCAAGGAACCTAAAGGAAAGTCAGTCAAACCAATGCTAGTCGTTTTAGGCTTTCCTTGGGTGACTGGCATTGAGAAGGGAGGCATACATCATGAGCTAATAAATATATTGGACTACAATAAGGAGAGCGATGTTCGTGAGGATCTTACGTTAGAACCGAGACAGGAAACAAAAGAGAGTGGATACATTTTACCAGCAATTGTAGAGGCAAAAATCAATGACGTACCAATGAATGTGCTCACAGACATAGGAGTGACAGTTAGCGTAATGGCAATGAGTTGTCTAATCATGGTTAGTAAGCAAAGAAAGATACTCACCTTACCAGTAAAGGGCTGCATGGTGTCAGGAGCGTTTAGGACAAAAGCGGAATGCATTATTAGATACGGGTGATAGTAGAACTACAAGAGGTAGACATAAAATGCACCTTCTTGGTAGTATCTCGGATGTCAATACCGTGTACTTGGGGAATGTATTTTTTGTGTGACTATGGTGCAGTAATAGATTTTTAGGAGGGTGTATGTACTTTCATGGTTAAAACTCAACCATTAAGGGTAACTTTATTTGAGAGGAAACGTATTTTGGGAAAATACTGCCAAAAAGTAGCTGTTGACTGTCCAACTGTAAACGCTTTACATCTGGGAAGTATTTCTTGTGTGGAACGAGACGATGCTGAGAGAAATGTGTCAAGCATCATGGAAAAGGTACGTGAATCGGAATGTCTGTCTACCGAAGAACATGACGAATTGGGAAAAGTTTTGTATCGATATATGCCCATGTTTAATAAGAAACCAGGCGTTATTAAAGATTTTGAATATTGTATTCAAACGTATCCACACTCTACGTTTTGTAAAATCACTTATTCGGTTCCTTGGTCAAAAAGAGAAGCCTTGCCCAAAGATATAAAAAAGACGATACACTCCTGGAAATTGAAATAAGAACACCGTGAATTCATTGTCCCAGGAAGGGGAAACTTTATTGACACATTCCTGGGGTCAGATACATCACATGATCACACTGACAGAACCACAGGCACATAGACACAGGCAACAGAGCATGCACAATGTCGGCACTAGTACAGTGTATATCCACCTTTCGCAGCAATGCAGGCTGCTATTTTCCCATGGAGACGATCGTAGAGATTCTGGATGTAGTCCTGTGAAACGGCTTGCCATGCCATTTCCACCTGGCGCCTCAGTTGGACCAGCGTTCGTGCTGGACGTGCAGACCGCGTGAGACGACGCTTCATCCAGTCCCAAACATGCTCAATGGGGGACAGATCCGGAGATCTTGCTGGCCAGGGTAGTTGACTTACACCTTCTAGAGCACGTTGGGTGGCACGGGATACATGCGGACGTGCATTGTCCTGTTGGATCAGCAAGTTCCCTTGCCGGTCTAGGAATGGTAGAACGATGGGTTCGATGTCGGTTTGGATGTACCGTGCACTATTCAGTGTCCCCTCGACGATCACCAGTGGTGTACGGCCAGTGTAGGAGATCGCTCCCCACACCATGATGCCGGGTGTTGGCCCTGTGTGCCTCAGTCGTATGCAGTCCTGATTGTGGCGCTCACCTGCACGGCGCCAAACACGCATACGACCATCATTGGCACCAAGGCAGAAGCGACTCTCATCGCTGAAGACGACACGTCTCCATTCGTCCCTCCATTCACGCCTGTCGCGACACCACTGGAGGCGGGCTGCACGATGTTGGGGCGTGAGCGGAAGACGGCCTAACGGTGTGCGGGACCGTAGCCCAGCTTCATGGAGACGGTTGCGAATGGTCCTCGCCGATACCCCAGGAGCAACAGTGTCCCTAATTTGCTGGGAAGTGGCGGTGCGGTCCCCTACGGCACTGCGTGGGATCCTACGGTCTTGGCGTGCATCCGTGCGTCGCTGCGGTCCGGTCCCAGGTCGACGGGCACGTGCACCTTCCGCCGACCACTGGCGACTACATCGATGTACTGTGGAGACCTCACGCCCCACGTGTTGAGCAATTCGGCGGTACGTCCACCCGGCCTCCCGCATGCCCACTATACGCCCTCGCTCAAAGTCCGTCAACTGCACATACGGTTCACGTCCACGCTGTCGCGGCATGCTACCAGTGTTAAAGACTGCGATGGAGCTCCGTATGCCACGGCAAACTGGCTGACACTGACGGCGGCGGTGCACAAATGCTGCGCAGCTAGCGCCATTCGACGGCCAACACCGCGGTTCCTGGTGTGTCCGCTGTGCCGTGCGTGTGATCATTGCTTGTACAGCCCTCTCGCAGTGTCCGGAGCAAGTATGGTGGGTCTGACACACCGGTGTCAATGTGTTCTTTTTTCCATTTCCAGGAGTGTAGATTGGGGAATAATAGAAACTTCGACTTCTGAATATTTAAGTACATTTTTAGCAGTAACTAAATCAAACGGCGATATTCGGCTAGTTCTTGAAACTGGCGACATAAACAAAATTATAAAACCCGTAAGAACCCGCCCTGAAAACTTGGAAGAACAGTTGCGAAAATTTCACGGGGTGAAATTTTTAACCTCCCTAGACTTCCGAAGTTCCACACGGCAAACGAAAATCTCAAAAGAATCGAGAAAATGTATGGCATTTATTTTCTTGGGACGGAGTTACCACTTTAAGGTAACGCCGTTTGGTCTCAGTAATAGCGGAGATGTTTTCGTAACCGCTTTGGATACAGTGCTCGGACCCGATTTCGTAGCGTGTGTCACTGTGTAGACGATCTACAGATCGCCACCGAGACCTGGAGCGAGCATGTCGAGTTAATTGATCGAGTGTTTAGTAAGTTTCTTGAGTATGGAGTCATGATCAATTTAACAAAATCTAAATTTCGTAGGAATCAGATAAAATTCTTAGGATATATCGTGATGCCAGAAGGGATTATGCCGAACCCTAAAAAGTTGTATGCCATTAAAAATTGTCCGTATCCACAAAATAAAAGATAATTAAAGTCATTTTTGGGCCTCGCCTCTTTCTTTAGGAAGTTCCGGTCACAACAGTTATTAAATAAAGATTGCCTGTTACATTTATTATGGAAAAAGGTTCCGTGGAAATGGACGAAAGCGTGTAGTAAAGCTTTCGATAATATTCGAAATGATTTGATAAATGCTCCATTATTACATCATCCCCAAATGGATAAAGACTTCTTTGTGGTCGCAATTGCAACTGAAACAGGATTAGGTGTTACACTGTTCCAACTGGAAGAGGAGAGCAATGTGGAAACGATAAAAATCATCGCATTTGCTAGCAGAACCTTATCCGGCTGCGAGAGATCATACAGCACTATGGAGCTGGAAGTGCTTGCAATTATTTGGGCGCTTAAAAAGTTTCGGTATTTGGTGTATGGGAAACGAATTATAGTTCACTGTGACCATAAAGCAGTGACGTTATTACCCGTAGGATACTGCATGGTCCACTAACACGTAGGGCATTGTTGCTACAGGAGTATAATATAACAGTTAGGCATGTCAAGGGAACGGATAATGTCGTCGCAGACGCCTTGTCAAGGCTACCAACTGAAAAGTTGGATGAGATGGGAGGAGAAAGAGTAATGGACTCCAAAATAATGATGTTCGAAACACTTCTGTATCCAAAAGAATTTAAGGAAATGTATTCACGAATAGGACAGATGCAAAAATTAGATGCTAAATGGAGAAAAATTAGAAGCAAATTAAAAAAGGGAAATCAAAGTAATGTTAGTGACCATAACCAGTTGCAATCAGGTGTTTTTATCGAAAGACCGAGGAGGATGTTTGGAAGATGTGCATTCCATCACAATGTGTTGAGACATTGCAATGGTTCACACATGCTAGGTGGGGACATCTCGGAGCCCACAAATGCGTGATGAAATTACAGCAACACTGTTTTTATCTAGGTTTATTAAGAAGAGCTCAGGAGGCACTAAGAAAGGTGTAATGTTTGTCAAAAAGCAAAGCCTGTTAATTATTGTAATAAGGGTGTATTTCATCCCATTATACCGACAAAACCACTGAGTATAGTCTCGTGTGATGCGAGTGGACCGTTTCCCACAGCCAAAGGTAATTTTAAGTATATATTCGCGATGTATGACCTATTTTCAAAGTATGTGAAACTTTAACGACTAATGTGATGTCCATGTTGAGAAAGATTACCGATGATTATTTGGTTAATGAAGGAAAACCGGGAATGCTTATTTCATATTTCGAGAGTAAAGATAGGAAATAAACAATGAAGGTACACAGAATTCTTCTTGTATTCATTACTTTAACCTGGCAGGAAACCCCATCGAAAGAGTGTTTCGAGGAGTAAATAGATTTGTAAGAACTTACGTACTGAATCACCACCATAAGTGGATCGAATTAATTGAAGACATTGAAAAGATATAGAACGATTTACCACAAATGTCAACCAGGTATTCGCCCAATGAGACTCTATTTAATAAACAGGATAGTGATAATCAGCTTAGTAATTTACCCTGTATGCAAAATGACTCAAAGGATTGTGACAAAATCATAACGAAGGTATACCTGAAATTGCAACATAAAGCAAGCATTCATAAACATCAATTTGACAAAAAGCTAGGCTCAGGAGTCACTTCAAAGTTTGGTGATAGTGTTGTATTGAATAATCATCCCAAGTCTTCAAAGCTAAGAAAAATAAATCGAAAGTGGAACAATCTTTAGAAAGGACCGTATAAAAAGATTAAGATCCCACATGAAGGAAGCTACTTATTAGAGGATGACGAAACCAAGAGGATAAAGGTAGTGTACCCCCATGTTCAGTTAGAAAGACATTTTAGTTAACTGAAGATTTAGCATTTAATTACGCAAAGGTGGAGGTATGATGCAGAAATATGTTACAGCAATGTTTTTGAAATTTTTTGATTATTTATATGTAGAATTAGTGGACAGTGAATTAGTTTTCAGTAGTTCTTGCTAAAAAGGGTTAATGACGTTACGATTGTATGCAGTAGAATCTAAAAAAAGTAATAAGGAACAGGAGATCTGTTGTATCTAGTTAATTCATTAGGAAATGTTATGAGCAACAAGATCATAACGATAATTAATTTGTATTCATTGATATTTAATTAAGCAGAAACCGTTATATTGGTATTCTCATGTTGAAGAGTTGATGTTTTCATGTTCTTATGTTAACATGCCTCTACATGTTTTTGTTTAACAAACGAGGCACTAGTTTAGAATACACACATGAGCACTGTGAAACATCTTACTGTAGTCATTCGTGAATAGGGGAATGTATTTAACAAAATCACTCGTTCTGAGTAATGAGATGCTAAAAGACGAATAAAAGTGAATATGAAATAAATGACGGAATCAGTAATACTTGAAAAAGTGAAAGCTAACTGAATGGAACAAAGGAATGGTACCGGTGTAATGTTGAACGTGTTCACAAACTGACAGTACATGTGTGACAGTGAAAATATTAAATAAAATACGTACTACAAACATTATTAATCAAGCTAAGGAACCACATGCAATGATAAAACTTTAATAATTGTTTAAAGACATGCTAAGTGGGGAAAGATGAAAGTGATGGTCATTTGAAAATAAACAGACCCCATGATGGAGTACGGAAGGGAAAGCTATTCGACTGCGACAGCTAATACATAACGACTGTTCAGTGATCTCCATAGAAAAGAGATCACTGCGACTGTTGCATAGCAGAGAGGGATCTTTGACGTGTTAAAGAATCCATAAGGTGAACGATGGTTAAATGCAATAGTGAAGGAATATCGATATAATTATATCACCACAACAATAACTGTAATAAAGATTAATGAAGCCAACTAGACATTAATAACTACCTTAACAATGTTTGATTTCATGTCACACAGAAGTGATTTAGATATTTCAGCACACTCAATGGAGGTGATGAAGACCGTCTTCAGACAGATTGTGCTGACATGTTGGTACAGTTTGATGGGAGCACAGCTACTGAGCAATGAGAGCAACCAGACAAGAGTGCATGATCGGATGGTACTTGCTACCATATGCGGTCCGATGCTGTTAAAGTTTCGACCTGGTCGGTCGATAAGAAGGCACTAGCATCAACCGGGCCATGTTCGCAGCTTTGCATGGTCTGGTGCAGGTGCCATGGCAGTGTGGTAATGCGCCGAAGATATAAGTGTGGCGTGAAAATGAAGTGATGAAATATATAACGAACATGAAATTTAAGTTCATTATTGATGTAAAAATAGCACTAATTATTTGATTTTTTTGCATGTGTATGTGTGTGGACGAATAAGACAATAAAAAAAGAGACTTCACTTGGTTAGGGACGTTACCCACTATATCGTCCAGGGGGCATATATAACACCCCAAATATCTGGAGCCCCTAATGACACCCCTTTGGTAGCAAAACAAAAAAGAAATAGTTATTCTGACCTGGATGGGAGCTACTGGCAACGCTATTGAAAGTTTGACTAACAGAAATACTATCTAACTAACAACGTTTATTACAAGGAAAGAACTAAATCAATGACTATCATATGATACGAAGCATGAAACTCTAAATAAAGAATTCAAAATACAGGGTGATTCAAAAAGAATACCACAACTTTAAAAATGTGTATTTAATGAAAGAAACATAATATAACCTTCTGTTATACATCATTACAAAGAGTATTTAAAAAGGTTTTTTTTCACTCAAAAACAAGTTCAGAGATGATCAATATGGCTCCTTCCAGACACTCGAGCAATATCAACCCGATACTCCAACTCGTTCCACACTCTCTGTAGCATATCAGGCGTAACAGTTTGGATAGCTGCTGTTAATTCTCGTTTCAAATCATCAATGGTGGCTGGGAGAGGTGGCCGAAACACCATATCCTTAACATACCCCCATAAGAAAAAATCGCAGGGGGTAAGATCAGGGCTTCTTGGAGGCCAGTGATGAAGTGCTCTGTCACGGGCTGCCTGGCGGCCGATCCATCGCCTCGGGTAGTTGACGTTCAGGTTTCATAACTAACCTTTTTCGCTCCATACAGTTGATTGTGGAATTTGCAGCTCTCTGCTAGCTCTGCGAGTCGATTTTCCTGGGCTGCGAACAAATGCTTGCTGGATGCGTGCTACATTTTCATCACTCGTTCTCGGCCGTCCAGAACTTTTCCCTTTGCACAAACACCCATTCTCTGTAAACTGTTTATACCAACGTTTAATACACCACCTATCAGGAGGTTTAACACCATACTTCGTTCGAAATGCACGCTGAACAACTGTCGTCGATTCACTTCTGCCGTACTCAATAACACAAAAAGCTTTCTGTTGAGCGGTCGCCATCTTAGCATCAACTGACGCTGACGCCTAGTCAACAGCGCCTCAAGCGAACAAATGTACAACTAAATGAAACTTTATAGCTCCCTTAATTCGCCGACAGATAGTGCTTAGCTCTGCCTTTTGTCGTTACAGAGTTTTAAATTCCTAAAGCTGTGGTATTCTTTTTGAATCACCCTGTATATACCTTACAAAGATTAACACCCAGACATGATAAAGTGATCAGAGATAGTGTTGTAGCCGCATCGAGTTGTAAGTTCACTGCGACTACAATGAAAATCTTCAATGGAGATGTTAATTTGCTCTCTTGTACACGTTGCGATAACAGTAGTCTATTGACCGCTACTAGATTGTATCAGACCGATCTGGAGTTTTAAAGTTTTTCCAGTATCGTCTTGACTTAGCCAGACAGGGGAACAGTTATTATACGTGAAGGAAAAGTAAGTCGTGCGATACTGGGACTTAATCGTCATGATCTGTAATAGTCACGAACATTGAAGTATACAGCAACATACCAACCGCCGACATAAACTCTACAGGTAGCCTTGAGTAGGAAACATCTACACGCGAACACGAAGAATTCACAGGTACTCCGTGTTGTCGGAAACTGCATTCAATGTCCGAATTGCTGATGCAAATAGCTTCAGTTCCCTGAATGACAGATCAGTGTGCTTTCATGCGCAGTGGTTAAAATAATTCAGAAGTTCAATTAACTCAGATATAACTTTAATGCTTCGTGTTGGCTACATCATTTACTGGAACTTTACTGCATAACTGTGAAATAATTATTTCTTGAGAGAACGCCGAAGTTACAGGTGATTAGTGACGTTATTAACAGGGAACAGTAAGTTTACATCGAAATACGACACCTTCTGTACGTTGTTTAGAGAATACCTTATCTCAGGATTTACGCCGTAGGAGTTGTTGAATACTTCACAAATCAACATCCTCGCAATTGGCGTGAATGGTGGAACATATAATTCGAGATATCATATATCTACGTTTGAACATTTATTTGCAAACTGGGCATAAAGAACTACTGTTATCAAGTTTCGCGTTAGCTTATATGCCCGCCGTGAACTCACGAAGGATATTTGGTTTATTGTTTCAGATAAAGGGAACTGTTGCGGTACCGAGTGGTGCAGTCGCTGTATGTGGCAGTAAAGAAGACGGACATCCTAAGAACACCATTGCTTCAATTATAAGCGAGGGCTGCTTATACATTCCGGCATGCTGCTCCATCAATACGTGAATATCTGTTAAAGAGAGATAGTATCTGAAACTAACCAAACAAAGCAAGGAGTTACAGATCATAGTTGTCGCGATCGACAGACGCCGACATGTGTCCATCAGGCTTGAACCACCATCCCCATCGAGCCGACACACACACACACACACACACACACACACACACACACACACACACACACACACACGCCACAGCAGGCAGATGGACAGATCAAGGTAAAAGGAATAGATCCACGATCACAGTTTCAGTATTTAATGGTGCGGGTGCATCTAGTAGGGAAGCAGGCACCACAGGTCGGAAAATACCTGTGAGACTTGTAACTGGGCTACCAACAATGCAGGAAAGTGGCTGGGGAAGTGTAGTGGCCAGGCAAGTGGCCAGATACTACATGGGGCCCTGGATGGCTGGAGCAACATGGGTGTCACAAGAAAAGAAAAGCAAAAATGGGTCCGATGAGGCCACAGAGACTACATTGGATGGAAGGAATTGGCGGGAAGGACGTCACTGGATGTAAAGAAAGTGGTGGGAAGGACGTCAGAGGATGTGCAGAAGTGGCCCGGCTGGATGTGAGTGGGCTGGTGGTATTCTGCTGGGTCCCAAAGAGGTTCCGCTGGAGTGAATGATTCAGTGGGATATCAGTGATGCTTCGGTGGTCAATGGAAGGCAAGCTCAACTGACAGTTGCTGTCTGAGATGCCACACCACCAACAGGCTCAGACAGACTAAGAGCTGGCTGGCATTATATTAATGAGAGGCACTGATAGCCTTGACTGGAGTACAAGGGCAATGGCCAGGCAGAACATGTTGGCAGTGGTGTCCAGACACCAGATGAAACACTGGGATGCAAATGGAAAACTTTGCCACTAACAGTTGCAGTGCATCACCTACGCGATGGAGGCCGGCCATTGGTGCAATGACTCAAGGAAGGCCCAGGGCAAAGGGAGTAGCATTGAGCTCATGGCCATCAGAGGAAGGGATCAGAGAAGCCCAGGAGGTGGAAATGGAGCATCAACATAATCACCAAGGTAAGAGGCTAAGGCTGCACCACCCACAAAGCTGGTATCTGGTGTAGTACTGTGGCAAGGACGGCTGGCACCCAGCACAATGCTGTGGCAGCATGGATATGGCAGACACCTGACATCATGCCGCAGTGGCAAGGGCACAGAGCAGAGGAATGTTCTGACCAAAGGATTGCAGGTAGTGGCTCATTCTTGGCCCAGAGCAGAGACCCATCTGCCTGCTGGTGGATGTGCTGTGGCATATATATGCAGATGAAGTGGACAGATATACATGCAATATCACATGAACACAGATGAAGGAATAGATCTGTGATTGCACGTCCATCATTGCATGAAGTGCACACATCTAGCAAGGATGCAGGCAGCTGTAGTAGGGAAATGCCTGCATTTCTTATAACAAGGCTGCTGGTAAGGCACATTAGTCTAAACACTTCTCAGTTTGGCTCTTGTAAGGGATCCTAACAGAGAAAGCCATACAGGGTGTGTATAAATTAGTTATACAAAATAAACTTTTAATTGTGGAACTTACGGGACAATTTACAGCACTGAATGCAATATATCTTCAACCTATATTCCCACCTAACACTGTTAGTTCTCAAGGCTCCCACTCCACTAGATGGCATGCACAAATGAGCTATTCCAACAGTCACCATGGACTTGTACAACAGTATAGAACATGCATAGTGTCGTTTATGATTTCATGAGTTCAAATTCGCTACTATAGTCCAGAGACAATTCAGACAAACTGTTGATAACTGGTACAGTCATTTTACTGAAACTGGCTGTGTGTCACATAGTACAGCAGGTCAGGGCCAGCCAGCAGTCTCTGACACAGCAATTGAACAAGTTTGGCAGTCTTACATTCATAGTTCAGATAAATCACAGAGATGAGTCACCTTAGAATTGAATATACCTTCTGTTACAGTGTCAAAGGTACTACAGAAATTCCTGTCATTCAAACTCCACAAATTGGAACTGATTGCAAGCTTTAAAAGAGAGAAACAAAGAAAAATTAGCTGTGTTCTGAGTAGAAATATTTAGCAAAATGCCGACTGAAGATGATTTTCTTACTAAAATTGTGTTCAGTGATGAAGCCACCTTCCATACCTGTGGAGAAGTGAACTTGCATAATGTTTGGATATGGCATCAGCAGAAACCACATCATGTAATCAGACATGCATGGGACTCACCTGCGGTAAATATTTTTTGTACTGCGGGTGTAACAAGATTTACAGTCTGTTTTTTTATTTGTCATGTTACAAAAGGTAGCCACAATGAACATTTGTAAATAAATCCTGAAGATGTACTGCATTCAGTGCTGTATCAAATATTTCTGTAAATTATTTACCTTTATCACACTTAAAGGTTACTTTTGTGTAACTAACTTATAAACATCCTGAATATGATGTCACAAATGAAGACTTTGCAGTACTAAGTAACAGAAGTTATCCTGTTGGCATATTTTCTGACCTTGCCATAGCCTTTGATTCTGTGAACAATTAACATACTAACTGGGGAAATGAAACGTTGTAAAGTTAATGAAATTCTTTCCACAGAAGGATTATTATCTTTGCAACAGAAAACAGAAAATTACAATGCTACTTACAAAACCTGAATAAAAGAAAACATGTAAGGGGGGAATTTAAAATGCAAGAGTCCCACAGATTTGTACAGGGTCTCTTCTCGTTATTGATCTACATAAACATACTTCCTTTGACTTTGAGAGATTGTTAAAAAAACTATGAATCTGTGCCCTCAATTAAATTTGATTAGTGTTCTCGTACCATCAGCAAATACCAACTATACCAGTGAGTGGCCCTTATCAATGAAACACATCACAGAGAAGATATACTGTCCTGCCCTGTTCAGTATCCACAGGATGAGATTTCTTGAAAGGCATGTCCAGAAAGTATGTACCGTTTCATTCTACCATCCCTGCAGCATTAATTTCACAGTTCCACGCATTCACATTCATCTCTCTGGTTCACTGTCTTCCCACCGACACCATTACAGCAGGACTATGTAGTGTTTACATTTGTTAGTGATTATTCAAAATGCTTAAGAAAATTTCTGAGCCAACTGACTGTAGTTTGTTCTGTAATATGGTTTTTGAGAGCAAAGAATTTTAAGCCAGCTGAAATTCAGCACCAACTTGTAGATATTTATAGTGCAAATGTAATGATTGATAGAATGGCGAGAAAGTGAGCAAGACAATTCAGTTATGGATGAACCAATGTTAATAAAGCAGCATGGAGTGGATGACCTTCTGTTTTCAGCGATGGTTTGGTTGAGCGCGTGAATGAGAAAATAAGTGAAAACAGACAGTGCACAATAAGAAGGCTTTATGGCGAGTTTCACAATTTTCAAAAACTGTTTTGCATGAGACAATCACAAACCACTTAAATTTTCACAATTTGTGTTCCTGTTAAGTTCCAAAAATGCTTATGGGTATCCACAAAATGCAGCGGCTTAGCAGTGCTTTGACATTTCTAACCCAATACAGTGGCAAAGCAGAAGTATTCTTGAACAAAATTGTGGAAATTGTGGCTGGTGATAAAACTTGGATTTGTATATCATTCCAGAATCAAAACAAGAATCAATGGAGTTGAGGCATTGATGATCCTGTAAAAAAACAAACTCAAAATAACACCGACAGCACAAAAATCACATGCCCTGTGTTCTGGGGCAGACAGGGCATTCTGCTTTTTTGAGTTCCTTCCCAGAGCTGAAACCACCAATGCAGTACAATACTGTGAAACACTGAGAAAACATCAGCATGGAATTCAAAACAAAAGGTTGGAATGCTGTCAGGATGTTGTGTTGCTTCATGACAATGCATGTTCCCCATTCTGTTGGTGTCACTCAAAACCTTATTCAGCAGTTTGGTTGGGAGCAGTTTGATCACCCACCATACAGCCTCAATCTCGTACCTTCTGACTACCATTAACTCTTAAACTTTGAGTATGATATTGGAGGAATGTGCTTTAACAGCAATGACAACGCAAGAGACAGTGTTCAGCTGTGGCTGTCTTCACTGGCAGAATCTTTTTATGGAGAGAGCAACTATGTAGAAAAACAGTTTAAGAAGTGCTGTTTCATGTAAAAATATACTCTGGTTTGAGAAAAATGTTTTTATGAATTTTTTTTCGAAACATTACTTACTTTCCAGATATGTCTCATAAATTATTATTATTATTATTATTATTATTATTATTATTATTATTATTATTATTTTTCCCCTTCAATACATACGGATATACATTACTGATATGAACTTCTGGTCACTGGTATTCCTTGACAGCGTGGCTGGCGCAGAAGACTCCCTGCTGTCTTTGGCTACTTTACCCATCAAGACTCCATATACATCTTCAACTCTTTTGTAATGGCATGGAGATCATGCAGATTCCTCATACAAATAATAAAATACACAAAACAGGACTTATCCCCAAATAAATCTTTCTACATAATAATTACAATTTTATATTCTGAATGATTATCCTAAACAACAAAAATGCATGTAATTCTACTAATAAAGCTTGTTCACTTATATTCAAAATTAGTATAAGATTTCATTTGGACTAAATGAAATTAATTATTTCCAGACTTTGGATGTCTTCTTGGCACATCTCAGTAATATCACCCCTAAAATTCAATTTATGATGCAGAATGAGAGCAATGGAAACTTAATTTTCTAGCTACATCAGTGAACAAATGAATGACCATTACTTTGGGCCATTAGGTGTACAGGAAAGGTGCACATACCAATCAGTATCTCAATAAGGAATCTTGTGTCCCCCCAAAACAAAAAATAAAGTATCATAAAATTTTGGTAGACTGGTTAAAAAACTGTGAGCTAGTTTTTTTACTAAATGATCTTAATCATTTATGAATGGCTTGAAGGGAAATGGTTACTCCAGCAGGGAGATGGATCAAGCACTTCACCCGAGAAGACAGAAAGCAGAACTAATGAGGAACAACGGCTGCCAAATGGGTAATTTCATTTCCAAGATGGAAAAAATGAAATAAAACTCAGTGAGTCAAGTGTTTTAGCAAAGAAACATATTATCATATGTACATTTATAAAGATTTACAAAGCCATATTAATTTTTAAGGAAAAGAAGAAACTCTTAGGTCAGATAAAACATGGATGTTAACTTCGCACCAATGCAAATATGAGTGATTAGTTTTAATTGAGAATGATGGTACCAGTCAGAGACAGTCTTGCAATCGGCATCATGTGAAGAGCGGCGATGTCCTCTATGCAGCTCTATAAATTTGGGGGCCCCTTGAACCCTTGACGAAGCAGTTCCATCTGGGCAGCCATAGCGAATGCATCATTGCTGCTAAGCATCCCACAACTGACAAAAGCCGAGTAGACTGATCATCCGGTGAAGAGTGTGCACTTACAGAGTAGTTGTGTTGCTGTTTTCACAGTGATAAAGCAAACTGTTGTGTTGGCATTGCACACACCACTATGGGTAAGTGCAGTTACAATGGAAAGAGGAAGGCATGTAAATTGATGAGATGTCCCCCAGGGGCTCGACCTACTGTGTCAGCTGAGTGACTGAATGACACAATGTTTGATGACTGACTGACTGACTGACTGACACCTGCCAACGAAAAAAATTAAGGTGGTCATCTGGGCAATGCAAATGAGGATAACTTCTTTGCTGAGATCACTCCTGCTACATCCACACAGAAGGCTGCACTTGACAAATGATTCCAGGATCACCGCACAGAACAACTGCAACCTCGTAATGCCAACCCCTTCATTTTACATCCAAGAACAGTGTCCATGGCTGCGAGACATGGACACTGAATTCATTTACAAAAGGGAAACTTAGGACAGCACAGAGAGCTATTGAGAGATCAATTCTGGGCTATATAAGAAAGGACAGGAAAAGGGCAGATGACATCCATCTGTGACGAAGGTTGATGACATCTTAGAGACAGTAGGTTCCTTGAAATGGTCGCAAGAAGAAAAGACAACAGATGGACGAAGCTAGTACTGGAGTGGAGTGGAGTCGGGGCGGGTCCGAAAGAGCACCGGAGGCCTAGAGGAAGACCACCAGACAGATGGGACAAAGAAATCAAGAAGATCACTGGTAACACCTGGCAGAGAACTGCCCAAGGCCGTGCCACTTGGAGAAGACTGCTGAAAGCCTACCTGAATCCACGACTCGAAGAGGCCACATCATTTAATGATTGAATTGGCTGATGATGATGATGATGATGATGATGATGAACAGAGTGAGGATTGGATGGGTCCGGATAACAACACACTGCTGGAGGTGCAACTGATTTGCAAGTATGACTCTAAGGGCCTGAAGCCTCTTCTCAAGAAGTATATCATCGTGGAACCAGAGAAGACACAAGAGAAAGAGAAGAAATCAACAGTCAAGGCACTCCTTACAGGGCTGCCATGGCTGTGCAATGAAGAAACAGTCCACAAAGGGCTGCAATGTGCCTGGTTCAGAGAAGTGGCCATAAGGCTCTATAATCGGACAAATAAGAAAAGGTTGCTATCATTTATCTTAGCTGTGGACATGGCTGAGTTCGAATGACAGATCGTTACTGACCATGTCTGAGCTGAACAAGGTCTTAAGCTTTCAGATAATGGTGATACCTCTGCCAGTGGTGCTCATCACAGAGCCACAGTGCTTTAAGTGCCAAGAGGAGGGTCATGTGGCAAGGTATTACCACAACCAGATGGTCTGTGGTAAGTGCTCTGGCAAACACAACAACAGCACTTGTACACTGGTCCCATCAGACCACCTGACATGCTCCCGCTGCAGTGTGCCACACGTTGTGAGCTGGCACAGCTGCAAGGGCTTCTCGGGCAACAGCATTGCTGGTGAAAAAGATGATATACAGCAAGGACTCCCAACACACTTCCCTGGAGCACAACTTCTGCATCTGATGATGATTCTCCACCCAAGATAACATGCTACACCATTCCTACCAAAAAGTCCTCAATTTGGCCACAAGTTTCACTTGATACATCACATGGTCACACTTTTGACAATAAGCTCAATTAGGTGCTGTGTCAAATGCTTTTCAGAAATCACAAAATACTGCATCTAAGTGACTGCCTCAGTCCAAAGTTTTCATTATGTTACAAGAGAAAAGTGAGCTGGATTTCACATGATCAATGTTTTCAGAACCCATGCTGGCTGTCATGGAATAGGTCATTCTGTTTGAGATGTCTATGTTGGAGCTCACAATATGTTCCAAGATTCTACAACAAATAAATGTCAAGGATATTGAATGGTAGCTCTGGGGATTACTTCTACTACCCTTCTTGCAGGCAGGCACATGATCTCTGCTTTCTGCCATGCACCATGTAGGTGCATTTTTTGTCCGAATCTACAATAGGTTATAGTTAACTGAGGGGGCTAACTCAGTTGCAATTCAGTAAAGACTCCGACTGGGATTCCATCATGACCTTGGACTTCATTCAGTTTTAACGATTTCAGCTGATTAAACTGGGGAAATTCTTCTGGGTTTTCCTTTGTAAAGGAAAATTTTTAAATGGAGTTAAGCACTTCAACGTTTGCTTTGCTACTCTCAATCTCAGCTCCCGTCTCATTCGCTAGGGACTGAGCACTAATTTTGGTGCCACTAACAGTCTTTACATATGACTGGAATTTCTTTGTGTTTTGTGAAACGTCATTTGACAACATAGTCATTGTAGGCTTCACACATTGCTCTCTTTATAGCCAAATGGGTTTTATTCACCATCTTTTTATCTGGTATCAGTTTCAATGGGGGAATCGTCAAAGAGGACAGGTCTATTTATTTCCATTAGATCGAATATATTTCCGTCATGAGTGGGATTCCGAACTATCTGTTGTAGGTAGTTATCAGAGAAAGCATTTAGCAATGTTTCACAGGTTGTCTTACAATACCCACCACTAACAAAACTGAAATTTTCCCAATTAATTGCTGGATGATTAAAGGCTCCATTGATGATCGCGGTATGATTGGGGAACTTATGCACAAGTCAACAGAGGTTATCTCCAAAGCTTTTGGTTACATCAGGAAATGAGTCTGGTGGGTGATAGAAGCATCTAATTACCATTTTACACCCACCCCTGATATTGAGTCTTTCCCAAACAATCTCACATGCAGCTGCAGTTTTTATCTTGGTGGATTTGAGCTTCTTACCGACTGTGAAAAATATCTATCCTTTCGATATACCTTTAATCTTTCCCAAAAATTCACTGCTATCAATTTCAGGTTTCAACCAGCTTTCTGTACCTAGCATTACATGAGCTTCACTGCTTTTCAATAGCACTTTGAACACTGGTACTTTGTTGTGAATGTTTAGGCAGTTAACCACTATGGTTTTAATACTCTTACCTATACAAGGCATTTCTTTCAATTTTATGCTGACACTTGTGTGTTTCCTGCAGCTATTGTTATCTGGGTTGGATGGAGCATCACCACATCTAAAAAGCCCTTGTGTGTACTCCACACGGTCACCTGCCTGGGTAGCAGGCAGACCCTACAGGTCTCAACTCCATGGTTGAAGTCCAGGAAGCTGCAGCCTAGTTTGTCACAGAATCTTCAAATTCTCTGGTTCAGTCCTTCCACATGACTTGGGACCAAGAGCCGATGATCAGCTTTGGGACAATGTTGCAAATTGTGAGCTTCATTGAAGCTTCATGTGCAAAGCTTTTCTTAACGTTCTCTACCAGTCACTGGAATGATCTAAGTATGACATCAGAGCCCAGATGACAGGCATCATTTGTTCCAACGTGAGCCACAACACGTAGATGTTATTGTATATGTAAGAGGCCCATAAGGTGTCATATCCTTGAAGAAAAGCATACCAAGAATGAAGGAGCTTGTGAAACCACACCACACAGCTGAGTGATATGGATGTTCTTGCACATGTGGTGGAATAGAACCCCGTAAGTGACAGTTCTGTGCATTCATGGCACCACGCAGAGTAAAAAATACCTTGTCCATCCAAAGAATATTCCTCATCCACATGTCATCCATTTCCATGCATGCCAAAAAATGAAAGGCAAAGTCATGGCATTGTAGCCCATCTTAGGGCTTCATTTGGTGCATATTCTGAAGCTTGTAGATATACCAGTGTAAATGCATCACAAAGTCTTTTGAATTGTTGACCAGGAGAAAGAGAATTCCCATGACACAGCTCTAGCACAAGCTGCAGAATCTGAGGCATGTGCTGCATGGTCAGCTATAGCTACATGAACTTTAACAACTACCAGAAGAATGAGCCATCTCCATGTCCCTGCTGCACAAGCTAATTCACTTGTTTCTTTGAATTTCTTGATCATATTCTTTCCCATTTATTGACATGTGTCCTCTTTGCAGATGTTTCTGTCATCGATATTCCTGTAATGCAGCGATGCTGTTCTGATAAAACAATTTTACCAGCAGGGCATGCTCTTTCTTCTCAATAACCATTGCATCTCATGTGGAATACTTCAACCTTCTTAACCATTTATACCAACAGTCACTTCACAATAGAAATCATCATGCATTGCCAAGCAACAAACAGCAACAAACAAAAAAAATTCACATTCTATATTTTCACATGTTAGCAGAAAGTGGAACTGCAAGTACACTGATTAATGAACATACCTACAATGTTTTAGCATCCTGAAATGTATACAGCCTGAACTGCAGCACTTGGAACACTGTCAGTTTAATTATAACCATCCAGTATAAAACATTGTTTTATAAGAGAGGCCTGATGAGTCACGTGTTATTAGTACTTAACATCTGCCTTCTGAGGAAACATTAGCTGATATTTTCACAAATCCCAAAATAATGCTAGACATGAAACATGTGCATGTAACTGTAGCCTTATGAAATATGTTAGGGAGTGAGTGTTTATTTGAACTTCACATTTTGTGTTAGTATCAATTTATGGGAACATGATGGATTGTGTAAATTAGTATCAACAGTTTTCTGTTTACTCTTCAATTTTTATTGTTGCTGTGTGGTTGTCGTGCATTTTTATACATGTAATGCACATACAGCTTTTTCATTCACTGAAATTTTAACCTTTTACTAATCTTTCACGTTAATTATACTAAAAATGCTCAAAAAATATTTTCAAAACGATGTTCTTTCACAGAACAGATGTTCTTTTCTTACATATGAAAATGATAACCATTTGTGATAGAATTATCCTGTGATAACTGAAAAGAAATTTCAGTCCAGTTATGGTTCATCTAAGTAAATTCTATCACACATTAAACTACATATGTTATGTTACGGATTAGTGCTCTATTAGCAATAGGCCACTGCAATTTAGGCACTTATAGTTGACAAAAACTACCAGAGGAAATGATTTGTGTTATCTATTGTTTAAACTGGTTGCAGGAAACCAACACCACCAATAACAGATGTCATCTAATATTTGAACCTTAAGTTTATGAACTTAATAAAAACATTGTGACATTGCATTTTATAACGATCAATCAATTCTCAAAAACACAAGTTAATCCCTCATGTTCTTAAACTACCACATAACGCTATGATTGTACAGAAAAGAGAACTACCTTATGTTGTTGTTAGAGAAACAAAGTAAATCAATTAAATATCAATAAATCACAGAAATGACTCAAATCAAATTTAATACCTCTAGTTTGTAAATGTTCCTATAGTAACTGATGGAATGGGTATACAAGATGAAACACATTTACTATATTTTTAGTCTGATGGATGCAAGATAATAAAAAAATTTGGTTTAGAAGTATTTTATGCAGATCATAAAAATGTGTTAAGGGAATATACAGGAACACAGAACACTAGTAGTTGCAATAATCACTTTATTTGCAGCAGTACTGTAACACATACACACACACACACACACACACACACACACACACACACACACACACACACACATATCTCCCTGAGTCATTTTATTGTCTTCAGAATAAACTGCTTTTAAGATTGTGCACAGTTATTTACATGAACTGTGGGTATGTTTTAATTTACAAGAAGTGCTTTTAAATGTTAGTTCCATGCTTTAGCACATTAAATAGAAGTTAAATTCAACACATGCTTCAACAATTTATAAATTTCATTTTTAGTCCTGACTCAGATTTAAATAATAATATTTTCTTTGGCCTGTTATTCTGAGTGAATTTTGTCTTTACAGAGTACTATTGACTGCATACTAATATAGACCTATAGGTCATTCCATGCCAAGTGGTCTAAACCTTCCCACCATCATGTCTCCAATTTTCTTCAAATTTTATCTGTAGCACTAGTCAAGTGCTAAATTAAGTTTCTCAAGATTTCAAGCCTCTAGCTGCAATACTTGCTGATCTACACCCCCTTGTCTGAAGGGTAGTAAGTTCGCATGCGCGCGACATCAGACAAAATGCCATTTTTGGGGTCTCATAAAATTGAAACCAATTCATAAGAATGGTTAGTAAGATGAGACCCTGTACAGTTTTTTGTGCTGATTCAAACGAAATTAATTATAAGATTACTGATGCAAAATCCGGTCAAACAAGTCGACTCAAAGTGTACCCCTAATTCTGTCGTGACTTAATGCGACAAATTTTGACCAATATTCAGACTGCAATAATTTCCTTGCAGATAAAGATATGGACTTGAACTTTTTACCAAGTCTTATCTTTGTGCTGGACATAATACAGCTGGATTTCCAACTACCCAGGCTTTATAGTCGCCTTGCAAAATCTCTTCAAATTTGGCAGTGTCAGCGCAAATGGCTTTATTTACCAAAGTTCAAAGCCCATTACTACAAAATAGTCAGCCTGGATTTAATTGTGAATAGTATCATCTGAAAGAGAAACTCTTGCTCTACAAGATGGATATATTTTTCTTTTGCAACGCTTCCATTAAGTGCTTATTTACTCAGGTCAAAGTATCTTATATTTTGTGTGCGCAGTGCCCTGCGTTGGTCCATGATGGCTGAGCCATTACTGGTTATCACAATAAAACCAGCATCCCCATCGCCATAGGGGCCACGCCCGATAGCCATGCAGTAACAGCCACGGGTGGGTATCTTTACTGCAGGTTCCCAAGCCTGATTACAGGGTGTCTTTACCACAGGATCCCAAGCCTGATTGTGGGTTTCTTTATGCAGGTTCCCAAGCCTGTCTTCCTCAGTTACTTCATCATTCTGGAAGCATCGTTGATTTGCAAGAGAATGCTTTCAGGAAAACTGTATTGCCGACCAGATGATGTCACTGATGGAGCTGGAATAACACCAATGATAAGTTGTTCTGGAATCCAGCAAGTATCACGTCTTAAGGGCCAATAAAATGAACTTGCAGGACCATGAGGATGCATAAAGCTTATGAAAGCATCTTTCTGTTCGACTGAGATTTCAACGATGTTTCCAATCCACCATTTCTTTTCATAAATGCAAGCAACATACTGCCCAGGCTGAAGATCCATGACTTGAACTACTACTTCAGCAGCACTAATTTTGGCCAAAAAAGATGTCGCATCATTAGAAACTCTACTGACCTTAATTGTCGTCATATCAATGGGCAAAAAATGGTGGTTTTCTCTTGTGCCAGCTAGAGTGTGCCCTTGCAGGAATCTTTCTTCTTGAGAAGCTTTTTCTTCTTCAACTTCCTCTTTGCTGATGAAAAAGAATTTGATTCCATTGATATTATCATTGCAGAAGTTGAAAAGATCTTTGGGTGTTAGAATCTGGTTTTCATATGGACGTTGCAAACTTGCTCTTGCTGCCAACCGTTTTGTTGTGCCTCCAATGCCATCACAAGGCGACTTTCCATGGCTTGTTCCAAAGAAATTCCATTCTGCTGTTATTTCAAAATCTTCTTTGTGATAGCATAAGTTGAGAAAATTCTTGAAATTCTTATATTGTGCAGCTGAACCATCACTGAAGTAGTGGATGTGGCTTATTTTGGAAAATTGCATCTTCAGGTAATTGATTACTTTTCCAATGTAAACATGGACAGTAATCGTATCGTGTCGAAGGCAGTCACTAATAACACAAAGATTCACACATTGCACCTCTTCGTTTTCACAGTAGTAGACTACAAATGGATGAACTGTTGCTTGACTGTTCTCCCAGTGAAAGCCTTGCACTGCATCTTGAACAATAAATGAATAGTTTTCAGCAAAATCCATTAGTATTATGAATTCGCCTTCTTTCAAATCATTTTTGAGAGCTTTCAGGTGCTGGCTTTGATGCTTGGCAATGTAGTGATGACAAGACAGGTTCCAAATTTTTGCTGCAATATCTTCAACATACTCTTCTGTTGAAAGCTGCTTTGTTTCTAAAGTATCCCTGTCGGTATGAATCCATTGTTTGTACTCAATCAGTTCTTCAGGGTCATTATCTTCAAAATATGTTGCAATAACTGCTTCTACACCTTCTGGACCAGGGCAGTTTTCACAACGATGAAGCATACAATCCTTGTTTTCCAAGCTGCAAACAGCTTTGCTAAGAATTTCCTTGTAGTCTTCATTGATTGATGCACCAGTGAGCATAAGCTTGACATTTTGGTGTATTGTACAGACACAAACTGAGTGCATTCCAGCAGAGCCAACTGTAACACACCATTTTGGTCTAAGCTCGCAAAACTTTGAGAAGCCAATTTCTAGTCCATTTTGCTTCTGATAAGACACGTACATTTCCTTCAAATTGCAAAGCAACAACCGCTTTTGCTTGTACACCTTTGTTCCTGAAATTCTCACAGGCACACAGTCTTTCTTCCCTGGACAAAGTCTGCTGAATTCGTCATCTTGAAAAAAGTCATGTACTTTCTGGACAACTTCATCTGAAAGCTTCCTTCCTTGCCGATTTGCTGGAAAAGCTAGAACACCTTGCTCATTCTTCAGTTTTCTCGCTTGCTTTACCATTCTTTCTGATACATTAAATGCTGTTGTCGTATCTTTAATTGTCCAGCTTCTTGGAACCAAGGTCAATATTTGAACTTTTGTCCTACGATTTGACACTTTACATTTTTCTTTCAACTCTTCTATAAGATTATCAAGATCTGCACAATTATTGCATGGGCGACTTTTACTTGAACTTGGCTGTTCATCGTAATTGATTCCTACAGCAGCAGCAATTTGATTCCCAATTAAACTTTGTGCATCCAAGATCTTTCTTTTTGCATAGCTTTGCTTATCTCTTTTACTTAGTTGTCTTCTTTTCAATGGTGAAGCACCAATAAATGATAAACTTTTGTTGATGGCTGGTTCAGTTTCATCCGTTGTGAAATCTTGTTCAGATTGGGTTGATAGTGATGATGAATCTTCTAGCTTTTGGTTCAGTGCCGACATGCAGCGAGGGCAAAGCTTCTGACCAGGTTTTATATCAATCACTTCTTTTTTCTTTAACAGGCAAAGTTTGGCAGCTGTTTCATTATCAAGCAGTCTAAGTCCAGCTTTTACATTGTGATTCCTCTTCTTGAATGGATTGCAACATTTCTTTTGCATCGCTTGATATTCATGTAGGAAGAGGGCTTCATGGTGGAAGCAAATGATGGAATTTTCGTCAAGTTTGGCTTCTGAACGCGAAACAAGCAATTTCTGGTCACATTCTGTGAAATCACTAAACGCTTTGAATCCAGTCTTCTTAGCATAGAAGATAACATGGCACTTTGATGCAGCAGCATCTTTTCCAATTGAACAGGGGGCCAACGATTCTTCTTCTTCATTAACTTCTGACATCTCTCACTGGCCAATCACTGAATAAAACACGAATGAAATATCCAATTATATCAGTAATTCTAAGCGACTATTAAGATTCAAATTCCTAGAAATGAAGAAAAATTAGTGCATCGCGCATACAAAATATAACAACTTTGATGTGAGTTAATGAGTACTTAATGGTCGCGTTGCAAAAAAAACAAATGTCAGTCTTGTAGAGCAAGAGTTTCTCTTTTAGGTGATACTATTCACAAGCAGATTCAGGCCAACTATTTTTTAGTAATTGGCTTGAAACTTTGGTAAATTTTACCGTTTGTGCTGACACTGCCTAATTTGAAGAGATACTGCAGGGCGACCATATGGCCTGGATCATTGCAAATCCGGCTGCATTATGTCTAGCACAAGCATGAAGCTTGGCCAAAAGTTCAAGTCCATATCTTCAACTGCAAGGAAATCATTGCAGTCTTAATATTGGTCAAAATTTGTCGCGTTGTGTCACGACAAATTTTGAAGTATACTTTGAGTCGAGTTATTTGACCGGGGTTTGCATGAGTAATGTTATACATAATTTCGTTGGAATCAGCAAAAAAAACTGTACAGGGTCGCATCTTACTAACCATTCTTATGAATTAGTTTCGATTTTATTAGACTCCAAATATGACATTTTTTTTATGTTGCATGCACACGGACTAAGTACACTTCAGACAAGGGGGTCTAGATCAGCAGCTATTGCAGCTAGAGGCCTGAAATCTTGGGAAACTTACTTCAACACTTGACTAAAGCTACAGTTAAAATTTGACGAAAATTGGAGACCATGATGGTGGGAACTTTTTTCAGTTTTAGACCACTTGGTGTGGAATGACCCCTATGTGATGTATAGTGACCTAATCATTTACTTGCTACAAAACAATCTAGAGATATACATCAAACTCCTTCACAAACATTTAATTTCACAATCAGTAAGTTGCTTTCATGTAGTTCTTTGAATAAATTTCTCTTTTAACAATGCTTGCAATAATATTAAAATCCAATTTCAACAGTATAGAGGTGCAGTATTACACTTTCACCCATTTTACAGTATCAGATAACACAGTAAAAGAACTACAGTAATTAATTCTTCATTATAAACTTTTCAAAATATATTAAAATTCAATATATTTCATGAAGTATAATCTAGATCAGTGGTCTGAACATTCTGGTACTTGTGGATCAATAGAAGATGAGAAGAACTTGTGGGGACTGCCAGATAGAAACATCTGGTTCTTTCAATAAGAGTCAGGAAAATTCAGCAGATAAGACTATAAAATTATGAGACAGAATTGGTGACCAGGACTTTGCTTCATGTGGCTAAATATTTAGTACTGCTGATAGGCAAAGTATAAGACACTATGCTTGTTTTCAGACTTAATAATTCCTTTCTGCAGGAGGTGTAAAGGACAGGTTGGAAAAGATTGAAGAAGATGGTCAGGTCACTCAGACCATATTATGAGGATGGGGGATAGAAAGATTTGGTCCTCCCTTGTCCCTTACAACAAAGTCTTTAACATTCCCCAACCAATAGATTTCTCCTCCATGAGGAAGGAATTAACAGTTCTGAAAGTTAGGATAGTGTTAAATACTATCATGTGTGTATTAACAGTAATAAATATTTTGCCTTGAGAAGGTAATTACCAACCAGCAAGTCTGTCTCATAGTTCCTAATATTTCTTATTCAAATGCCTGCTCTAACTGTAACAACGAAACTAGGATACTAGGATTTCAAATCTCAGATTTCACAGTCATACTTTCATTTTAGTTTTAAATTGAATTTTTTACTGCCACAGAATTGCTCAATGTATCCCCCCTACAACAGTCTTTTTAAAGTAAACATGATGTTCAACATTATGCAGTCAAACTGCAGTCTACAAAACTTCCTCTTTAGAGCAGATAAACATTCTGTACAGGATAAAAGCCTTTATCCCTGTAGAACTCACTAACGAACTAAAAAAAAAATTGCTGATATCACATAAAAAAGTTGAAAACATTGTAAATAAATTTAAAAAATAAACTGCTACTAAAAAAAAGAGAAATAAATTAAATAATAATATGTGCACAGCTCTTGCATAGTTACAAAACAGGCACTTGTAATCACCAACGGTTTATGGAGTTGAATCATCATCTAAGCCCATTGTCAGTACCTAAGCTGCACCCACTTATGCAACACCTACAATATCCAGCAAGCCCTCACTCGACTGGTGATTGCAGTTAATGTGGCCATACAAGAACTGACTTTATATTAGTATACTAACTATTCTGTTGGTTGGTGAATACCGATGTGGAAACAAATAACTATGCTCAACACTGCCTCCCAGTCTGCTTCTTATAATGTTGCTGACAACTAATGTAGATGTCCTGGTTTGACACCCTCTTAGCATCTTAGTTTTTACTGTGCTGTGCCAAAGACCTTTATTTTTACCAAGCTCTCTGTTATGGAAACTTACCTTCCTGTACCCAACATTAAGGACCTTTTGATTGAAACAGTGACTATAAATATAATATTATGTAAATGAATTATGATACTCATATGAAAACTAGTTGTTAGAACAGAAAAGTATCCATATAGTAGTTTTCTGGTGGTTCAGTGTATCATCCTTCCAGAAGTACTTTGAAATAGTTCAGAATTTTTTTTTATCGGTGTATTTGAGTCTCTACATGGCTTACACAAACTGAAAAGAATATTTACATGTTGTGGAAATGAAATATTAAAATTGTTATACTCATCTGTCAGATTGTTTACCTTTTATGCTTGTGATTTCTTACATATTCTGTGAAAAAATATGGCTGTATGGAAATCATGAATAATGGATAAATATTTCATTGGAAAAGCAAATTAATGAAAATGGGAAAGGTAGAAAGTAACAAGGCAAACAAAGCCAAGCATAAGTTTACTTTCTGCTCAATTAACACATCTTTCTTCATGAGGACAGACATTTCTTTGCATTATGTAGGTTTTTGTATGGGTGTGAGATAAGTAACATTTGATATATGATGAGTAAGCACCTGTTTCTGTGGTTCACACAATGGCTCAAACGACCTTGGACACAACCCATGTTCTATGTCAATACTACCAGGGATATTTTCTTGGTGAGGGATAGCTATAAGTGTTCACTTAGCCACACGAGGATAACTGCATAGCTCCAGATCTGAAAGTAAATATAAGCAGAATTGGGAGTGATGTCTTACCTGATGTCTTTCAAATTGTGTGACAGAAAATGATAGGATTAAGAACAGGGCTTACAGATAAAAACCTCTTTGAGCCAACAGCTACAAGGTAGGAAAAAAAAATCTGTGCAGTTTGTAAGCAAGTGATAACATTGATGGGCACCAACAGTAATCACAACCTGAGGTCAGTCACATTTATACTTATTAATGAGCAACCTCTCCCGATTTTGTTAATTTGGAAATCTCGCAAGTGTATGTCAGAGAAGGTATGGCAAGAGTATCTTTGAATGTCTTGAAACAAGTTTACTTTTTATTTTGTTCATTATGTCACAGTCTTACAACCTGCATACTCTTGTGAGCTGGAGAGAAAACACACACACACACACACACACACACACACACACACACACACACACACTACTAACAGGCCAACAAATTTTACATTGTCATCAGATGCCAATGAAAATGTAAAGTGCCATACCTCTTCTTCCACTTTATCTTGATACCAGTAACATACACCAAGAGATGGGAATCCGTCTCACTCTAGAGTCTAGAGAAAATTTTTAAGAATCTTCAATAGCATCTTGAGAAATGTTGACTGGGTATGCAAATAAACGTACTGTTAGTGTAAGAAATACTTGTATGTGTGTAGTTACTGGATTAAGTCATGTATGGGGGAGCCATGGCTGTTGCCATCTCGAATGCATATGCTATGCATACAAAACAGTCATGAGCAGCACTCAAAAAGTGGCTTTAATTGGCCACATTTTCTGTTGATCTCCCAGAACACCTGATCAGCACTTTATTTACAAAATGGAACGTCAGAGAGCCAAACCCCATTTTGATTGTAGTCAGGAGCAATTGCATTTTATTGTTTTCTATTTAATAAAGTTGTATATGTCCTTCCATTTAAATAGTCCGAGTTGTCTTTGTTCTAAAATTAGTATTCAAAATCATAAATGCTAAATTGAAAATACAAAGATAAACTGAACAGCTTTTGCTTATGACACTGTAAAATAAATATAGTAGTTTATTCAGCTCATAATGGAAAAAGTATCTGTCCTATATTGGAGATATTTAATTTAGTATGCCAATTTCGCTTATCTTTTTAATTTTACTTCAAGCTAGTACAGAGCTGCAATCCAAATACATACAGTAATTCCAACCATAACGTATGCAGGTGAGCAAGTGATAGCTTGGAAAACTGTACTAAATTTGTCTAGAATCCCAAACCCACATTTCACTGAAGGAATTAGGGGCAACATGATGTGTTGATATAATGAAGACAAAAGATCATGGCTGTGAGAACACTAGGTTAGGACTGAAGAAAAGTGGTACTTGAATTACCTTCCACCACAGACTGTAACACACAAGAAAATTTTGTCTTCTGGAAGGACATTGTTACTAAGCATATTCCCACAAATACTATATGTGATTCCTGTACAACACTCCAAAACATCTGAAGACACTTTGCAGTCACCCAGTTTAAATAAGTTGAAAATTTTTAGAATGTCTTAGAATCCTGCACTAAAAGTAAATGAGCTGAAAATAAAAGCAGTCTCTTGAACTCACTTCCAGAGGCTTGAAGCAAAATATTTGCCATGGAGAATTCAAATTGATTGAATCAATCCATAAATGATTCCAAAAAGAACTTATGCAGATGAAATCAGCCATACGTTTGTGGAAGTGTTTAGAGTGATGATGTATGCTTTTTTTTTTTTTTTCTTTTTTTTGTTGTATCTGGTTTTGTAAGTAGGTCAATCTCAAATTTTCACTCCTCTGTATCTTGATACAGCTGCAGTAATTTACCCCAAAGAACCTTAAAAGTAAACCTGCTTCTATGCCAAAACATTTCTTCTTAGGTTTTGTTAGATTCAATCCATATTAGCACAGGAATTTGACCACAAGAATTCTTCGAAGGAAAGAAAAGAAAATCATAAGAGTCTGAACAATTGTGGCACATCTAAATGGAACATTTTGTCATGTAAAAGTAAAACTTTAAGCAGTTGTCCAGTTTTTTGCACATTTCATATGTTAAAGGAATTCCACAGCATCCACAGTCTGTGGCAACAGTTCTTGTTTGCATAGTGATGCATCTCCTAACCACCTGTTTTCATCTGATATTTGTAACCTATGATGGAGAACTACTACTTGATGCCTAACCACTTCCAAATATTTCATAGTTCTTCCAATGGCAAGTTCTTCAACATGTAAATCGTGCACGTTGTTTTTCAGTTTTCAATATTAATATATCAAAAACATATACCCCACATCAAAGTATTTTCTGGGACATTCACAAAATATTGCAAGGCCCACAATTTCCTCTTCAGTGTCAGTAATGTATACTGTAACTATTGTGTTCAGTACAACACTCTCTTACTCCAAACAAATCTTGCAGTTCAAGTGAAAACAAATTATACAGTTCAAATAAAGCAATCAAATTTTTCTCATGTGCATGGCACTGCACATCTACCAGATTACCTATGTGCTATTTGCTATGCATTGAAGGCCGAGGCCGCCCCCGATGTGTAACTCACCCTATTGATAGTTCCCCATGATGTCCGAGCTTGTTATCCTCAGACACTTGGAACATCACAGAATCACTATATCAGAAACATACTTACATTCCCAAGAGTTTCATTAACCATGCTTAATCAGAAATGCATTGAGAAGTTAAGAGTTTCTTGAGATATGTACTCTTGTTTCGTGTTTCTACCATATACTCTTCATACTACTGTATTCATCTTCTCACCAACAGTAATTTCAATCCACGTACATCACCTCCACCATGATAAAAAAAATTGCACTTCCCTAAACGCTTTCTACTTGTGACAGGGACAATGATACTTTCATTTTGGCTTTCTTGTTTGACAGATGAATACAGCTTTTTGTTTAGTGTTTTACTTTTTACTGTTCCTTAATATGATTTTTGTCTGCCTCTGCCTCATCGTAATTAATTTAACACTATACAATTAAAAGTATTCTCATTCTATATAGAGAAGGTACTACCAATTTTGAACTGTTTCACAGTAACACACAAGTCAAGGTAAGACTTTTCTTCTGAATGACAAGCTGCTCCTTGTGAAAGGTTACAAATTTAACTGTGTAAGTGACCATGAATATAGAACTTTCATCCCTTCCATGCTCAATTTTTCAATCAGACTTTTCCTATTTCTCCATATTACGCATTTTTTAATAAGAAGTAATCGGTAAAAAAATTATGGCCAACAACAGATCTTAAGACTTTCATTTAAAGTGGCTATGTTCATCTTTGTTTTAACAGCTTTCAAGCAAAATTTTCCTTTTTATATGGGAATTTGATGGCATCCAGAATAAACAACACTACTGACAAGTTACATACACAACTTTGTGGGATCTTTTTTCTGCATTAGACATTCAGTTTAATTGACATTTTAACAGTAGACTTTTATAAAAATCAACAAAATTAATATACAAAATACTATAACAATAATATACATTTGGTTTGTTTCAGGCACTGACACATACAATTTCCTTCACCTTCACAGCAAGTTGATAGAAATACTTTGGGACAATGGAAACTGTCACTTTCAATTACTTTTATGTTTTAGTTTGATTATATTCCCATGAATGATACTGTAAGCACGATTTCAGAGCATGTTAGTTCCACGGCTATTAACATTTCTGAAACTCCCAGCATTTTCTCCCTTCATAATTTATCTTATAATGGCACAACTCTCAAGACTAGTGTGCTTGTGTTTTGTGACCTTTGTATGCAGCAATAAAAAATTGTCAGAAGCATATCAAACATTTTCATGCACAGTTTTAGTCTGTTATGAACCAGCATAGAGCAATATTTGCTATCTATGTGTTTTCAGCTGTAAAAATATTCAGGCCTCAACACAGCATCTGAAAGAAGAGGATAAGACGTGTCAAATCAACAGTAAGTTAATTATTTTTATATATTTTTTGCAGTGGTTGCACTCAAAAACAGGAATTCGTGAGATATAAAAAACAAAAAGTTTATACCTATATTTATATTACTTCCTTTATTGTGGTACTGACAATTATGTTGCAGTCTACTTTATTTAATTAACATAAGCAAATTTTCATGCTGTGAATCATTTAAAATCTCTTCACCATAGGAAATCACTAGTAACAGGGGCCACTTTCCTCTGACAATTTACACAATCATGTATCTCAACTCCTCACACTTAATTCACATTCCCATAAAGTTTATCAAAATGTATACTGTATACTGATGATCTTTAATTACGTAAAATGTTGAATACTAAATTTTGGAATAGATTATGTACTGCCTCTCAGATAAATCATCAGAATTTACATGTATAATCCAATTCTGTATAAAAAATGCAGTTCATATAAAAATTACAACTAATCCCTTTCACATGCATTATACCTTGTCTTTCTGGTCACCTGCATTAGTAGAATAAGAATAACAAATACCTTAACACAGGGATCAGCAATGTACTGCATGTAGGTCACATATTCCCCCACAAGGTGTTTACGGATGGCCTGCCAATCAGTTTACTTATACACACTAAAACAGGTAATAAACAACTTCTGAGACTATAGAGTCTTATAAATTATGTAAATGAAAGTATTAAAATCTTAACAGAAAGCTAAAATAATTAGAGCACCGGGAACAGAGACACATGCAATGGATTGTCAATGGAAACACATTACTTTCAAACATGTACGTATTTCATTGTAAATATGTAAATAATTAAAGAGTAAAGGAGACCATTCATTCTATAACAGAACCATTGATTCATTGACAGACACACAAAAAGAGAGAAATTGCTAACTTATGGAATAAAAGCTCAGCGAATGATTATTTCTGAAAGTTAGGAAGTTTTCTCTCTCTTTTGTGTGTGCCTGTGACAACTCAATAACTCTGCTACTTGGTAAGTGTTCCTCACTCATGAATTATTTGCATATTGGCACAACTTTCCTTATTAGTTCACTGGATAAAGGTCATTTTATGAGCAAGTTTAAGGAAAAAATAACAAGTCATTAAATATTAAAAAATTATTTTTCCTGATGTTCCCCTACAATAGATTATTTCAATTGTAATGTGAAATATTAACTTCCAGGGCTTCTTTATATATTTATTATTATATATCTCCAGTTTGTATTATCAGTATTGTAGCTTCATTCATGGAGGACAATTCTCATCGTTTAACAGAAAGCAGAAATGACAAATGAGAAAAGAAATCTATCTGTTTTGAACATTCTGTTAATTTATTCAGTTGTTCTAAAAAAAAAAAAAAAAAAAAAAAAAAAAAAAGCCTCGCCCTTCTTTACGCAAAATTTTACTTCATGACTCCATCTTCAAATCTTTCAAACGGTAAACTTGACACTGAGCCATGATTAGAACAGTTTCAACCAAGGAGGTACTAGTTCAGTGAATCACTACTGCCTTGCCTTTACACAAATTTTAGAACATCTTACATCCAGAATAGCTTTCAGGAACTGTCAGTGCTATACTGACTTATCCATTGCCAAATCACAGGCACTTAAGTCCTTCCAGTGTAGTGGCATCAGCATTATTCTAGTAAGGGAAAGTCTTCACCTCTCCACCAGTTCTCTCAGAATTCTTAATCTCATGAGTGAATTTTGAATATAGCACCAGTAATAGGATATAGTAAGCCATCTAGAAGGCAATGCTTTCAAAATATAACACACATTATTGTATACAAAACTTTTCATACTATGACAAGAGCTCCAAGATAAGGACAGGAAATCAGCTTTTGTGACATAAATTATGGCAGTGTGTGATATCATTGCAATGTTGCACAATTCCCAGTAATTTTATACTTCATCTGTCCCCTGTTCTTACTTTTTTTGTTTAGGAACCCTAATATATACTGTGAAATATGTTATAGTCAACTATGTGTTTCCTACTGCCTTGTGCCACTGCTGAGCTTGGAACAAACTCAAGGGGATTTACACTCTTACAACAATGCCCAGGTGGACAGTGCAGCCCATTGTACTTCGAGCATGGGTGAGTTAAAGCCCAGGTAAAGTGCTCACCAGTGATGTAGTAGGGTGCAGCAGTTGGTATTCAAACACCCCGACTAGAAGCAGATACCAATACCTTGTCACATATCGCCACTCTATAGCGGACATTTCTCCCAGCTTTCTCTGTTCCTGTAACATGAATCTGGTATCCCAAGCCACTAGAGTACGCCATTCTATCACCACAATATTACCAATACTAATGTATCAACAACAATGACAATAATTTTGTTTCATTTACAAATTTGTTTTGACAGTAACACTTAGAAGTAAATGTTTTCTCATCAGCCCAGTTGCATTTTATATTTCTGTCAAACAATGGAAAATCCGGGATGGAATGTAACAATACAAGAGAAGGAAAGTTGCTACTCACCATATAGCAGAGATGCTGAGCTGTGATAGGCACAATAAAAAGATTCACACAATCATAGCTTTCGGTCATTAAGGCCTTTGTCAGCAGTAGACACACACACACACACACACACACACACACACACACACACACACACACACACACACCTGCAGTCTCAGAGAGCTGAAACTACACTGCGAGCAGCAGCACCAGTGCATGATGGGAGTGGCAACTGGGTGGAGGGTAAGCAGGAGGCTGGGGCAAGAGGGGGAGGGATAGTACGGTGGGAGTGGCGGACAGTGTAGTGTTGCAGTTTAGATGGAGAGTAGGAGAGAAGATGTGGAGGGAGGAGGGGGTAAGTAGTGGAAAGGAGAGAAATAAAAATAAAAAAAATTAAAAGACTGGAATGGGAACAGGGAGGGGGCTGGATGGGTGAGGACGGTGACTAACAACGGTTGAGGCCAGGAGGGTTACGGGAATGCAGGATGTATTGCAGGGAAAGTTCCCACCTGCGCAATTCAGTAAAGCTGGTGTTGGTGGGAAGGATCCATATGGCACAGGCTGTGAAGCAGACACTGAGATGAGGGGTATCAAGTTTGGCAGTGTGTTCAGCCACAGGGTGGTCCACTTGTTTTTTGGCCACAGTTTGTCAGTGGCCATTCATGCAGACAGACAGCTTGTTGGTTGTCATGCCTACATAGAATGCAGCACAGTGGTTGATAACATGGCTAGTTTCACAGGTAGCCCCGCCTTTGATGTGATAGGTAATGTTAGTGACCGGACTGGAGTAGGTGGTGGTAGGAGGATGTATGGGACAGGTCTTGCACCTAGGTCAATTACAGGAGTACGAGCCACGAGGTAAGGGATTGGAGCAGGGGTTGTGTAAGGATGGACGAGTATATTGAGTAGATTCGGTGGACGGCGGAATATCACGGTAGGAGGGGTGGGAAGGATAGTGGGTAGGACATTTCATATTTCAGGGCATGATGAGAGGTAATCGAAACACAGGCGGAGAATGTAATTCAGTTGCTCCAGTCCCAGATGGTACTGAGTTACGAGGGTAATGCTCCTCTCTGGCCGGAGTGGGACATTGGGAGGTGGTGGGAGACTGGAAAGATAAGGCACGGGGGATTTGTTTTTGTACAAGGATGGGAGGATAATTACGGTCAGTGAAGGCTTCAGTGAGACTTGCAGTATATTTTAAGAGGGACTGCTCGTCACTGCAGATGCAATGGCGATGGGTGGCTAGGGTGTACGGAAGGGATTTCTTGGTATGAAACAGGTGGCAGCTGTTGAAGTGGAGGTATTGTGGAGGTATTGCTGGTGGTTAGTAGGTTTGATATGGACGGTGGTACTGATGTAGCCATCTCTGAGGCAGAGGTTAACATCTAAGAAGGTGGCTTGTTGGGTTGAGTAGGACCAAATGAAGCAAATGGGGGAGATGTTGTTGAGGTTCTGGAGGAATGTGAATAAGGTGTCCTCACCTTCAATCCAGATAGCAAAGATGTCATCAATGAGTCTGAACCAGGTGAGGGGTTTAGGATTCTGGGTTTTAGGAAGGATTCCTCTAGATGGTCCATGAATATGTTAGCATAGGATGGTGCCATGCAGGTGCCCATAGCCGTGCCGCGGATTTGTTTGTAGGTAATGCCTTCAAAGGAGAAGTAATTGTGGGTGAGGATATAGTTGGTCATGGAAACTAGGAAGGAGGTGGTTGGTTTGGAATCCATAGGGCATCTGGAAAGGTAGTGTTCGATAGCAGTAAGGCCATGGGCATTAGGAATGTTAGTGTACAGGGAGGTGGCATCAATAGTGACGAGCAGGGCACCGTGTGATAAAGGGAGAGGAACTGTGGAGAGTCGGTCAAGGAAATGATTGGTATCTTTAACATAGGAGGATAGGTTCCGGGTAATAGGTTGAAGGTCTTGGTCTATGGGAGCAGAGATTCTCTCAGTGGGGGCACAGTAACCGGCCACAATGGGGCGTCCTGGGTGATTGGGTTTATGGACTTTAGGAAGCATGTAGAAGGTGGGAGTGTGGGGAGGGGTAGGCGTAAGTAGAGAGATGGACTCTGGGGAGAGGTTCTGGGATGGGCCTAAGGATTTGAGTAGTGACTGGAGATCCTGCTGGATTGCTGGAATGGGATCACTGTGGCATGGTTTGTAGGTGGAAGTATCTGACAGCTGATGGAGTCCTTCTGCCACGTAATCCTTGCGGTTCAAAACTGTGGTGTTGGAGCCTTTGTCTGCAGGTAGGATTATAAGATTGGGATCAGTTTTTACATGGTGGACTGTGGTTCTTTCTGCGGATGTAAGGTTAGTTATATCACTTATATTTCTGTCAGTTGTAGATAGAACTTAAATTTAATGCTAACATTGTAACATGTGTAAAAGTGGCTAGAATACTGCAACTGTTGGTGCTACTGCAGCTATGATGATTACTTTTATCACTTATATGAAAATTATTTCTAAGAACCTTGTGTACATATGTAGTGATGTCTCAGGGTGATTCAGTGTTTTGTTTCTTGATAGCACAGTTTTGCATGCATTGCTGTAGCACATAGGTACATTCTGGACAATGACTACTAGCTTCTCACATAGTTTCTGGGTTGTGGAGTGCGAATGAAAATGAATAGTGTAAATAATTTACAAGGTACAAACTTTTCCCACATTTCTGAAGAGGACAAGCTTGCTGTAAAGTGACTAGGATAAATATTGTGAAAAATATTAGTATAGGACAGAAAATTGACAGTTTAAGAGAGCACTTAAAGCAAATATTTATATAAAAATAGTGATTCGTTATGTGGCTATGAAGTTAAAAACTCCTTATTCTGTTTCCCATGCCTCTTGCCTTATGGGGAACTCTTGTGAACAAAAGTGAGAGTTATGGACCAAAATCATCTGAATACTGAGGTGAAGAATCATGAATATTCAGCTGTTCACCTGAAAAATTATTTAGGGCTGGCACTTTTTGGAACTGTCATTGTATCAGAACAACTGGATAATGTGTATAGAAGAATAATTGCAGAGAAACTGAATTGTCATCAAACCCTGGAGTTTTCAGAGAACAGCACATTTTAGCACTAAAATGGATGCAGTATAAAGACCATTTGGATAAGGCATCTGTTTTCAAAGGAGCATCCGAAACAATTCAGAATGAACTTTTGCAAATTATGTTGGAGGAATACCAAGAAGAAATTTCACCACAAAGAATGGAATCAGAATTTTTAGGCATTATAGCAGACCAGTCTAGTGGTACATCAAGTGTGTTTCAGATGGTTGTTGTATACCATTACATATTAAGATATAAACCAATAGAACTGTTCTGGAGTTTCCTATCTTCTTCCAGACATGATACACAGACGTTGGCTGTGAGTTTGTTAGAAGAATTAGACAAGCAAAAAGTAAATAAGACTCCCAAAAAAATTATTGCACAGACCTGCGATGAGGTACCTGTTGTGGCTGGTTCCTCTGGTGGTGTACAAGCTACTGTGGACAAAAATTTATTCTAATGCAAAATATGTACTTTGCTACATCCATCAAGTTAATCTTATAATGATCAAGATGGCACCAATCAATTGCAATATGACAATTCTTTTGAGTTTGAAGGGAATATGTGAATTCTTCTCAAAAAGCCAAGTGCAGTACCAACCCTTGATGAGGCAGTGGAAAACTATTTGCTTCGATCTTCCCTACTAGGTGGAATTTTCAGTCTCAGTTCATAACTACAATTCATGGCTACAAAAGACATTACTGAATCTATGAATCACATACTGGAAGGTGACTCTGTAATGAGTG
Source organism: Schistocerca americana (assembly GCF_021461395.2). Lineage (NCBI taxonomy): Eukaryota > Metazoa > Arthropoda > Insecta > Orthoptera > Acrididae > Schistocerca > Schistocerca americana. The sequence goes on from NC_060119.1 coordinate 786,588,441, forward strand.
AAAGTACAATCTGTCAGGCTCTTGGTCATAAAAAAAGTTCTTTCCAGTTGCAGCATTAATTATTGGTTGTAATTCTTTGGGAAGTGTTAGCATTAGTCAAAGTTCTGTTTGGTCAGCTACATTATGGAGACATTAATGTGTACTCTGATCATTGGGCTATTTCAACATTTGAAATAAATTTTATCAAGTTCCAAGAAGAAACTGACATAGCCAGTGGTATTTAATCTACTGAGTCCTCAATGAAGGCCGTACAGGGTAAAAAAAGAGCTCAATGAAGGAAAGGAAGTTGGACAAGACTTAATAGAAAACAGAAGCAAAGAAGGTGTGTGATGTGATGATTTCTGAGGGTAAATGATTGTTTTAGTTCCTCAGTTCCTCTTGTAGCTTCATCTTTGTTTTTTCCAGGAAAGTTCCCCTTGCACAGTGCTAACATGTCAGTTTTCTGATGACACTTTAAAGAAAGTCTGTTCAGTGTATGCATTTTTGGATAAGCTGAAAGTACATCATGAATGATCTTCTATTTACCTAACACAAGAATTTAGGCCATTGCTTAGTGCTGTAAGCTTAGCAGAGTTTATAATAACTAAAAGCCTATGCGAGACCTTCACTGGGTGCTCTAAACTGCTGAAACTAATTCTCACAATTCCCACAATATTGGTCAAAGCAGAAAGCTGCTTTTCAACTTTGAAAAGAATAAAAATCATTCTTACACAGCTCTACAAGCCAGGGAAGATTGCTGACTTTGGCAGTGCTTTCCACTGAAAGTTATCTCGTGATGGAGATCACATATTTCAATCAGTGGGAGACTGACAAGTTTGCATCAATAAAAACAGGAGGGCAAATTTTCAATAAAAGTGATATAAGAATAAATGCACTTATAATGTACAATTTGTCTCATATTTCCGGCCTTTTAAATGACAAATATGTTTCAGTTCTATTAGGAATGTAGCTCATTTTGTAACAATAATAAATCTGGAATGATATTTCCCACAGACGTCTCTCTGTCATAGATATGTCACTACCTTGTAACAGGATCATACATTGGATCTAAAAAACTGAATTTTGTGACCTTCACACACACCATGGTTTCTGAGTGTGTGTGTACATCATAGTATATGTTGGGTAGCCGGGCACCAAGATAAAGAATGTTCTCCCTTTTACGAGTATCATATAAAAATGCAACATTGAAATTTTGGTGCAATGCCCAACTTAGGATACTCCTAGCCAGCACTTTCATCCATATAGTTTCCAATCCCTATATTTTGTCTAAGAAATAGATGAGTTTTTAAAAATTGTCCCTCAGTTTTGAACAGTAAGATCCACCAGTCAACCTTATAACTGCATGTCTCTCCCCCCCCCCCTCCCCCTCCCCCTCCCTCCCTTCCTTACGTAATTTAAACCAGCAAAAAGACTCATTTAATTCTATTTCATTTGTGTTGATTGTAGTATTACAGTCAACAAAGTTGTCATATATTACAACTTTAATTTTTATGCTTACCTGCTTGTCATCCAAGTTTTAATGTTTCATCTATGTCTAATTAGCAATAATTGCTTCAGAAAATCCTTTGCTGAATCGTAGGTAGCAAAACTTATTCCTACGGCAACAGGTCCTTTGATCCAGTTCATACTTAGCCCCTTGAAAAAACCCTGGCGTATTCCCTCTTCCCTGTAAAATAATGGAAACAATATTCACTTGAAAAATTAAGGTAATGTTTGCAGAATTATTTGTGATCTATGCTACAATAGATAAAGAAAAGATCTGGTCAGGGCTGACCAATGGAATCATAAAGAAGGAAACTGAAAGACCGGTTTTTGCTGCACATGAACAAGCCATGTGAACTAATCCAACACAATCAGATCTGGGAAACCAGAAAAAGACTTAGAGTGGAGACTCTGCAAATAAGCTGATGAAACAACTGATCGTATCTTGAGTTGTTGCAAAAAAAGACCACTTAGACTAATTACAAGCACCAGCAAAATTATGTAGCATGAATGATCCACTGGAAATTATGTGATAATATCCATCTGGTGGTGACAAGGAACACGTCAGACCACAAACCAGAAGCTGTGATAAACAAACATGTTAAATTATTGTGGAACTTCCAACTTCCGACATATTAAATGCTGGAATGCCCTAAATTCTGGAACACAATACTCCAGACATCACAACTGTGGAAAAAGAGAAAGTGTGGATCACAGATATTGCTATCGCAGGTTATGGCATAATTGATGAGGGGGAGGGGGGGGGGGGGGGGGACCACCTGCAAACTTGCCATATATGAGAAACTGAAATACATCAACTCAGGTGTAAACCAGTGGAAGTGGTTCCAGTGGTTCTTGGCACACAGGGAGCACTACCACAAGATCTTCATGGGCACTTTAAAACCGCTGACATTGATAAAATATCTGTGTACCATTTACAAAAATCACTTTATTGGGAACTCCATGACTTGTCCGCCAATGCAGTTCTAGCCACTTGGGAAGTGGCAGACTAGTGATAGAACTCTTAGTGAACTCATTTGCTGCATTAACTGTTCTGTTTCAAAGCTTGAAATTTCATGACAACATGACTAAACAATACCGAAGATAGTCTCTGATATGGGTCTCATATTCATGAACTTTCCCATACAAGAACATTTATGACACACACAATGCAATTTAAGAAAGAAAGCACTAGTATTTTTTTCCAAGGTATAAACTATAAACAGAAAAATTGTAACTAAGCCTTAAATAAAGCATTTTGGATTAAATTGACAAGGACACATCAAATTTATAAGTTCTGTTGTCAGTTCTGTAGGTACAGAATTAAAGAGGCAATGTAGCTAACAGAAAATGTAGATAATGCACTGGTAGGGTAAGAGTTCTAGTGGAATTCTCTGTTTCAGAATACTATTTTTCATTATACATCAGGGACCAAGGCTTTATGACAAAATACATGCTAGTCTGAACATATCCAGCAGAACTGCATTTAAGTGCAGGCTACCTAGTTTTTGTGCATAAAACTGTCTAAGTTGCTTAATATAAGTTTATATTTTTATTTATAACAATATATTTTTATTTATAACATCATTTTGGCTACTGCTGTCATCAAACCAGAACTTATAATTCATAAAACAATGTTCAGCGACACTGTTAGTTTTTAACTGATACTGACACTGAACCTTGTTTTACAAGTTCAAAGTTTGATGACAGCAGTAGCCAAAATCATGTTTTAATGTATTAAAATGATCTAGATGGTTTTATTCACAAAATATTCCCAGTGATCTTACACCCATAACTGAATTTACGTTGCAGCTTAAGGGGCTGCACAACAAATTATAAAAGAAGTCTGTTTTAATACTGTAGTTCAAGTCCACTTCATAATCACAAAAGACATTGATGTAATTATTTTTTGTATTATTTTGTTTGTTGTGAGAAACAAACTTTCAAGTCAACACAGGACATCACATAAAACATTTGCTGAAGGGTATATATTTAGGCCAACTCCAACTATACATAGCAAAAACAAAATGAAAAATTTATCTTATTGCTGAATGTCATGTCAGCAACTGCACAACATTTTCCTTAAATAAAGATGGATCAAAATCTTCACCACTACAGAGTCTGCAGCTGCGATGAAATTTTGTAAATGATTTTGTGACACTTTTAGCTGACTTTTCTTTATTTGAAATGTTAGGTGAAAGCATCACCAAATCATTCAAAAAATATAATAAAATTATCTAAATTTGTCAAAAATTTCTCAAGCAATTTGCATTGTCAGTATGATTTTATTTTATTTTTGTCATCTTTTGTAGTGTAATTAATTGTGCTTAATACACAATGCAGTGCTAACTTTGGACAATTGGTGAAGCAAGGAAAAAGCTAACATTTTAATGCTGGCCCTCTTTGATAAACTTTTGCACTGCCACTGATTACAAATTATCTAACAACTAAAACAAAAATGAACATTATCCTCATTAAAAATCTATCCTACTTTCTGATTAGCCAGCTTATTATTTGCCATTCTCATTATACCATATATTACTGCTGTGATGCATACAGCCCTTGGTATATTGAACTATGAACTTTACCTTTTCAGAATACTTTAAGGAAGTACATAAACATGTTCATCACACCTTTCCATTTCAGGTATGGAAAATTATATTCGAGAGATAAGATTAGATTAGTACTTGTTCCATACATCATGAATAGTCAGACTTTTGATGCTATTAGTTACGTGACCAAAGACTTTTGTGGCAGCATAATTTACCCCCTTCTGACCTAAAGTTAGATTTAACCTTGAGTAGTGAAGATCATCCTTTCTCCAAGTGTTCTACCCATCTACACTTCTATTACTTTTGAATTCGTTTGGATTGTCAATAACAAATTTCATAGGAGAATATACATATTGTGAGGCTACAGTGAAGACCTCTAGCTCTTTAAACAAGTGTTTGCAGGATGATCTTGGATGAGCTCCAGCAATTACTCTGATTACACGCTTTTGTGCAATGAACACTCTTTTACTCAATGATGAGTTATCCCAGAATATGATGCTATACGAAAGTATAGAATGAAAATAAATGTGGTAAACTAATTTACTCAGATGTATATTGCCAAAATTTGCAAGACCCTAATAGCATAAGTAGCTGAACTCAAATGTTTCAGCAGATCTTCAGTGTGTTTTTTTCCAGTTCAACCCTTCATCAACGCATACACCAAGAAATTTGGAATATTCTACCGTAGCTACTGATTTCTGATTGAAGTCTATATTTATTAATGGTGTCATTCCATTTACTGTGTGGAACTGTATATACTGTGTTCTGTCAAAGTTTAATGAGAGCCCATTTGCAGAGAACCACTTAATGACTTCCTGAAAAACATCATTTACAATTTCATCACTTAATTCTTGTCTGTTGGGTGTGATAGCTACACTTGTGTCATCGGCAAAAAGTAGCAGCTTTGCATCTTCGTGAATACAGAATGGCAAGTCATTAATATATATTAAGAACAGCAGAGGACTCAAGACCGAACCTTGCGGCACCCCATTCTTGATTGTTCCCAGTTTGAGAAATCACCAGTTTTTTGCATATTATGTGAACTGCTTATTTCAACTTTCTGCACTCTTCCAGTTAGGTATGATTTAAATCATTTGAGCACTGTCTCAGTCATACCACAGTACTTGAGCTTATCTAGAAGTATTCCATGATTTACACAATCAAAAGCCTTTGATAGATCACAAAAAATCCCAACGGGTGACTTCCAGTTACTCAGAGCATTTAATATTTCATTAGTGAAAGTATATATTGCATTTTACGTCAAAAAACATTCCTGGAAACCAAACTGACATTTTGTTAAAACTTTATTTTTGCAAAGGTGTGAAGCTACTCTACAATACATTACTTTTTCAAGAATTTTGGATACGGCAGTCCGAAGAGAGATTGGACGGTAGCTGTTGACATCAGACGTATCCCTTTTTTTATGCAGTGGTTTAATAATGGCATATTTCAGTCTATCTGGGAAAATACCCTGCTTCAGAGAGCTATTACATATGTGGGTAAGAATCCCACTTGTCTCTTGGGAACAAGCTTTTATTATCCTGCTGGAAATGCCATCAATTCCATATGAGCTTTTATTCTTGAGAGAGTTTATTATCTTCCTAGTTTCAGAAGGCGAGGTGGGTGGAATTTCAATTGTATCAAATGGTGTGGGTAAGGCCTCTTCCATTAACTGCCTTGCTTCTTCTAATGAACATTTAGATCCTATTTTCTCTACAACATTTAAAAAATGATTACTCAAAATGTTTTCGACTTCCGGCTTCTTGTTTGTCAAGTTTCCATTGGCTTTGATGGTAATGCCGTCATCCTGTACTCTTGGTTGCCCTGTCTCCCTTGTAATAATATTCCAAATTGTTTTGATTTTGTTATCAGAGGTATTAATCTCAGATATGATGCACATGCTTCTGGACTTCTTAATAACTTTTCTTAATGTAGCACAGTAGTTTTTATAATATTTGGCTGTTTCTGGGTCATTACTCTTTCTTGTTGTTAGACACAGTTCCCTTTTGTGGTTACAAGATTTTTTATTCCTTTAGTAAGCCAAGGATTTTTGCATGGTTCCTTATAATTAGATTTAACTATTTTCTGGGGGAAACACTTCTCAAATTCTCTTACAAGTGTATCATGAAATACATTATATTTTAAATTAGCATCGGGTTCCTTATACACCTCATTCCAGTCTAACTGCTGAAGATTTTCTCTGAAATTTTTAATTGTTGAGTCATTAATTGAACACACAACTCTGGAGGGTAGTTATGAATTACTGGATGGAGCTATGTCATATACTGTAAATAGCTGAGCACCATGATCAGAAAGGCCATTCTCAACAGGACAAGAATTTAAGTTTTTAAACTTATCTTGGTCTATTAAGGTGTTATCTATCAATGTGCTGCTGTCCTTTACTACCCGAGTAAGAAAATTAATGATAGATGTCAAATTGAAAGAACCAAACAAGCCTTCCAGGTCATTCTTCCCATTACACTCTTTCAGTGAATCAACAGTGAAGTCCCCACAAATAATACTTTGCTTTCCCCTATCTGACAATAGCACAACAAGGCATCCAAGTTTTCCAGGAATAAATGAAAGTTTCCTGAGGGGGACCTATATACTGTTACAATTATAAAAGAGCCCTCCTTCAGTTTAAGTTCACAGGCACATGCTTCTATTTGTTGCTCTAGACAAAACTTTTTTGTATCCAAGCTTTTTACACAGTGATACATTTTGACATATATGGCAACTACTCCTCTCACCTTATTCTCTCTACACATATGTGCAACTAGTTTATAACCACTGATATTTACCTTTTCCATATCAGACACAATGTGATGCTCAGACAGGCATAGTATATCTACTGCATAATCAGATTCAATGTCATCCAAACAAACCAGGAGCTCATCTACTTTATTCTTCAATCCCGGAATATTTTGGTGAAAAATGGTAACATTATTTTTTACTTTACTTTTGTGAGAATCTACTTTCTTCTTTAATCCACCAATATTTTGGTAAAATATGGGAACATTCTTATTTACTTTCCTGTTGTGAGAACCTTGTAAGTTTTGGACCTCTTTAGCACCTACCTGCCTGAACTTCTCATTGGACACTGATATGAGTCTAAAAAGAGGTACATCCATGAGTACTAATGTCCCCTCCTATGGATTTCACTAGCAACCCTACCAGTTTATCCTTCCCTTTCCTATTGAGGTGTAGGCCATGCCTTGTGAAATCCCCCCTATAAATAGCCTCGACAGGAACCAATCCAATGTCTGGCAGAGTGGCCACCCTACACAACTGATCCAGCTCCATATTTACCCTCCTGACAGAGCGGTTCAACTGGGGCTGATCATGCCGCACGAAAGCAGGCACCAGCCCAACATCGGTATGGGTCGTTGCAGAGGCTATTTTCACCAGGTCACACTCAATACTGTAACCCTGATCCCTATCAATGCTGTTTCCCACTCCACCCACTATCATCACATGATCCTGCTTTGAGAAACCCTTGCACAAGGAACCTATATCCTCTACCACCTGGCTAAGACATGCACTTGCCTTTGCCTTGAAAAAGTTTATGATCTGGTACCTCTCACCTAATTTTTCCTGCAAAATCTGGCCCACACTTCTTCCATGGCTGCTACTTAGCAACATAAATTTCCTCTTACTTTCTACTTTTTTTTAAACAGTTGGTTTCCTAGTGAGATTCTGTTGCATCTACTTCTACTGGAGCCTCTTCCTTACTTAACTGTGGTAGCAAGGCAAATCTATTGGTTGTGCCAATTGGGAAACTGTCAGACACTGTCCTCTTTCTGCGGCCTCTGTTCCCAGCTACCACTTCCCACCACTGTTTATCCTCCTCCCCCCTTACCCTCTTCAGTTTCTCCCTTGCTCTGTCCAAATCAGCCTGAAGGGCTCTAATTTTCTCCTCCTGTTCAGCTATAATCCTATCTCTTGAGCAAACCCTGCAAGAGAATGGAAGAGTCTCGTTTGCTTCCCCAGTTCCCACGCCGCTACAATTTCCCCAATGAAACCACCTGTCACAACAGCAGCACAAAACCCCTGAACTAACTTTCCTACTGCAGCTTACACACTTAGTATCCATGGTAGTTTGGAAATTAGTTAAGAGATTTACTAAGTGATAATGATAATACATTAAATACAGATGCAAAAGGACATTAAATATGTTTTGGAAACTAATATGCAAGTAAACTATTACCAAATGCACTTAAATTTGTGGTATAATGCTAAATATGCACGATCAAAAATTAGGCATAAACAGCTGAATGTAACCAAAATGAACTTTTTGTGATTACAGGAAGAATACGCAAATAAAAGAAAAACCTTTAATGGAAAGCTCGAAGAGCATACTAATGAACGTATTTAATTAGTTAATCTATACCAAATGCACTTAAGATTGCGGTATAACACTAATTATGCACACTCGGAAAGTAAGGCAAAGTCACGAAATATAAACAGAACTAACTTTTCATGATTACTGCAACACTACGCAAATAAAAGAAAAACTTTTAATGGTGAGCTTGAACAGTACACTAGAGAACATATTTAATTAGTTAAAAGTGCTCAACTACAATTAACTACAACCTAAATTACTTATCTATCATGACAGCTCTGTCTCCATGCGTGAGGCCTTGTGCAGGGCTACCAACACCAATGAGACAGCAGTCATGTGTGTGTGTGAGTTGCATTTGTGTGAGTGTGTATGTGTGTGTGTGTTTGTCATCTAATGATGTACAACCTCCTATATGCTCTGGCACGCCAGAGTTTTGCCCTTACAGTTCAGTATGACTGCCTGACAAGACTACTCGCATTTTGCCAACGGCAAATCAAAATTACCATCTCTTAACTCGTGGATATTTTGGGGTTTAATGATATACACCAATGATTTAACATGCTGCAAAGAAAAAAAATTGCAAAGGGCTAAGTCACATGATCATGATGGTCATTGTTGGTCAGTATTATGCAAGAAGAGGCGATTCTGAAACTGCCATGGAGTAACTTAATCATTTTGGCACCATCTTGCAGAAACCGTAACTATTGAACATCAATTCCATTAAAACGAGGCCATTAATTTCTTATCACATGATATTTGTTTCCATTAACTGCTACAGCTTGTCCTGCTTCATGTGGAGGGGGGGAGGGGGGGGGGGAGAATTGGGCTGACGATGCTGTCCACTGAAAAGCCACAGCAAGCTGTGACTCACTGTGGATGCATGCCCTCTCTTGAACCACAAAAAGATTCTCTGACCTCAGATACTGCACTGCTGTTTATTCATAAATCAATTTAAGTGGAAGTGCACCTTGTGACTAAAGATTATGTTCCTCACAAAGTCATTTCCTGAGAAACCATTCAACAAAATATCTCCTCCTCATTTTCAGCAGTTGTGTAAACTGGATTCTGTATGGGTGGTAATGTGAGATCATACCAGAGAATTCATCATACTGAAGAAAATTCTCTCCCAGATTCTTGGGAATTGGGAAGAACTGACTTCACTGGACTAACAGCCACATTGTCACAAGCTTTGACAACGTTTCACACAAATCTGCCAGAATGAATGTGCCCAGAACTCAATGTTCACTGTTGAAGTGGTTTCATTGTCTCACATTTGCTGCATAACTTTCTCGGTTCTGATAAAATGTTTTCACTATTAGTGCACAGTAGTGAATTTCTCCTTAGTTTGACACACAATGAAGAAATACAAGAAATTCAGACTAAAGTAACAATTGGAATGTTTATGGAAATTGAAATGATACACAAATCACGGTCAAGAGACAAACAAAAGTATACTACGCGATTCAAAATCAGCTTGCATTTTGAAGAATGCAAATCTTGTTTCAAATTAAAAATTTCCATTTTGATTGCTGCTATGTATTCAAAGCGGACTAAAATATTGTTCATGTAATACTTTAAAAGCAATCAACTGCTGTTATGCAGATGTTCAATTGCTAAAACAGATATTGCAGGCAAAATTAAACTTAATATTGAAGAAGTAATTCATCAATGTCAGGTTAAACAAACAAACAAACAAACAAACAAAGAGCCACAAAACTGATTAAAATTACAGATTAACAGCATCTTTTTACCTGAAATATATTTTCAAGTAGTTTTAAGATGTGAGATACTATGAAAACTTCTGGCAATAAGACAGCCAACAAAAATATTCAGCAATGAATTACATTTGATTAAGTAAAATTAATAAAAACAGTTCTTTTGTCACCTGTATATTTTTTGGAGTGTTCCCAAAATTGTTTGATACTGAGTATTAGTTAATGAAGACGTCTGCATTCTTCTCCGAACAATGTCGAGTGGATATGACGACGACTGACCCAGCATTCCAGCAACTGCACCAAACAACAAGCTTGCTATGGCATTAGGACTGGAGCTGCCTGTATACTCTGAAATATAAAAATTACTGTACATATGATTTTTACTAACTATGTGACAACAACATACATCTTAGATAAAGCACTACTACTACTACTACCACCACCACCACCACCACCACCACCACCATTATTATGCGGACCTTGATCAAGCGTGACTTCCTTTTAACTGAACGGTCTATGTTACATTGCACTTAGGAACTTTCAGGTAATTGAACATGTATCAATAATTACAGATTTCTGTAGTTGTATATATAAGTTTGGATGTAGCTATATTGCGTTGACGTACTGGTGGATATTGTGTGGTATGACTCCTGTAGTTGATAGTATAATTGGTATAATGTCAACTTTATCCTGATGCCACATGTCCTTGACCTCCTCAGCCAGTTGGATGTATTTTTCAATTTTTTTCTCCTGTTTTCTTCTGTATATTTGTTGTACTGGGTAAGGATATTTCGATTAGTTGTGTTAATTTCTTCTTTTTATTGGTGAGTATGATGTCAGGTTTGTTATGTGGTGTTGGTTTATCTGTTATAATGGTTCTGTTCCAGTATAATTTGTATTCATCATTCTCCAGTACATTTTGTGGTGCATACTTGTATGTGGGAACTTCTTGTTTTATTAGTTTATGTTGTATCGCAAGTAGTTGATGTATTATTTTTGCTACATTGTCATGTTTTCTGGGGTATTCTGTATTTGCTAGTTTTGTACATCCGCTTGTGATGTAATCTTTAATAATATGCTTGCTGTAATATCTGGTGTTTATTGTTTGATCCTGTATTGCAATCATGAATCCTTCCATCTCACTGTATATATTGCCTTTTCTTAGCCATGTGTTGGATGCGTCTTGATCGCTGTGTGGCTGTGTTAGATGATATGGGTGCTTGCCATGTAGTGCTTTCTTTTTCCAATTTACTTTCTCCGTATCTGTTGATGTTATGTGATCTAGAGGGTTGTAGAAGTGGTTATGAAATTGCAGTGGTGTAGCCGCTGTATTTATATGAGTGATTGCTTTGTGTATTTTGCTAGTTTCTGCTCGTTCTAGAAAGAATTTTCTTGAATTGTCTACCTGTCCATAATGTAGGTTTTTTATGTCGATAAATCCCCTTCCTCCTTCCTTTCTGCTTAATGTGAATCTTTCTGTTGCTGAATGTATGTGATGTATTCTATATTTGTGGCATTGTGATCGTATAAGTGTATTGAGTGCTTCTAGGTCTGTGTTACTCCATTTCACTACTCCAAATGAGTAGGTCAATATTGGTATAGCATAAGTATTTATAGCTTTTGTCTTGTTTCTTGCCGTCAATTCTGTTTTCAGTATTTTTGTTAGTCTTTGTCTATATTTTTCTTTTAGTTCTTCTTTAATATTTGTATTATCTATTCCTATTTTTTGTCTGTATCCTAGATATTTATATGCATCTGTTTTTTCCATCGCTTCTATGCAGTCGCTGTGGTTATACAATATGTAATCTTCTTGTTTAGTGTGTTTTCCCTTGACTATGCTATTTTTTCTTACATTTGTCTGTTCCAAAAGCCATATTTATATCATTGCTGAATACTTCTGTTATCTGTAGTAATTGGTTGAGTTGTTGATTTGTTGCTGCCAGTAGTTTTAGATCATCCATGTATAGCAAATGTGTGATTTTGTGTGGGTATGTTCCAGTAATATTATATCCATAATTTGTATTGTTTAGCATGTTGGATAGGGGGTTCAGAGCAAGACAGAACCAGAAAGGACTTAATGAGTCTCCTTGGTATATTCCACACTTAATCTGTATTGGCTGTGATGTGATATTATTTGAATTTGTTTGGATATTAAGTGTGGTTTTCCAATTTTTCATTACTATGTTTAGGAACTGTATCAATTTAGGATCTACTTTGTATATTTCCAATATCTGTAGCAACCATGAGTGGGGTATACTATCAAAAGCTTTTTGGTAATCAATGTATGCTTAGTGTAGCGACCTTTGTTTAGTTTTAGCTTGATATGTCACCTCTGCATCTATTACCAGTTGCTCTTTACATCCTAGTGCTCCTTTGCAACAGCCTTTTTGTTCTTCATTTATAATTTTGTTCTGTGTCGTCTGTGTCATTAATTTCTGTGTAATGACTGAAGTTAATATTTTGTATATTGTTGGTAGGCATGTTATGGGGCGATATTTTGCTGGGTTTGCTGTGTCCGCTTGATCTTTAGGTTTCAGATAAGTTATTCCATGTGTAAGTGTATCAGGGAATGTGTATGGGTCTGCAATGCAACTGTTAAATAATTTAGTTAGATGTGAATGTGTTGAGGTGAACTACTTTAGCCAGAAATTTGCTATTTTATCTTTTCCAGGGGCTTTCCAACTGTGAGTAGAATTAATTGCTTGGGTGACGTCATGTTGCAAAATTATCATTTCAGGCATTTATGGTATCATCTTGTATGTGTCTGTTTCTGCTTGTATCCACCGTGCATGCCTGTTATGTTGTACCGGGTTTGACCATATGTTGCTCCAGAAGTGTTCCATGTCTGTTATGTTTGGTGGATTGTCTATTTTAATGTGTGTGTTATCTATTGTCTGGTAAAATTTCTTTTGGTTTGTGTTGAATGCTTGGTTTTGTTTCCTTCTATTTTCACTTTTTTTGTATCTTTTAAGTCGTTTGGCCAACGCTTGTAATTTCTGCTTCTTTTCATCTAATTGCTCTATCGCTTCTTGTTGTGCGATTTTACCTAACCTTTTTCGTTTTTTTTCTGACATTTCATTTCTTATAAATGGTGTTAGCTGTCCGATGTCTTTTCTCAGTTTTTCTATTCTGATCTGTAGCCTGTGTTGCCATGCTGGTTTTGTGGGTTTCTTCTGTGTGTTGGTTGGTTCTGATCTCTGCCTAGTGTGTATATTTAGTGTAGTGAGTGCTCCTATATAAATCAGTAGTTGTAACTCTTCCATAGTTGTGTTTTCATTTATTTTGTTGTGTATGATTGTGTTGATAGTTTTTATTGTTGTTTCGACTTGTGGGTTATTTGGCGGTCTATGCAAGAATGGTCTAATGTCTGTATTTGTGTCTTTGTACTCTATATATGTCAGCTGAAATTTTTCTTCTATATCTAACATGTGTGTCACTTCGTGTTCTATTTGTGCTTGTTCTGGTGGCTGTCTTAAGATTTCGTTTTGCTCTGATTGTTTAATTGATGCGTGTTGTTCTTTGTTTGTTTGCTCTGGGATGTTTGAGTCCATTACTGTATTTTCTTCTTCTTCTGATTGCACATTATTTTGTTCCAGTATTTGTTGTACTTCTTGTTTGATGTTTTCTAATTCTGACTGGGGTATCCTGTTATTTTTGATTATTACACGGATCTGATCAGCAAGTCGTTCTGTTAAAAATTTTAATTCTGGGTATCTGGTAATAAATGTTGTGTATACTTGTGATCTGTATCCAGTTGTGTTGGTTCCTAGGTTTGTTGCTTGGTAATAACAGAACATGAGGTGTCGATTAACTTCATCTGACCATCTCATCCTCTGTCTTTGTTTTCCTTCTAGGGTGGTTGCAGGAAGCATATCCTGCAAAACACCTCTATTTGGATTTAAATCATTTTCCAGTTGGCTAGCAGTGTCGTTACCATTGTGGGCGGGCATAGGGTTCAAGCGTCGTCCCCGACCATGACGGCGCTTGTCCGAGGCTTCTTTAGTTCTGTCCTGAACCAACTAATCACACTAAAAGGGGGGGGGGGGGGGGTTAGCCCTATTAGTGGTTTGTTCTTTTCGTCGCCTTTTACGACTGGCAGAACATACCGGAGGCCTATTCTTTTCCCGGGCCTCCACGGGGATTATTATTATTATTATTATATTAGTTATATAAATAAGTTAATGTCTTCCCTTGCTTGAAAGAAATTAGTACTAGTGATAATCTCTATCTTAATTTCAATGAAAAATAATGGTTTTTCACCAAAAATACATTTTCCCCTTTCCTTGATGGATTAAAATTTCAAATGGGCTAGCAGGTTATATAAAAGCAATGTATAAGCAAAGATAAAAATCAATTGTGTTGCCTAATTAGATTACTCCAGAACTGCTCTGTATCACTGCACTACCTATAGAATGATAAATGGTCATTGTTAGAGAGAACTGTACTGTTACTCAAGCATTAGTACAGAAATCTACTCAAAATATGGATTTAGTCTATGTTTTCTATTACATAATTGAAATTAACATTAGAATTCATGACTCATTAGTACTAGACCATAACATCTGATTTGTGAAATACTTTCGTCTTTTGCTAATGAATGCTTGTTATAAAACTCTCCCTCTCTTTAATCTTCCCCCCCCACCTTTCCCTCTCAGTGTGGGGAGGTGTTAAGCAGAACACACATTTTGTTCCCTGAAGAGGGATGGGATGATGGGTGGTGGGTGGGGGGACACACTAATGAGGAAGAGTAAATCAGTTTTTTTGTCATGTCAACTTTATGAAATTTCACTTAGAACTTTTTATATGAACACATTGCTTGGCATCAGTTCTTCCCCAAAAATATACAAGTCCATTACAGTTAGAAGTCGCAAAAATGCAAAAAATATTTCAGGTATTACTGGAAGCTTTAGATAGTTCTGTAATACTGATTTAATTAATTTATTCTGAAAGGTCGTTTATTTCAAATGTTATCTCAAATGACACCTGCCGTTTCCCAAACAAGTTATTCACTTCAATCTGCATTTACATCTACACTCTGCAGACCACTGTTAAGCGCACAGCAGAGAGTACATCCCATTGCATTCATTATTAGTTTTTCCCCTTATTCAGTTTATGTATGGAGCGTGGGAACAACGATTTTTTTTTAAATGCCTCCATGCATACTGTAATTAATCTGATTCATCATTTTGATGTATCTTTTTCACTGATACAGACCAATCCCCCCCTCCAGCCCCCCTTTCAGATGAAGTAATTCTGGCATACATATATAAATACACAGGCATCCCTTGCAGAGACTAGAAGTTTACATTCAGCAGTTACTCTGATCACACTCCTCACTATGGAACTTCGTCATGTCCAGGTAGGAAGTATAGTTATGTCTGTGCATGCAATCTTAAGTGAATTCTACTGTTCACTACTACCTGACAAGTAGAGATGATTTCAATCTGTTTTTAAAATTACTGTATTAGGCAGGACACTATTTTTATGGATGTACATTACAGCCCTTTTTATATAATGAAACATTTTCTTCTTACATTTTTTTATCTAAATGGAAAACACATTTTATAAAACTTAGGCATGAGCAACAACCACTATTTACATTTCTGGTATTGCCCAGGTATGTGTTTATCTCCCCCCCCCCCCCCCCCCCCCCCTCAACCACTTGCTCCTTCCCCTCTGCTATATCACCTGCTGCCTCCTATCCCCTTCTCTTTCTATGTTATCGCCCCCACCCCAATAGGATGTTGCTGTTTCTTACCACCCCAATATTTCTTTCCAGATAGCAGGTAATATGTGTACCAAGTTTGGTTGAAATCAATCCAAGGGTTTTGGAGGAGCTTTATACCCATGGTTTTCTACAGCTCAATGCTTATGACGTCTTATCTCCCGAACTGTGTGTCGCACAACGATATTATTTTGCAAGTACATCCAATGGTGTATGTGGATACTGTCTGTGAAATGTGTTGCAAATAGAGTTAGTAGTAAAGACGTAATAAATGAAGAGGTCATGCCTGATGCAGCAGTTTTACTGTATGAACAGAAAAAATGTAAGCGGTATTATTTTTTTTTTTTTTTGTCATTTGTCATTTTACGCTGGGTGTCAAAGAGAGTTAGTTTAAAGGTTTGGAACTGCAACTTGTGCATCTGTAAGTCTGTACTAATATCCATACTCAGATCTCACTGACAGAACTTTCAGAAAATTGTACGAAGTTCAGTTCTATGCAAAGCTGATGGAGAGACTGAAATCTAACATCCAGTCTCTCATACATTCATGCTTTAGGACCATGCTACCAATTGGTTATACCAAATATTCAGAAATAGAGGGCCAACTGAAACTACTTTAGGCAAATGATACACCATGCTCTGATGTTTATACTATTAGACTTGACTTGAATATGTAGTGAATTAAGCCCATTTCCTTGCTCATGTTTATCACAAATCTCTCAAAACAAGAATAAAACAATGCATCCTCTAAACAACAGACATCCATAATGCCAGTCTGTTATAGAATGCCATAGCTTATCCTAGGCTATAACATTCTTTAAGGAAAAAAGCATGTGTGCAGGAACCACTACTCATATGAAATGCAGCTCTTTCTTTACACATGATGTGTTACAAATAATAATTGTAGGTGAAAAGGTAGATTTCATCTTCTCAAATTTCTGAAAAGCGACTGACATCACATCACATTTGTAACTGATAAGCAAGAAGAGAATATATGGGCATCTTTTCACATCTGTTATTGTTTGAAAAATATGTCATATTCGATTGTGAGAGTTTACCAGTAATGAGAACAGTATCTTCTCAAGAAAGTGCCTAAGTAGGGCTATCATTATCAATAAATGTAAATAATTTATCATTTACTGTGAAAGAAGCAGAATTCTGGCTATTGTTGGATCAAAATTAAAATGATGTGTACTTTGAAAATCAGCAAACTTGTGCTATTAACAAGACCTGGGCTTCAGCAATTATCAAGTTTCTCCAATTGCTTCAGCTTCATTGTTGAACATTATATTACCAAAATCAACATCACTAGGTTTTTAAATACTTTTTATTCTGTATTACATATTGATTAAAGTACTTCTTCCGTTTCTGAATGAGGATAAACTGTCAAAGTACAAACGTCTGGTGTGAATAGTGACTACACTAACACAAATTTCATTTTTTTTAAATTATTGACTTGAGCATCCATCAAATACAGTACTCTGAGGTCCTTCCTGTTCTCCATACAGCATTTGTAATGCCATGCAGCATCTACTGTGACATAGGGATGTCTACTGTGAACTCTCATACACTGTCCAAGGAGTAACTCAAACAATTGACCTGTAAATAAAGTCTTTCAGGATTATTTTGGTCCCATTTAATTATTACTATTACTATGACTATAAAAACTATTGGTATACACACTATGACAGCACAGAAAATTTCACAGCTCTAATGTTCATGATAAAATATCTGAATTTAATTCAACTGCATTCTGTGCCCTTATAAGTGTCGGCAAACTGTTCACTGGCAATGATTTCATTTAAAGAAAGAAAAGTAGCTAAGGGACCACAATGAGTTATAGAACAATTTTAAATATAGATGTATTTCAGCTAATGCCTATAAATAACAGAAATAGCATATCACAAGATTAGTGGCATAGCTTTGGAGCATGTGCACATAACTAGACCTAACATTAAAAGCAATATGACATGGAATGAGTGCATGAAATTCCTTGTAGTAAAGAAGGGGAGGATTCTGATAAAATGTACTACATTTGTTAAGCACATTCCAGAAAATATGTTAATGAAGCCTATTCCATAATACTGCTCCAATATTTAGGATAATTATCAAGTGGGCTTGTCAAAAGACGTTGAAGGAGTCGAGAGACTTGCTGATTGGATCATGGAAGGCTGGTATAATAAATGGAAGTTTAAGTGCCAAAGGAAAAAAGGTAATGTTAACACAAAATTATGTTTTGTAAATGTGCAGAACTGTAATTCCAGGAAACATTTGCAACAATTCTGCTGAACAAGATAGAGCACAAAGCTTGAACAGGGGAAGGAAATCAACAAAGCCTTTTCAAAGGAACCGTCCCAGCTTTTGCTGGAGTGATATAGGAAAATCGTGGGAAATCTTTTCTTATTTTGGCCACATAGGGATTTGAACCACCATCCTCCAATATACGAGACCAGTACCCGTGCAACTTCACTAAGGAAAATTCTGCTGTCCCCAGATAGGGGTAGCGAGAATTAGACATGAGAGCCTGTCTTATATGAATGTAAAGAGAGAGCATCATTTCATCACTCAATTTGCAAATGAAATAGGACAAGGAAAGACTACAATGCAAGCAAAAAATATTATCTACCATGCACTGTGCAATGGTTTGCATAATTCATGTGTATAAAGGCAATAAAATGAAAACAAGACAGATGGAAAAATTAAGTTAACTGTTCATTATTTCAAAAGTAATTGCAATAACTGTTAATATAATTATTCATCTAAGACAAGACACTCATTGCCACCATCGAAAAATGTCTGCAGCTGCCTATGGAACCATGAAGCCTGGGAAGCCCTTACACTTCCTCCCTACAGTCCCGATCTCTCTCCATGCAATTTCTACATTTTTGGAGCCCAGAAGAAAGATATTTGTGGCCGTAGAATTGTTTTTGGTGAAGAGGTGCATGTCTTGATAGAATCATGGTTCTGTAAGCAACTGTAAACACTTTTCCATGAAGGCACTGATCTCCTTGTCTCACAGTGGGATAAGTGTGTAAACAGTTATGGCAATTAATTTTGAAATAATGAAAAGTACTTACTTTTTCTATGCATTTCATTTTCATTTGACTGCTGTTACAGGATTGGGTTGAAAATATACAGAAGCTGTAAAATAACAATTAAAGAACCATTTATACTTCAATGTAGACACTATTTTCAGACAATGGCTGGCAGTTCTTACTATTGTTCCACTCTATTTCATTCACATTAAGAACCCACAACAGAGGAAGTAATTTCAGTCGTGGTGTGGATTCAACAAGACTTCTACCTTTTCTCAGCACAGTGTAGTGATTTTCTTCTTGTGATATCACTGTGGGGTCTTAATCCAATTTAGAAGTCTTAAAATTTCTGTTTTTGATAAAAAAATAATTTAAAGTCTCCACTGTTCAAAAACAGTACTGCTTAAGTTTACACACAGCCACTCATTTATGTTTTTAACAGTTTTCCTGCATACTTGCTTAGGAACCTCACTGTGTGTGTGTGTATAAACCACAGTTTTATGTACAAACAACAAAAATCAGCATTTGGTTCCTTGTAAATTTCATCCCATTCTACCTGTTCCTATATATATTTTTCTTAAAACATTTGTTCTTGCACAGAAATTATGAATTAGGCATATTACAATAGTCATATTTTCTGTTTGTATCAAACATTCAACTAACTCAATAATGAAGACATTTAATGATATCCTGTACACACATTTACAAAGTCAATCACTTAGAAATTCAAGTAAGTCATCTGTTCTAGCAGATCATGTGACATTGTTGCAGGTTATTTGCTTGGTGCTCATGCTGCTTCATGTGAGTAAAGCTGGAAAAACATCTCTCTGGGCATCTGAAGATCTAAGCCAACCAGAGGCTGCAAATGTATTTCGGCATAACCTCAACAAGATACTACAGAGAGTGTGTGCTACTGTAGATCATATGCATACCTTCTGTTATGTTGTGGCTATAATGGATTCAACAGACATAAAGAAGTATGGCAATTTTTCAATAATTAGTGAAGTTTACATTTTTAATACCGCACTATTAACACCTCAAACATACTTTACCCCAAAAATTTCATATGATCAAACTAATGTAGAAACTGTAAATATATACATAATACAATTTTTTCCAGGTGCTTGCAAACTACACGTGAAGTATGTAATCAGATCATGCACTCCACCTACTGGGAATGATATCGTCAAGTGTATTCATTACAGAATTCTAAATGTGTTCCTATGTATAATATTACTGAATAAAAATATATTAATAAATGTACTACATTCTGTTTAGCTTATCTAGGTCAGACAACAGCTATCAACATTTTTATTGTTGCTCCTATTTTTACTTATTTACAAAGAAAAGCCTGTTGATTGTTTTTAGTAACTTAATGGTTACATGATGAAGTCTTCATTTCATACTGAAATTTTCTAAACAGAACATATATATTCTAACAAGAAAACGTAACAACCCTATGGGAGATGCATGATGACTGATAGATATAAATTGGAAAACTCTCTTGGCATTTTTCATTGTTTGTTTCTAGACTTCATTAAATAACTTATACAAACACCTAACAGCAGGTAAGGATGATTTCAAATATGTGAAGTCAACATTCATTATCACTACTACATAATTTTCTATAAAAATGCATATATTAATATATGGTGCGACATTTGGATTGCATAGGAAATGATTTCATAAATTAAGAGGCACAGACTGCTCCAAAGTCACAGCTGACACTGCAAGAACATTAGCAGCTGTAAGCAATGTTACATGACATAATATGAAAGCAGAACAAAAGCAGTTCTATTAACAAACTGAAGCAAAAAATTCTGCAATGATTCTTTTTTGTTTTCATTTCATGAACCTCTGGTTTTAATTTTATTTATAGACTATAAATACATCACAAAATACAAAAATCCTTTTTTCATTAATTTTACAAAAAAAGAAGCTACACGATTGTGTGAGCAAGGATTTATTTACATAATAAATGCTGTACAGTTCTCAAGCACAAAGGACCGTGATTGACAGATTAATTGAGTATTTATCTCATCCAAATATAATTACACTTTTATGTGCCTACTAGAATATAATCATAAATAATTAACTGAAGTCATAGGTTAGAAATAACCAAGAAATCATTAGTAATATGTAGTATACTATCATAATAATATTTGTATGTGTGAAACATTTTATTTTCACAACCAAAGACAAAAATATACATTATGTTTTTTGCAATGGGTTTTGGTTCTACTACATGGTGAAGTTAATCTACATATTGACGGAGAAGTTAGATCATCAATGCCTGGGAAATGGTCAAAACCATCTCATGTCCTGTCATCGTAAGGAATAGGGTCAGAAGGATTGCAATATTTGGATATATTACATGCCTGAGCATCAGTTTCATCCTCTATTTTGATATTACACATTTTTAGGAAGATGCACCATGAGATACTTTCACTAACTAGGATTCTGGCACAGCAAGAAACATTTCAGATTAATTTCTGCTTTGAAGACAACTTTCCTCATCACTCCTTTCTTTTATATCACTTACTGGCATTTGTAACAGACAATCAACATTAGCATTGTCGCCTTCAAACAAATCACTGACTTCAGGTGTTTTGTTCAAAATATTCAGGTGGCAAGTGAGATTGTGGTAGGTGAAAAACTAGGTCTGAATTTTCATGGATACAGGTCTTCAAGTAAGCATACTGCTTGCATCCCCTGGCAACAAAATGACCATAAAGTTGCCCTGTTGTCTTATTAGTGGTGTGGGAACAGAAATAGTAACGCCTGCAGGAAGATATCCATTAAGCTAAAGATTGACAACAGTTATTACAAATGTGATATGGAAGTGATGAGAAAATGCTGGTGAGACTGATATCATCCTTCGGAAAAATGTGATTGACTATAGGTCACATATGGTTTGATTTGGCATGGCAATTCTTCATTTAGGTGGTGACCACTCCTCACACAGACGTGAAAATTAACAAAAAAAGGCCTGCTTCTTTAGTTCTGACTGATCCGTGTACTACAGTGTTAAAAGTTGATGCCCCTGCAAACCATGCTGGAGAGGTTCTCTTACTGACTGTCAAAATCCAAGAGACTAAAGGAACAGTCTTTTTGGTTGACACACTCACCCAGAATGATTTCCTTGACAGAATACAGGTGCAAGTAAAGAGAAGTTTATGCACAATAAAACAGTAGAGATGAAAGTTTACAACCCAGCGTTCATAGATAATTGTTAGATATGGGACGCAGTGGTAGTTCATGGCAGTATACTGGCTAGTGTACAAGAAATGTCCAGAGATGATATACATTTTCCCAAAGAGAGAAAGATTAAGAGAAGAAGCCAATCAGGGAAACACACACAATCATGCCATCTCTTAAAAAGTAGTTGCATAGAAAACTATCACACCTACATGAGCTGGAAGGACATTTGTTGTGTCCAATCCTGGAAGAGTATGCATGGTTTTTAGAAGAATACCAGTACACGGCCACTACATACCCATTTACTATGAAATTCTTATTGGAAATGCCAGACGTATTGCACAGAAGCCATTTAGTATTCCTTTCTACCAACAATCTTTTGCAGAGGAAAGAGGAAACTATCCAGCAACTACTTGAGGCAGAAATCATCCAGCCATATGTCAGTCTTTGGTTGCCACCTATTGTGGTTGTTATGAAGAAACCAATTAATGGCGAGAAGGCTTATTGCTTAAGCGTAGACAGGAGGGCAACAAACAAAAGTACTACTACTGACACTTGCCCCTTACCATACATTGACAAAACATTGGACACAGGTTGTAGTATTGGTAGTTTTTCCACTACTGTAGATATGGATTCAGGTTAGCACCAGATTCCAACAGCCATTCAAGACCGTCCAAAGACATTTTTTATTGGGCCCCCACAGGCTTCTACCAGTTCTTAGGGATGCCTTTTGGGCTGAGCCCAGAGATTTGACGATCCATTATTATAGAGATTAAAGCACACCACCTGTTTGGTCTATTCAGATGGCAGTGTTCTCTTGAACCACTGAAGAGTACACTGAGCAATTGAGAAGTGTATCAATGAGGTTGCCAAACACCCATTTAAGTTTGAAGCTGGGAAAATGTTCCTTTGAAGAGTTACAAGTTCAGGACGTAGAACACATTATTAGCCAGAGTAAAGTCAGATCCATGGTTGACAGAAGCCATAAACAATTTCCCTGCCCCTACTAACGTAAAGGGATTACAGAGTTTCATTGGGCTGATGAATTATCATCAAGATTTGTTAAGGACTGTGTTACCTTTACTAAACCTTTAACCAGATTGTTGCTGATAGGAGTAACTTTGGAATGGACTGCAGAATGTGGAACTGCTTTGCAAAGCGTTTAGAGGGGTATTGAGAAGTTCACCTTTACTGGTATAACCTGACTCTGGAAAGCCATATATGCTTTCCTGTTACACTTTGGATTTCACCATAGATGTTATCCTAAGCCAGTACCACATTGGTGAAGGGAAAACTATTTGTTATGCTTCTTGTCAGCTCAACAAGACTAAAATTAACAGTAGAACCTGGGAAAAAACAGTTGTTATTCCTGATGTTTGGTGTTAACTGTTAAACGTTAATTATGTGGCAGGAAATTCATCATGGTAACTGGCCACACTGCCCTCCTATGGCTCTTGAACCTGAAAGACCCCAGCAGCTGTTTGACACGTTGGTCTTAAATCAGTGGAGTACGACTATGAAGTTCTCACATTAATAAAAAAAAAAATTAAATGAGAATGCAGATCGCCTCTGTAGAAAGGCCTGAGTGATACAAGAGGACAAAGTGTTCATAACAGAATTGAAAGATGCTCAGAGAAAGGTTTCCGATTGTAAGCAATGTGTTGTGTTACCAGATTTTGTGCCTGAAGATGGTATATTGTGCGACTAAACCACTCTTCGAAACTGGTTAGTACTACCAAAGTCATTTCAATATTTTATCATTGTGCAACACTGTCATAGCACCCAAGCTTGCCATAGTGCCAAAAGGGCTAAAAATGCTAACTGCTATTGGTGACAAGGTCAGCTTCATGATGTAAAAAAAAGTATATAAGCATGTGCTTGCCGTGTACACAGAGGTGACATCAGGCACTACTTTGAATTAAGTTACAGACCTTGCCAGAGGCCTCTAGGCACTTTGAAATACTGGCCTCCGATATAATGGGTCCTTTCCTCTCTGAAAGAGTGAAAAAAAGTACAATATTTCTATTATTGATCATTTTTATTGCTACTCAGTGCTAGCACCAATTGTCAACATAACAGTAGAGACCATGGCTAAAGCATTTGTGAATCACATGGTGCTACCTTTCGATGTCCTGCACCAAATTAGCTGAACAAGAAAAAAATTTTATGTCCTTGTTATTTGTACAAATATGTAAACTTCTCAGAATTAAAAAATGGAGGGCCATCCCCTTCAACCCTCAGGCTAATTAATGGCTGTATTAAACATTTACCATCATCTGAATGTTATCCTACTATGTGAGCAAAGCATATTCTGATTGGGCAGATATATTCCTAATGTCCAGCTTGTTTACAACAGGAGACTTGGGTCCATGGAGCACACACTGTATTTGGTGGTTTATGGCTGCCTGATGAGCTCCACTCAGATATTTTTAAACTGCCACTGGATACTGATTGAAAAGAATTAAGAAATTTGACATGGCATCTTAAAATGATTTGGAGAAGAGTTCGACATAAAAAAAAAAAAAAATAAATAAATAAAAAATCAAGGCAACTTCCTGACAGGTACAGTGGTAGGAGGACAGCAGTGATGCATCCATATTGACAAGGATAACTAGGTGTTGGTATGGAACCCAGCAATTAAGAAAGGGAAAATTAAGAAATTCTTTCCAACCTACAAAGGTGCCTACCATATCACATGACTTATGGGACCAGTCAACACTGAACTGCAGTTGGTTCAGTAATTTTTCATTTTCGTAGGTTGAAGCCCCATCATGGGCAGGTTGCACCAACCCCATCTACTGTAACAGCACAGTCACTGTGAGACTTAACACCCCATGCCCAGAATATGAGAAGAAAAGGACTTTGCAACCACAACCATGATATAGATTTCTGTTGCGGTTCAGACATCCGTATGCCCTTCAGTCAGGAGAGTAGATCCACTCTACTGGTTTGTTTAATTGATTCTGCAGGAACTTTCAAATTGTGAGATGTGACTAGCAATATGAATGTTCCAGCTGGTCACAGCAGTGCTTCCTTTCAGTTTGCTATTGTGGTCTCCTCTACTATCTTGTTATCTTTCATTCTGCTGTGTTAACAGAGAACTCAAATTGAGGGATATAACTTCTTCAACTTCCCTATCTGATTCCACCAAGGATCAGTATGGTGATTTGTTGATTGTTTCTCTACACTTGTGTAAGTTGTTACTGAATGTTGTGCTGAGCTGCCACTGCTATGCTACCTGTATCAGTCTCTTTACCTTCTCCTTCTCTAAGATGGGCAACAGTTTCTTCACGAAGTACCTTACTGTGCCTGCCACCATGAAATACTTGCCTGTGGTACAACAATTATTTTGCTCTTATGTTATATTTTTATTTTCAATTGTTGTGTGTATTTCACCGTGTATGCCAGAGGTTGCAAGAATAGTTATCAATCTTCTGTCTGCCTGATTATGTGGGTGCCTGTTCTGGGAAATATTTTCCACTGTCTCTGACCGAGGTTCTCATTACCCCTTATTATTTGCCCAGTAGTCATAACAGAGTCACATCAAGATGACAGAAAAATCTCAATATGAAATATTACAAGTTGCAAACTAGCTCAAGACATAAAAACATTTAAAGTAACACATGGATTTATTTCCTGGACACATTTACTGGTAGTAAATAGCTGACGTTAACTCCTTTATGATGCATCCCATGGGATAGCTGTCTAATCCTTAATGAATACTATCGAGGGACACACACACACACACACACACACACACACACACACACACACACACACACACACACACACACACACACAGAGAGAGAGAGAGAGAGAGAGAGAGAGAGAGAGAGAGAGAGAGAGAGAGAGAGCGCGCGCGCAACTATAGGTGCAATCACTATACTGATTAACATCATATCATTACTGTTCATTGTATCATACTCATTAATTACTCACAAATATAGATGCACACCACCATACACCATACTAATCAGTACCTCTTTTTCTTTTTAACATAGTTCTGAGTGACTACTGCACATTTGCACAACTCTGTACTTAAATTACAACATTGTAGGGGCTGACAACATGACACTGAACATATACAATTTTGATAACTAGGTCAGCCAACGTTTATACATTATAATTTTCTCTGAAAGTAAGAAGCCCCCCCTCCCCCCTCCATACCACATTTTAACAATAGGCTTGTGTGTTCATCCCTGGAGAACAAACGTGGCAGACATTATTACTTTGCATCATACCGGCCTTGCACCACCGCCTATTCACAGCCGTGATTTCCTGAATGGGCTCCACTGTTCTTCTTTCTCATCAAACTGCTATTGCTTCCACCCACGATTATGACCGTGTCAGTCTTAGATAACTCATTTAGTGAATTAATGTTTTTCATTATCTTGGTCAAAGGTGCACTCGGCTTTGTTATTAGATTATCAAGAGCTCACTTGGAAAACCAGTCTTGAGCAACAAAGGGAAAGCTGAAAGGGGGATTGAGTACATAGAGGGTCTATAGAAGTGGAAGATTCTTGAATGCTTCATAGCAGAAATGGAAGAGGACGCAGATGGAGGTCAGATGAGAGATATGATACTGCAATAAAAATTTACCAGAGCACTGAAAGACCTGTATCACAACAATGTCCCAGGAGCAGCTGACTTTCTGTCAGAACTACTGACAGTCTTGGGAGAGCCAGCCGTGACAAAACTCTTCCTCCTGGCTTGACAGATATATGAGACAGGTGAAAGACACTGACTTCAAGAAGAATGTAATATTCCAATTCCAAAGAAAGTAGTTGATGACATGTCAAAATCTCCAAAATATAAGTTTAATAAGTCATGGTTGTAAAATACTACCATGAATTCTTTACAGAAGAACAATGGAAAAACTGACAGAAGCCAACCTCATGGAAGATCAGTTAACATTTCGGAGAAATTGAGGAACAAGCACAGCAATACTGACAGTTTGACTTGTATTAGAAGATAGGATAAGGAAAGGCAAACCTATGTTCATAGCATTTGTAGACCTAGAGCTAGCTTTTTATAATGTTGACTGGAGTACTTTGAAATTCTGAAGTTAGCAACAGTAAAATACAGGGATCAAAAGACTATTTACAACTTTTTACAGAAAGCACACAGCTGTTAGGAGTCGAGGGCATGAAAGTGAAGCAATGGTTGAGAAGGGAGTGAGATAGGGTTGTAGCCTATACCTGATGTTATTCTGTTTGCAGACAGAGCAAGCAGTAAAGGAAACCAAAGAGAAATATGGAGCAGGAGTTAAAGTTTAGGGAGAAGAAATAGAAACTTTGAAGTTTTCCAATGACACTGAAATTCTGTCAATGACAGCAAAGGACTTGGAGGAGCAGTTTAATCGAATGAACACAATCTTGAAAGGAAGATGTATGATGAACATCAACAAATGCAACACAAGTGTAAGGGAATGAAGTCAAATTGCATCTGGTGACACCGAGGAAACTAGATTAGGAAATGAGAGTTGATGAGTTTTGATATTTGGGCAGCAAAATAACAGATAGTGGCCAAAGTAGAGAGGATATAAAATGTAGACTAGCAACTGCGAGAAAAGCATTTATGACGATGAGGAATTTGTTGCTGCAAGTTTAGATTTAGGTGTTAGGAAGTCTTTTTCTGAAAGTATTTGTATGGAGTGTAGCCATGTATGGAAGTGAAACATGGACGATGAATAGTTTAGACAATAAGAGAATAGGAGCTTTTGAAATGTGGTGCAACAGACGAATACAAAAGATTCGATGGGTAGATCACATAACTAATGAGGAGCTACTGAATAGAACTGGGGAGACAAGAAATTTGAGGGGGGGGTAGGTTGTAGCAGTTATTCAGAAATGAACAGGCTTGCACAGGATAGAGGAGCATGGGGAGTTGCATAAAATCAGTCTTCGGACTGGGGCTGACAACAACGACGACGACGACAATAACAACAACAACAAATGTATTAAAACAAATACAATAATTATCAACTTACAAAAACACATACAAAATGCTGTTTTGATTGGTCCATGCCAACAAATATGCTGTTTGTAGTTGGGCTACAATGAGATGACAAACGTCTAGGGATAGTAGCATGCACATATACAGATGGCAGTAGTATCATGTACACAAGGCAAAAAAGAGCATTGCACTTGCGGAGCTGTTAGTTGCACTTGTGTGATCCATGTGAAAAGGTTTCCAATGTCATTAGGGACACATGGCTGGAATTAACAGACTCTGAACATGGAATGGTAGTTTGTGCTAGACACCAGACATTCCATTTCAGAAATCATTAGGTAATTCAATACTTCAATATCCACTATGTGTGCTGAGAACACCGAACTTCAGGCCTTACATCTCATCATGGACAGCACAGTGACCATGTCCTTCACTTAATCACTGGTTAACTTTTAGTTGCTTTTGGAACCAGTGACCTACTGGATGGGTAAGTCTCCCCTGCCCCAGGCTTCTGGGTGATTTTTCTGAACTGTACCCCTTTCCCTAAACCTCTTCAGTTCTTTTCCTTCACCCCTCTTGCTTCCCCATCAACTCTTCTGCCAGAAGAAAGAGCCACTGGCTCCACAATCTTGTAAAGGTTAAATCCTTTTGTATGAGTGTTTCCCTGCCGTTGCTTGGTGACTAGATCTCTTATCTATCTGCTTATATTATATTATCAATAATTGATTATTTTCATTCTTGTAGACAAGCAACACTGCGTGAAAAAACTGCAGCAGTCAATGTGGGACTTACAAGGAGCCTACCTGTTAGGACAGTATGGCAAAACTTGGTGTTAATGGACTATGGCAGCAGATGACCAATGCAAGTGCCTTTGCTCATAGCACTTCTCCTGAGCTTGTGACCATATCGGTTGGACACCTGGGTGACTGGAAAACTGTGGCCTGGTCAGATAAGTCCTAATTTTAGAATTTACGTGTGGCACAGGTCTCACAAAACCATTGACACAGATTGTGAACAAGGCACTGTGCAAGTTGATGGTGACCCCATAATAGTGTGGGCTTTTTTTACATGGACTGGGCTGGGTCCTGTAGTCTGACTGAACCAATCATTGACTACTTTGAGACCGTTTTCAGCCAATCATGGACTTCATGTTCCCGAACAATGGAATTTAATGGATGACAACACGCCATGTCACTGGGCCACAATTATTCGTGGTTGGTTTGAAGAACATTCTAGATAATTTGAGTGAATGATTTGTCCACCATAAATTGCCCAACATGAATCCCATTGAACATTTATGGGACACAGTCGAGAGGTCAGTTTGTGCATGAAATCCTGCACTGGCAGCATATTCACAACTACGGGGGCAGCTACAGCGGCACCACAGTTCAATATTTCTGCAGGGGACTTCCAACGACTTGTTGAGTCCATGTTACATTGAGTTGCAGCTGTAAGGCATGCAAAAGGAAATATCCCATGACTTATGTCACTTTTGCGTAAAATGAGGATGCAAACACAGAAACAGTCGATTGGCACCACATCACGCACAAAACTTAACCAAACTCTTATTTTCACAAATCCTATGACAATGTGTAATAGCCCTCTTTTCAGAACATACGCATTTCCCATACAGTACCTTCTGTCGAGACATTTGGTTCACATCACACTTATTAAATACGAAGCTCAATTCTTCACTCTATGCACCATGGCTTATGTGGCATTGTACCATGTTTAATCCACTATACTCTTGCCTGCCTAACACATTATTTACTGTTGGACTGTCTATTCAGGGACGATCCTGTTGGCAGATCTCGAAGTTAATGTGTTCGCATTAGTACGGCATTTGAACATGTACATAACGAGTATGCCATTATGTCACACTTGTGTGCACACAACGTATGCATATACTGAGAGAGAAATTCAGCAGAATAACACCTCAGGAGCAGCTATTTGTCTATGTGGCAGGAGATGAGTTTTTTCCTGCTTACTCCTCCCAATCTACATTTTTTGCTACTATCCCCCTTGTGTATATCTTGCTCACACGCGCGCAACTTCAATGCCAGAAGCCATGCTTTAGGAGTCAGAGTCACAACAGCAAAAGGCAGGACTCTTGAAGAACACTCAGATCAATTACCACTAGTGTGGCCACATAACGATATCCCCTACCTACATCAACCATATTGGTTCCTCCATACCGCACTACATCTTCTGCAGTGACACTTTGGCGAATTACTGCACCGCCTGCAGAGTTGGCCCAAGCACAGGGAGTGACCACATTCCCCATCTCTTCGACACCACATCTCTTGGCACCAAAAAATGCAAATTCGACGCCCCAAGAGTATCAGACTTTACATGAAAATGAACTGAAAAAATTCGCCAACATCCTTGACGAAAAACTCCCCACCGCCAACATCAACTCACCAGATTACTTGGACAACTTCAATGAACAAATAGTCAGAACCTACGAGCTGGCTATCGAAGAATCTGTCCCCACCAAAACAATCAGGACCAAAACAGAGGCAATTCCACAAAACATCCTCTCCACAATAAAACTAAAAAGACAACTACTAAGACTATTTAAAAGGACAGGTGACCCCACCTTAAAGACTGAGTGGAATAGACTTAACACAACTGTCAATGACAATCTAAAATGCTGGAGGACGGACTGCTGGCAAAGCGAATGTGACAAACTTAACCCCAGAGAGCCAGCAAAATTTTGGAAAACCTTTAAGCAAATAACAGGAGCTCCTGGTAGCATCTCTCCCAGGGCTGCTCTTGTCACCCCACAAGGCATTGCAGCCAATGACTACCAGAAAGTGCAAGTGTTTAGTGTGGTCCTGAAGGAGGTCCACAGTCACCCAATTGACCCTCTATTCGATGACTCATTCGCTAGAGAAATCTAAGAAGGTCTAGATAACGTGCTCAACACCCAGACAGCCCTCACAGAAGGACATGCAAAGGTTCTGGCGCCAATTACCAAAGAGGAAATTGCACTAGCACTACCTAAACAACAGAATCCACAAATTTATTAACAAACTAAATACCCTCCCACCAGGACAAGCTGGTTTCAGACAAGATCACTCAACTATGGACCCCATCATCAGACACGTCAGCACCACAATGGAAGCCCAAAACAGAGGTGACTGCGTACTGGCACTATTCCTAGACATCGAACGAGCATTCGAGAAGGTGTGGCACTGTGGGTTGGCATTTAAAATGGCCATGTAAAACTGCCCTCCACACTTCATATGCCTCACAATCTCCATAATAACCCACAGAACAGCGACAGTATCGGTTGGAAACAAACTCGCAGACAAATTCTGTCCCACAGCTGGAGTAGTGCAAGGGGAGTTTTCTCACCCACACTTTACAGTTTATTCACAGCTCACATCCCTTGCCCTAACAGGTGGAATGAACACTTCACCCTCTATGCAGACGACACCACCTATTGGTGCACAGCACACTCTGTAGAGGAAGCAAAGACCCTAAATTACATCCTACATCCCCCAACTAGTGCAGTAAATGGCCAAATGGTGCATCAAACCTAACCCTACAAAAAGCCAGCTGCTACTATTCAGGCACCAGAACTTAACACAAAGTGTCAGGCTAAAACATAATGAGCTCTCTATAACCTTATGGCACGAGAGTCTAAACCCTGTCCAGAGCACCAAATACTTAGGGGTGACACTCAACTCCACATTGTCATGGAAGCAGAGAACAGTATAAACAAATCTAAACAAAGGATGAATCTGGTGAAATTAATCAGCTCCAAATTTGGGGGTGCCAGCCCAGACGCAGTACTACATACCTACAGATCATTCGTCAGACCAATCCTTGAGTACGTGCCTGCCTGTGGACAGCCTCCAAAGCACAGTATGACAGAATGGCCGCATTCGACCGCCAAAACCCGAGACTAGCTGGGAAGCTGCACTACACCACAGCAAATGATCTAGTCTATGAGGGCACCAAGACCCGCCCTAATTTAGATAACTCCATAATGTGCCAAATATGGCTGGAACAGAGTAAGCAGGGAAGGGATCATGAAAGACCTAATCTGCAGACCAATCTAAGAGTTCAGAATTACCCAATTCAGATACCCTTACCCCCAGACTTCATCGCACATGCAATCCAAAGAACATTCCCCAATTTAAAAAAAAATAATAATAATAATTCAGTGAAGTGAAGTGAAGTGCAATGACTCGTCGCATCTCCCCCCTGACCAGCCTCACCACACACTAGAGATTAGGAATAGAGTTAACCAAAACAAACCATACGATACACACATACTCAGTCAATATAGGCATAATCCACAATCCACAATCTAGAACAAAATTCCATAAACAGCAGACAAAATCCACTTATCACTAGAATATCAATCAGACTAGAAACCTAACTTTAGAAACTCACAGAGATCAGAAGATGAAAATCCAGTGCCATCCCGACTGGGGTTTCTGTGGTTTTCCCCAGTTGTAAGGGGAATACCAGGATGAGGAATTCCACTACATAGATTTAGCAAAATCTTACTAAAAAATAGCACGAGCCAGAACAAAACTAACAACCAAGTAGGCAGTGTCCCAACAGGATTAACCAACCCCAGGCTGAGAAGGACTTTGCTCCTTAACAGCCGCCACTACCTGTGAGGGTATGGCATTTTTTTAAATAAAAAAACCCTCCACATCCATTGTGCTACTGAGCTGCACCTGCAAACTGCTCCTGCTAGTGTGTGTGAAATTACTTTATATGGTTTTCTGACTGGATTGAGAATTATTGTTTACTTCTTGAACTTCACTTACTGAAGCGTGTCTCTGTCAGAGTAGCACAAAGAACAGAGTGACTCATGCTGGAGTGATTTCCTTCTCAAGTTGTGGGTGTCATAAACTGACAAGAAATCATACAATTGCAGGTTTTCACTTTTCAACACACTGGAGCATAATCACTCAAGGTACAGGATACCAATGCAATAATAATAGACGGCAAATCATCGAGTAAAACTGAAGTGATATCAGGTGTTCCCCAGGGAAGTGTCCTGGGACCTCTGCTGTTCCTGATCTATATAAATGACCTGGATGACAATCTGAGCAGTCCTCTTAGGTTGTTCGCAGATGATGCTGTAATTTACCGTCTAGTAAGGTCATCCGAAGACCAGTATCAGTTACAAAGCGATTTAGAAAAAAATGCTGTGTGGTGTAGTAGGTGGCAGTTGATGCTAAATAAGGAAAAGTGTGAGGTGATCCACAAGAGTTCCAAAAGAAATCCGTTGGAATTCGATTACTCGATAAATAGTACAATTCTCAAGGCTGTCAATTCAACTAAGTACCTGGGTGTTAAAATTACGAACAACTTCAGTTGGAAAGACCACATAGATAATATTGTGGGGAAGGTGAGCCAAAGGTTGCGTTTCATTGGCAGGACACTTAGAAGATGCAACAAGTCCAATAAAGAGACCGCTTAAACTACACTTGTACGTCCTCTGTTAGAATATTGCTGCGCGGTGTGGGATCCTTACCAGGTGGGATTGATGGAGGACATCGAAAGGGTGCAAAAAAAAGGGCAGCTCGTTTTGTATTATCACGTAATAGGGGAGAGAGTGTGGCAGATATGATACGCGAATTGGGATGGAAATCATTAAAGCAAAGACGTTTTTCGTCGCGGCGAGATCTATTTACGAAATTTCAGTCACCAACTTTCTCTTCCGAATGCGAAAATATTTTGTTGAGCCCAACCTACATAGGTAGGAATGATCATCAAAATAAAATAAGAGAAATCAGAGCTCGAACAGAAAGGTTTATGTGTTCGTTTTTCCCGTGCGCTGTTCGGGAGTGAAATGGTAGAGAGATAGTATGATCGTGGTTCGATGAACCCTCTGCCAAGCACTTAAATGTGAATTGCAGAGTAGTCATGTAGATGTAGATGTAGATGTAGAAGGCATGTGCTGCATTAAACATAGATGGAATATCACGTGTTTCAAAGCAACATGGCCATAACCTGCCATTGGTAAATGCAAGCATCTTTGCTGGTGTCCAAGGATCAGCGATTACAAATACCCAGAAAGTTATGGTGGAGAATAATGAATTATTTAGGAATAAAGAGATGACTCACTGAAAGGCAGAATTGCTGTGTTGTCGACAGACGCACAAACAAAAGGGACAGAGCTTTGCTAGCTTTCAGAATGAAATTCCTTTCTCAAGCTGTAGGAAAAACACACACACACACACAAAATTGGGTGGGGGCTACAGTGAGTTATGTGCGCTCAGCTATCTGGCATCTGCCCACTCTACCTGCATACCTAGCTAGCCCAAAGACTGCTCCCCACTCTCACACAAGCTGCGAGATGCTTCCCCCCTCCCAAGCCCCTCCCTACCTCCTTCCCCTCTCCATCCCATACCCCACCCCAACCTGCGCCCCCACCTCACCCCAGTGCACTCACCGTGGGCCGGAAAGAGCTGGCAGTCTAATTGTTCTGGTGTAACTACAAGTACTGGAACAAAGAGGAAGAATGCAAGACCACAGAAGGCAGTGCAGTGACATCAGCTAATAGTCTGCTGACAAGGACCCCGCAATGACAGGAGCGATCTCTGCAAGAAGTAAATACAAGTGCCACTCCTGCCAGCCTCGGTCGGACATCAGTGGAGTATTAGCAAAGCCTAGCACAGAGTGCTATGATATCACATTGTAGTGGTCCATATCCATTGCTTGTTTGAAGGTTGTGTACAACAAGAACTCTGATTTACGTTGCATGTTGCCCATCACTTGCACAACCTTTGTATATTAAAGTTAAGTATTGTCAGTCTGCTTTATAAAAATAAAACTACTAATGTTATTTGCTTGAATTGTTGTATAGCATTCCAAGAATGCAGCATCCCTTAGGCACCCTATATGAGACGAGTGGGCGAGACCCAACACGAATGAGCACAATACAGGGGGACAGGTGTGTGTGTGTGTGTGTGTGTGTGTGTGTGTGTGTGTGTGTGTGTGTGTGTATGGGTATGGGTATGAGAGAGAGAGAGAGAGAGAGAGAGAGAGAGAGAGAGAGAGAGAGAGAGAGATACATTCGTCGTCGTCGTCGTCGTCGTCCCCAGTCCGAAGACTGGTTTTATGCAACTCCCCACGCTCCTCTATCCTGTGCAAGCCTGTTCATTTATGAATAACTGCTACAACCTACCCTCCCTCCCACACATTTCCCTCCAATACTTAATTTGTGATCCATTGATAACTCAGAATATGTCCTTTCAACTGATCCCTTCTTCTAGTCAGGTTGTGCAACAAATTTCTTGTTTCCTCAGTTCTATTCAGTAGCTCCTCATTAGTTATGTATTCTACCCATCGAATCTTTTGTATTCGTCTATTGCACCACATTTCAAAAGCTCCTATTCTCTTATCGTCTAAACTGTTCATCGTCCATGTTTCACTTCCATACATGGCTACACTCCATACAAATACTTTCAGAAAAAGACTTCCTAACACCTAAATCTAAACTTGCAGCAACAAATTCCTCATCGTCATAAATGCTTTTCTCAC
The DNA here is from genome assembly GCF_021461395.2 of Schistocerca americana. NCBI lineage: Eukaryota > Metazoa > Arthropoda > Insecta > Orthoptera > Acrididae > Schistocerca > Schistocerca americana. Next base: position 786,623,959 of record NC_060119.1, read on the forward strand.
AGTTGCTAATCTACATTTTATATCCTCTCTACTTTGGCCACTATCTGTTATTTTGCTGCCCAAATATCAAAACTCATCAACTCTCATTTCCTAATCTAGTTTCCTCGGTGTCACCAGATGTAATTTGACTTCATTCCCTTACACTTGTGTTGCATTTGTTGATGTTCATCATACATCTTCCTTTCAAGATTGTGTTCATTCGATTAAACTGCTCCTCCAAGTCCTTTGCTGTCATTGACAGAATTTCAGTGTCATTGGAAAACTTCAGTTTCTATTTCTTCTCCCTAAACTTTAACTCCTGCTCCATATTTCTCTTTGGTTTCCTTTACTGCTTGCTCTGTCTGCAAACAGAATAACATCAGGTATAGGCTACAACCCTATCTCACTCCCTTCTCAACCATTGCTTCACTTTCATGCCCTCGACTCCTAACAGCTGTGTGCTTTCTGTAAAAAGTTGTAAATAATCTTTTGATCCCTGTATTTTACTGTTGCTAACTTCAGAATTTCAAAGTACTCCAGTCAACATTATAAAAAGCTTGCTCTAGGTCTACAAATGCTATGAACATAGGTTTGCCTTTCCTTATCCTATCTTCCAATACAAGTCAAACTGTCAGTATTGCTGTGCTTGTTCCTCAATTTCTCCTAAATGTTAACTGATCTTCCATGAGGTTGGCTTCTGTCAGTTTTTCCATTGTTCTTCTGTAAAGAATTCATGGTAGTATTTTACAACCATGACTTATTAAACTTATAGTTTGGAGATTTTGACATGTCATCAACTACTTTCTTTGGAATTGGAATATTACATTCTTCTTGAAGTCAGTGTCTTTCACCTGTCTCATATATCTGTCAAGCCAGGAGGAAGAGTTTTGTCACGGCTGGCTCTCCCAAGACTGTCAGTAGTTCTGACAGAAAGTCAGCTGCTCCTGGGACATTGTTGTGATACAGGTCTTTCAGTGCTCTGGTAAATTTTTATTGCAGTATCATATCTCTCATCTGACCTCCATCTGCGTCCTCTTCCATTTCTGCTATGAAGCATTCAAGAATCTTCCACTTCTATAGACCCTCTATGTACTCAATCCCCCTTTCAGCTTTCCCTTTGTTGCTCAAGACTGGTTTTCCAAGTGAGCTCTTGATAATCTAATAACAAAGCTGAGTGCACCTTTGACCAAGATAATGAAAAACATTAATTCACTAAATGAGTTATCTAAGAATGACACTGTCATAATCATGAGTCGAAGCAAGGATGTATTGACAAGCATGCCTCACACACCTGATCTGCAGGACAACTCAATTGTAAATATGGAGCTTACAAAAATAAACAGACAATTTCGTGAAATATACAAGTTTTATCAAATGTAACATCTTTGAGCTTCCCAACTCAAGAGATCTGTTCACGAAACATGGTAAACACTATAATCGCACTGGGAAATCATCCATCGGCAAAATGCTGACAAAACGAATACAGAAAGACGACCACACTGCATGAAATACAATTGCTATACAGCCAGCTTCGATCAAGGAAATACAAAAACACTGTAACACCTCCATAAGAAGAAAATCAATCGCAGCCACAGCACAAGCCAGCCAAGATCATCACTTTAACAGGAAGAGGCAGTGTTAGAGTCATCTTCAGTAAAAACAGCAAGAAAATGTGTGTATCCAACAGAAGGAACAGTGGCCAGTGCATCAATCAGTAGGATAACTGTATCACCTGATCACCAAAAGGATTTTTTAGACCAAGGCAAGAGAAACATGATGACTACAAGGTAAGCAGTGCTCAGTGGTTCTCAGTCTTCCACCAAAATACGCAATACATAAGAAACAAAGTGCAACAATTAGAAGTGGAACTGCAGTCTATTGACAGCTCACTTGTTTGCATAACAGAACATTAGTTTAATGGTTCAGAATTAAGAAATGTAGCACTAAATTCATACAGTCTAACCTCTTGCTACAGCAGAAACACTATAAAATGTGGTGGATCATGCATATACATGAAGGAGGGGATTAGGTAAACAATTAGAAATGACGTTACAGCATTATGTATTTATCGTGCACCCAGTGGTGACATCAACACATTCACTACAAAGTTAAACCAAGCATTAGATATGGTCTCCAGCCCCAAAAGCGAAATCATCATTTGTGGAGATCTAAACATTAACATGATTAACTCAGATATGCCGTGCAATAGTTTTTTGAACATTATGAACACCTATGGTATATCACCATCAATTAACACTGCCACTAGGACAACCAGACATTCAGCATCAAGTACTGACCATGTGCTAACAGACAGAGAGAAAGATAGGTGTGACATTGTCATAGGTGACCTTGGCATCTCGGACCAGTCCAGTAAGTTATTAAAATTAGGCATAGAATTAGATAATAACACTAAAATACACAAGTACAGTAGGATTTTCTCTCACTCAAAAAGAGCTCTATTTGCCTCACTAATTAACAGTACAACTTGGGAGGAAGTGTACAGAGAAACTGCTATAATTGGGAAATTTACAAAGTTTCTGTCAGTATTTAAATTCAGATTTGAAAAAGTGTTTCCTGAAGTTCTAGAACCACTAAATCATGTAACAATAACAGCTGGGTAACTAATTGGGTAAGGAAATCCTCTGAAACCCTTAAGCACCTTAGCTCAATGAAAAACTACTGTAACAATTCAGCATTTCATAACTCTTATCGTTCTTACAGAAAGATCTATAGAAATGTACTGTTAGTGGCTAAAATGTACCAGAACGACAAATGTATAGAAAAAGCTAATAATAAAATCAAAGCGGCATGGAAAAACAACCAAACAGGAAACTAATAGGAAAACATTAAAGCCAGTAAACATACGGTTTCAACACAATGATACCAAAATAAATGACCCCAAAAAAAACTAGCAAACATTGCCAATCAATATTTCAGCAACATAGCAACCAAACTACAACAGAAGTTCACCAAAACAAAGTTCTCTACTTCGACCATCATCAGTTATCTTGCTCCCCAAATAGCAAAACTCCTTTACTACTTTAAGCCTCTCATTTCCTAATCTAATTCCCTCAGCATCACCAGACTTAATTCGACTACATTCCATTATATTCGTTTTGCTTTTGTTGATGTTCATCTTATACCCTCCTTTCAAGACACTGTCCATTCCGTTCAACTGCTCTTCCAAGTCCCCTGCGGTCTCTAATAGAATTACAATGTCATCGGCAAACCTCAAAGTTTTTATTTCTTCTCCATGGATTTTAATACCTACTCCGAACTTTTCTTTTGTTTCCTTTACTGCTTGCTCAATATACAGATTGAATAACATCGAGGAGAGGCTACAACCCTGTCTCACTCCCTTCCCAACCACTGATTCCCTTTCATGCCCCTCGACTTTTATAACTGCCATCTGGTTTCTGTACAAATTGTAAATGGCATTTTGCTCCCTGTAGTTTATCCCCGCCACCTTCAGAATTTGAAAGAGAGTATTCCAGTCAACATTGTCAAAAGCTTTCTCCAAGTCTACAAATGCTAGAAACATGGGTTTGCCTTTTCTTAATCTAGCTTCTAAGATAAGTCCTAGGGTCAGTATTGCCTCACGTGTTCCCATATTTCTACTGAATCCAAACTGATCTTCCCTGAGGTCAGCTTCTACCAGTTTTTCCATTCGTCTGTAAAGAATTTGCGTTAGTATTTTGCAGCTGTGACTTATTAAACTGATTGTTCGGTAATTTTCACATCTGTCAACGCCTGCTTTCTTTGGGACTGGAATTATTATATTCTTCTTGAAGTCTGAGGGTATTTCGCCTGCTTCATACATCTTGCTCATCAGATGGTAGAGTTTTGTCAGGACTGGCTCTCCCAAGGCTGTCAGTGGTTCTAATGGAATGTTGTCTACTCCTGGGGCCTTGTTTTGACTTAGGTCTTTCAGTGCTCTATCAAATTCTTCACGCAGTATCATATCTCCCATTTCATCTTCATCTACATCCTCTTCCCTTTCTATAACATTGCCCTCAAGTACATTGCCCTTGTATAGTCCCTCTATATACTCCTTCCACCTTTCTGCTTTCCCTTCTTTGCTTAGTACTGGGTTTCCATCAAAGCTCTTGATATTCATGCAAGTGGTTCTCCTTTCTCCAAAGGTCTCTTTAATTTTCCTGTAGGCAGTATCTATCTTACCCCTAGTGATATATGCCTCTACATCCTTACATTTGTCCTCTAGCCATCCCTGCTTATCCATTTTTCACTTCCTGTCGATCTCATTTTTGAGACGTTTGTATTCCTTTTTGCCTGCTTCATTTACTAAATTTTTGTATTTTCTCCTTTCATCAATTAAATTCAGTATTTCTTCTGTCACGCAAGGATTTCTACTAGCCCTTGTCTTTTTACTTACTTGATCCTCTGCTGCCTTCACAACTTCACCCCTCAAAGCTACCCATTCTTCTTCTACTGTATTTCTTCCCCCATTCTTGTCAATTGTTCGCTTATGCTCTTCCTGAAACTGTACAACCTCTGGTTTAGTCAGTTTATCAAGGTCCCATCTCCTTAAATTCCCACCTTTTTGCAGTTTCTTCAGTTTTAATCTACAGCTCATAACCAATAGATTGTGGTCAGAGTCCACATTTGCCCCTGGAAATGTCTTATAATTTAAAACCTCGTTCCTAAATCTCTGTCTTACCATTATATAATCTATCTGATACCTTCTAGTATCTCCAGGACTATTCCATGTATACAACCTCCTTTTATGATTCCTGAACCAAGTGTTAGCTATGATTAAGTTGTGCTCTGTGCAAAATTCTACCGGGCAGCTTCCTCTTTCATTTCTCCCCCCCAATCCATATTCACCTACTACGTTTCCTTCTCTTCCTTTTCCTACTATTGAATTCCAATCATCCATAACTATTAAATTTTTGTCTCCTTTCACTATCTGAATAATTTCTTTTATCTCATCATACATTTCCCCAATTTCTTTGTCATCTGCAGAGCTAGTTGGCATATAGACTTGTACTACTGTCGTAGGTGTGGGCTTCGTGTCTATCTTGGCCACAATAATGCGTTCACTATGTTATTTGTAGTAGCTTACCCGAGCTCCTATTTTTTTTTTTATTCATTATTAAACCTACTCCTGCATTGCCTCTATTTGATTTTGTATTTATAACCCTGTATTCACCTGACCGAAAGTCTTGTTCCTCCTGCCACCGAACTTCACTAATTCCCACTATACCTAACTTTAACCTAGCCATTTATCTTTTTAAATTTTCTAACCTACCTGCCCAATCAAGGGATCGGGCACTCCATGCTCCGATCCGTAGAATGCCAGTTTTATTTCTCCTGATAACGACGTCCTCTTGAGTAGTCCCCGCCCAAAGATCTGAATGAGGGACTATTTTACCTTCGGAATATTTTACCCAAGAGGATGCCATCATCATTTATCCATACAGTAATGCTGCATGCCCTCAGGAAAAATTATGGCTGTAGTTTCCCCTTGCTTTCAGACGTTCGCAGTACCAGCACAGCAAGGCCGTTTTGGTTAGTGTTACAAGGCCAGATCAGTCAATCATCCAGACTGTTGCCCCTGCAACTACTGAAAATGCTGCTGCCCCTCTTCAGGAACCATACGTTTGTCTGGCCTCTCAACAGATACCCCTCCGTTGTGGTTGTACGTCATTTCTGAGAACACATGCTGTTACAGCATGATTACCTGTAAAATACCACATTAATGCAATAAATGCTCAAAATGATGTCCATCAACCTCAATGCATTTGGCAATACGTGTAACGACATTCCTGTTAACAGCGAGTAATTCGCCTTCCGTAATCTTCGCACATGCGTTGACAATGCACTGACGCATGTTGTCAGGTGTTGGTGGTGGACCACAATAGCAAATATCCTTCAGCCTTCCCCACAGAAAGAAATCTGGGGACATCAGATCCAGTGAACCTGCAGGCCATGGTAATGGTGCTTCGATGACCAATCCACCTGTCATGAAATATGCTATTCAATACCTCTTCAACCGCACACGAGCTATGTGCCGGACATCCATCATGTTGGAAGTACATTGCCATTCTGTCATGCACTGATACATCTTGTAGTAACATCGGCAGAACATATGTAGGATATCAGCAAACATTGCACTACTTAGATTGCCATCGATAAAATGGGGGCCAATTATCCTTCCTCCAATAATGCCACACCATACATTAAACCGCCAAGGTCACTGATGTTCCACTTGTCGCAGCCATCATGGATTTTCCACGTCCCAATAGCACATATTACGCCGGTTTTTGTTACCGCTGTTGGTGAATGATGCTTCGTCGCTAAATAGCACGCGTGCAAAAAATCTCTTGTGCCTGGTGGCAGAACTGTACACGACGTTCAAAGTCGTCACCATGCAATTTCTGGTGCATAGAAATATGGTATGGGTGCAATCGATGTTGCTGTAGCATTCTCAACACCGACGTTTTTGAGATTCCCAATTCTCGCGCAATTTGTCTGCTACTGATGTGTGGATTAGCCACGACAGCAGCTAAAACACCTACTTTGGCATCATCATTTGTTGCAGGTCGTGGTTGACATTTCACATGTGGCTAAAAACTTCCCGTTTCCTTAAGGGGATACGGAATCGGATTTTGGGTTAAAAAATCGAATTTTTTTTAATTGGCGTATTATATTCTGCCATGTTTCCTCTTTAAAATGACGTATCATACATAGCTCTACTACAATTATAACTATTTTATTTTTATATATTTGTGAGATCGGGTATTGCGCTTTAGTTATACACGTCTCTCGTGGCTGACCATGAACTTTTTGGCAGTACCTTTAAAGTGACATGAATTCAAATATCCCGGTTTCCAGCGGCTATTTATACACTAGTTGCCCGAAAATGTTTCTCTCTGGTTTCCTCAAGTTACTCTTTGACTTTGTGGCGGGACTGTTTTGTAAACAGTGTGATATAAGAAAGTAGTTGTTGTTGAGTTATTTCGTATTTAGTGCTTCATTTTTCGCAGTGAAAATGCCTAGAGCTAAAGCAAAAGTATTTAAAAAGCGTGTGAACTGGCAAAAGAAAAGAAATAATGATTCATTAGCAAAGCAAAGCAGTTCATCATCATCACTGTTGGAAAATGTGAATCCACTTATTACTGATTTGCCGAACGAACTTACACCAAATGAAAACAGTGCTTCTCATAAAAAACTAAGAGATTTGGAAGAGAAATATAATTTACTTGATAGAGGGAATGAAGATTTTGAACTCATTGATACGAATATATTGTGTGAAGCTCTTGAAAACAGTTTGTGCTGCAAAAAATGTCATGGAAACGTTTCTCTGAAAGTAGAATCCCATGTTGGCCTGGCTGCCCAGTTTAATTTAATATGCAGTGTTTGTAAATACAGCTGTAAGTTTCCAAGTTCGGTTTCAGTAACTGTAAATAATGGATACAAGAAAACTGAACTTTATAGTGTAAATATTAGGTTAGTTTATGGATTGCGAGCAATTGGTAAGGGCAAAGCAGCTGGTGATATGCTATGTGGTGTTCTAAATCTTCCAAGTGCACCTTCAAAGTTTGAAGCTTACAATTATGTACTAGGATCTGCAGTTGAAGATGTAGCACAGAAGTCAATGCAGGTTGCTGTGGAAGAAGCAGTGGAAGAAAATGACGGCAGTCGTGACCTCACAGTGGCGTTTGATGGCACGTGGCAGAAAAGGGGCCACACCTCCAACAATGGTGTTGTAACAGCAACTAGTGTTGATACTGGCAAGGTTATTGATGCAATAATGTCTAAATACTGTAGGTGCACAGGCAGGCTGAAAAATGAACACAGTGATGACTGTATTGCTAATTATTATGGTAGTAGTGGTGGCATGGAGGTTGCTGGGGTGAAGAAAATTTTTCATCGCTCTTCACAGTGGTATAATGTTCGCTATGTCAAATATCTGGGAGATGGTGACTCTAAAGCATTCAAAGAAGTTTTGGAAAGCAAACCATATGGGAACAGTGTAAATATAAGCAAACTTGAATGTATAGGACATGTGCAGAAGAGAATGGGTGCCAGGCTGAGAAGGTTAAAATCAGTTATGAAAGGGAAAAAACTAGATGATGGGAAAACCTTGGATGGCAGAGGAAGATTGACTGATTCCATAATAGACCACATTCAGAACTGCTATGGCCTTGCAATCAGGCAAAATACAGGCAATCTTGAAGAAATGAGGAGAGCTATATGGGCTTTATATTTCCACACCGCATCCACGGATGAGCATCCACAACATGGTTTGTGCCCCAAAGGTGAAAACAGCTGGTGTAAATACAATAGGGGACTAACAACAGGAGAGAAATACATTAACCACCACAGTCTACCATCAGCCATCATGGCAGAAATAAAGCCCATTTTCAGAGATCTGGCTGACAGAAGTCTTCTGATGAAATGTCTTCACGGAAAAACGCAGAACCCCAACGAGTGCTTGAATAGTGTGATATGGCATCGTCTCCCAAAAACAGTGTTTGTCGGAATTAATACACTACATTTTGGTGTGTATGATGCTGTGGCAACCTTCAATCTTGGAAATATAACTAAATGCCAGGTCCTTCAAAAGTTGGGTATGTGTGTTGGTTCCCGTACGGTACGTGCTATGTTCTTTTTAGATCAGCACAGACTAAGGCATGCTGATAATATAATCAAGACATTAGTGAAAAAAGCAAGACAGGTGCAGAGGGGTGCCAAAGAAGACTTGAAGATGATTATGAAGACTGTGAAGGGGGTATTAGCTACGGATCAGGAATGTTTTAATCTTCTTTCTCCGTTTCCCGTAAGTTTACTTTTTACTTCATCTAGGAACATTATCTCAGGTACTGGTCAACCTAGAAGTCTGAAATTTTTATGACGTAGTGACATAGGTCCCTATTACATACTGAAACAACGATTTTTTAATTACTTGATTTACAAAAGACTTAGGGGTGATAGTCTAGTAAAAAGCGATGGAAAAAATTTACTTAAAAATAAATGTACAATATCTCTGTAAGAAAATACTTTGACAATAAACTGTTGTTTCAGTATTGTTGTAACATATGAATGCACATACAGTAAAATTTTTACCTCTCTGTCTCCAGTAGTTTGTGAGAAAATGTTCCCTATAGTAGGCATATATTAACATTGCGGGGATAGGTGATTCCGTATCCCCTTAAATAACATGACTACCCGGCAAATGGTCCGGACACTTTGATGATGTCGTCCAGGATACCGAGCAGTATACATAGCACATGTCCGTTGGGAATTTTGATCACAATAGCCATACATCAACACGATATCGACCTTTTCCGTAATTGGTCCATTTTAACACGGGTAATGTATCACAAAGCAAATACCGTCCGCACTGGCGGAACGTTACGTGATACCACGTACTTATACGTTTGTGACTATTACAGCGCCATGTATCACAAAGCAAAAAAAGTGGTCCAACTAAAACATTCATATTTCTTTATGTACTACACGAATATGTAATAAAAAATGGGGGTTCCTATTTTTAAAAAACGCAGTTGATATCTGTTTGACCTATGGCAGCGCCATCTAACGGGCCAACCATAGTGGCATCTGGTGTCCCCCATGAAGCTAGACGAGTTGCATTCTTTGTAGTTTTTTCATTTGATGCTTATTTTGTGAGATATTTGGCTCGGCCACTATCAATGGACCAGAAATCATAGAAAATTACAGACCAATCTCGTTACTGACATCCTTTTCAAAAGTCATAGAGACCATAATGAAAAACATACTCGTGGGGCACTTAAAGTTCAATATTCTGAGTAAAGAGCAATTTGGTTTCTGGGCTGGCAAAACAACAAATTCAGCTGTAGCTCATTTCTCAAATTTTATCCTCAAAGCACTACACAAAGGACACCACATAACAGGGATCTTCCTTGATTTGACCAAAGCGTTTGATGCAATAGACCACATAATTTTGCCAAACAAACTAAGTGCACTACGAGCAAGAGGAGTAACAGACAAGTGGTTTCATTCATATCTACAAAACAGGGTCCATTTTAACACGAACTTCAATCATACCTTTTCGTACCTTTCAAACCCAGAATACATCAATATAGAAGTCCCCCAAGAAAGTGCGCTGGGCCCAATCCTCTTTTTAATATACATCAATGACTATCCATAAAGTGTCAAACATGGTGAATCAGTACTGTTTACTGATGACAGTAACATCTTAATCAAAGCTGTGTCACCAAGTGTACTCAATGAAAAAGCTGAGGAAACTGGATCATGTATGCCAGTGGATAGAAACTAACAAATTAACCCTAAATGTAAAAAAAAAAAAAAAAAAACCAACAGTATTAGTTTTCACTTAAAAAGAAAACCGAACAGTACCAAGCTAAAAGTTAATCACAAGCACATAGAATGTGTACCCTCAACAAAATTTTTTAGGCATGCATGTCGACAGTCAACTAAATTGGGCCAAGCACGATGTGGTGCTTGGAAAGCGAATAGCTTCAACATGCTATGCACTTAGGATAATAAATTCAGTGCGTAGTAGTTCATGTACTAGAACTGCATATTTTGCATATGTCAACTTTAAAATTAGTTATGGCATATCCTCCTGCGGACCAACAGAGCAGAACAGACAAACAATATTTAAGTTGCAAAAAAGGGCCGTATGAATCATAACAAAAAGTAGCAATAGATCCCATTGCATGGAGTTATTCAAATCTTTGGGTATATTGACAGTTCCATGTGAATACATTTTGCAGACAGTAATATACATTTAAAAAAAACACATTGACCAGTTCCCAATAAACAGTTCCGTACATGCACATGAAACCAGACACAGCCAACACTTACACCTCTATAGGAAAGCCAAATCAGAAACTCAAAATAGCATGTTATATAATGGAATTATATTGTACAACAATCTTCCACAAGGGATCAAAGACATAAGTGAAATAGATAACTTCAGAAAATCACTAAAAAAAATATATCTCTTGGAAAAGTGTTTGTATACTGTCAAGGATTACTTGGAATGATGTAAATATATAAAAATATGTAAAAATTATCAAATGTATTTGTAAGCGGTTTAACAATGTTTCTTTATGTTGCAATATTCATGAATTCCGATTGTAATAATTATAAATCTGTGTACCCATTTTATACACTTATGTTAACAATATCCATACAATCCTGATTGTCTATGGATATATAAAATGAAATAGCTGCCCTACTCCACCATCCAGCACAGAGTTTTTTCACCCCAAACCTTTGCAGTATACTTTATGTCTTTTGGTAGTCTATTACATAGACTAATTCCTTGTTAACACAGTGTGATTTGGGTCTTAACCTTATTGCTCCTATCCAGATACAACCAACAACTGAATCTGTTTGGGTGAGCATGTGTCGAGTTATTTGCTATTTGTTGCTCAACGTTTCTCTGTATAAAATGGTAGATTAAAACATTAATAACCATTTTTAAACTGCTCAATGCAGTGTGACTTTCTGTGACCACTGATCATTCTGATACCCTTTCTTTTCCTTCCATATTCTGACCATATATGAGAATATTATGCCACACCTGATAACAGAATGTGGTAAGCAAAGTATGTGGAAATTACAGTGCTTTATTTGTAAAAGAAAGTGGTTCTGGTACTATAACCATCTTCTGGCACGTGCGCAAGGGGGGGGGGGGGCGGTAAATTTAGAGGTTTTAAAACATTATTTTATTAATGCTTTTCAGTCATCTGAGGTACCAGAATATCATCACAAATCAAGCACTGGGGACTGTATGTGTGATGCAACAGTTTTAACTGTGCCAACTAAGAACTTAAATTGAAACAAGGCCGTCAAAAATAAATTAATCTTAAAATTAGTTCCACAGTCTCACTTGCATATATTATAAAGGATAACTAGTTTTAATCATTTAATGATCATCTTCATATCTGAGTAGTACAAAATCATTATCAGTCAAAATATTTTAAATAAAATGATTCAGCCATAAGTTTCACATGGAAATAAAATCCACCAGTTTAGATTTGAACTTGTTTCGATAGCTTTTACTGGTGCATATCATATTTGGTACTATGATTTAGTATCCAATATCAAAATGAGTGACAAATTTTTTTTTCCTATTGGTAACGGAATCTGATATAAATATAGTAAGTTTGTGATCCATATGATTCTGTCAATGTTCAAACAAACATGTATCATTAACTTTCCCCTTTGGCAAACAGAATCCAATGTTACTGTACCTAGATAAAAATGAAATGCTGATGGGGCTACTATCTATATTGAGGAAGGAGAGGAAAAGACTGGTGTGTGCGGCAGAGGTTGCATTCAAGCGACAGGGAAAAATGGGAAATCTTTTACTTACCCATGTATTTCCTTTTTAAGGAATCATACGTGAAGAAACTCACACCAGCATATGGGATGACTCCCATTATTGTTGGCACATAACCACGATAAAATGTCCTTGGGCCTTCTTCAGTCCAAATCTTGACAAACACCTATTAAATAAATATTTAAATGATGTATTCTTTATGCCACAAAATGTAATTTAAATGATTTTCATGCCATACAACTTTCACTTTGTCACCAAATTTTTTACTGGTGGTACACTGAATATTTGTAACAACTGAAGAGCTGTAATAGAAATCAGATTACAGAACTAACTTTTTTAAATTTATTGTCCATTCTGTTGCTCTTACATAAATTCAAAAGTGATGGAGTCTCCTTAAGAGACCCCACATCATCATGTACTCCATTTAATGGCATTCCTAAAAATCAATGTCGGGATGCCACACGTTAACTTAATGTACTACAAGTGAAATGATTTCTCAGTTGGTAAGAATGTTGTTAATTTTATGGACAACTGCTATTTGTGATATCTGCTCTGCAGTTGACACTTTCTAACAAGGTTTAAGGCAATTATGATCTCTACCTATCAGGACTGCCTGTCATTCCTAAATGTTACAGCCATGGAGTAACCAAAGAGTAGCAATTTAAATACAACAGCCTTTATGTCATGAAGTTAACACTCAAAGACAATAATATTCATGACAATCAGTCATTATCATCATTATGGTTTAGGATGTATGATGGACGATTCATTAGTACCTAAGCAATATTCAATGCAAAAATTACGGAGAAGATTTAAGAAGGTGTGCATTTGGTGTCCACGTGGTTGTGTGTGTGAATTTGTTTATTAAGATCCAACACTATGAAGATAGTGTAAATGGTGTTTTCTGTTGTGTATTAATGTGCTCCACACACTGATCTGCTATAGACGAGGGTTTGTCTTTCCCTTATTTAATGTATTTAATAAGATGAAGGTTTCCTCAACCCAGAAGTTGATTCAAACAGCACACTGCTTTACCAGACATGGACTGACAGGATGCAGTACTCCATTGCTTTACTCTAACCTTAGAATTGACTGACTTAGCCAGATACAAGGGCATATACAGTCAGAAGTGGACCCAGAACCACAGTATATCTTCATATTTCTCTCAAACATTAATCACTGTCAGAGGTAAAGAAGTGATAAGTGACAGAAGAAAATCCTTGGAAATCATTTGAATTTATAATTTGACACTAAGTCAGAATTGCACGGATAACTGATCAAGGCTGAAAGATCCACTGAGCATATATTTAAATCCATTCAGCTAATGAGCTTGCTTGCTTAGAACACTGATAAGGTACAGAATTTTGCAAGGGCAAAGTTTAGAAAATTTTCTGTGAGCGTTACATATGTTACGAATTATGAGCTTGGCCCTTATATAAATGACCAAGCTATCATAAGTTAAGGAGCAAGTAAGCACAAAAAGAGTTTACAGTATGTATGTTCCATTTTATTAAATGTGTGATAATTGTTGCTTTCCAATGCTCATTGTGTTTTGCACATTTTTGTTCTATCAGAGATTCTCATTGGACATTGTGGAGTGGGCCGTGATTGTTAATGGAACTGCTCCTCTTACAATGAGTGCCACCGTGATGTTATCCAAATATGTACAGGGTTTTGAGAAGGGCATCAGAGCAGTAGGAATGGATACTGAAGGAGCCTTCATGGAACTTAATGATAACAGTATAATTCTTGAGTAGCATGTAAAAAGAAAGAATGTAATTGGCCGCCTATGGACTCTCATTTACAGAGACTGAGGTTATTGTCCTCCTGTTATATAGTAGGGCATTTTGTGTAAATGAACGTTATATACTGGAAGAATTCTCGGGATATCAATCACTATAAGTAATCACTGAAAAATATATTTCATTTGGTCTTAGTAAATTTTCTTATCTTGATACTGAATTTATGAAAAGTGTACACAGCTGAAGTGGAAATTTAGTTAAGAAATTATATTCTGAAATAGGAGACATCTAAACTTGTTTCTCAAAGAACTTGTGCAGCGAGAAAAAGACGTTAAAAACCAAGTGGTATGTTTCAACCAAAAAGCTGAGTTAAAATAAGGTTCACTGAAACTTATGTGCCATGATCACTGCAAATTGGTGGAGCCTCCCCATAGAGGTTGTCCACCAAGTGCCATAGAACAATGCTGTATTATTCAATATGCTCAATCCACTTCACTCAAATCAAGTGATGGGAGAAGTGTCCAATACTGTGCGACTGTTGTGTTAATTGCCATAATTTGTTATTTTTTACATCCAGCCACTCTTTTGTCCCCGACATGCCTTTTAAAACAACATAAGAGCAAACATGCGAGAACTATTCAGTATTAAATTATTTTCTCTTCAAGATCTCTTGCTGACATCTGAGCTTGTTCATTTCCTTCAATTCTCACCTTACCTGGTGCTCAATACTACAGCAGCAAGGTAATACAAGGGTTGACTGAAAAGTAATGCCTCCCTCTTCGTAACTCTTCAACTGTTGGCAGCATTGGTGTGTGGCAGGTACTGGCTTGTCCCATAGCCTCTTCTCTACAGCTCCAATTGGTGGGAAGCCTTAGCATTGAACGGTTGTGTTGTTACAGTGTAAAGTATGGAACCCTGTACAGACGGTCAGTCAATGCGATTTAAGCAACATGCAGCAATTTACTTCTTAAAAGCAGAAAGTGTCACCCAAAAGGAGATTCATCAGGGAATGAAAGCAGTTTACGGTGATTGTGTTGATGTGACATCGTTGGGTGAGTAAGTTTAAAGATGTTGAGGCAGGAACATCTGCACTGCGTGACAAAAAAGAATTGGACGTCCTGTGACAGCACCCACTGAGTTTCACAAGCAAAATGTTGACAGACTGATTCAGGATGATCGGTGTATCACTGAGAAAGAAACTGCAAGCACAATCAGCATTTCACAAGAACGTGTGGGTCACATTATTGCTTTGCTTGGCTATCAGAAGATCTGTGCATGATGGGTACCCCAGATGCTGACTCCTTCACATGCCACCACAACAGAACTTCAGAGACTAAATCTCACCACCATACGGCATCCTCCATACAGTCCAGATTTAGTAGCACCTGACTTCCATCTGTTCCCAATAATGAAAGACAATCTGCGGGGACAACATTATGCTTCTGATGAAGACGTTGAGAGAACTGAGAGACTGGTTGCGGAAACAGAGTGCTGACTTCTTCCATGGCGGCTTCAGAAAACTTGTTCATCGTTGACAGAAATGTATCCAATTGGCTGGTGATTATGCGGAAAAGTGAATATTGGTAATTAAATTCTAAGAATTATTTCTGTATTTTATTTATTAAAATATTCCCATCCAAACCCAATTAATGAAGGTGGAGGCATTACTTTTCATCCAACACTCATATCTTCTGTGTTAGTCTACCCACTGGCCACATTTACCAAGGAGTCTATAGAATATTCTGGAAGAATGTTTCTTTTTAATCTCACTTTATGCTCACTTTATGTGCTTTAGTGCCTTCCTTATAAAAGAAGACTGCCTCAATGACTAAAACAACAAATTCTCACAACACTATCAGTAAAAAACATGCAGCAGTCAACCACATCCTCTTGCTTGCACGAGGCAGTTGTTCCTCTTATCAGATCCCATACTGTCTTGTGGTTCTTTTCAGACTTACAGACATGTTCTGCTAGCTATAAGCTAAAGCAGGACAGGCACAAATATCGTTGGCCATATTTAGGTAACAAAGCACAAGGAGCTACTCAACAATTTAGATGGGCACTCGCATCCTCTGATGGTGTAAAATGATTTATTTCACTTTACATGTAACTTTTTGTATTAATGATGGTGCAAGCATTAACATTAACTATGCATGACTGACTGAAAGTATCATTATTATTATCATCTTGTTCCACCTCCCAGGATCCATCAAACACAACACAAAATTTAAGAAAAAAAGATTAAAAAAATGAAGTGTCAAAATCCTGTCATCTCAAACAAGAATATGGAGTGCCCATCATCTTTATGTTTAATGTTAGAGGTAGTCCATCATTTAGTTAAATTTTATTATATCTTCATCAGTTTGAAACTATTTATTTAATAATGTTTTGAGTTATTGCTACAGAGAAGAAATATGGCAGTCTAAATTTACCTTACCTGCCTTAAAGTGCGATATTGTTCCTTGTGCGTTACAGCCATACGTGCTCTAGCCAGATCAAGTGGATAGGTCAAGGACTGAGATGTTACACCTGCTAGTGATCCAGCTAGCAGCCTCATTACTGGTGGAGGTCTGTAAAAGGCAAGCCGCAAGCCAACAGTTTTCATTAAGCAGTATCTTCTGTATCTATTAATGCTGAGTTATTAAACAATGGAAAGTCCAGGTGTACACAACACATGCGTGCACACGCATGCACGCATACATGCGCCTACTGTCTCCAGCCACTGAGGCTTTACTGCAGAACACATCTCCATCTGACGTGCAACAATCTGGGGTGGATGGTGGCAGAGAGGCTTGGATGTTTGTGTGAAGCTGAAGGCTGTGCTGGCTGTAGTGCAGATACTGGGTGTGTCTTTCACACTGGACACTGCTCAATGGATGAGCTAAACGAAGAGTGTCCCACAACACCACATCTCTCCCACATCTAATCCCATGAGCCTTCCCCCAGTCCTCAGATGCACAATACGAGGTGTGATGTGATTCATGCTAAGGGGTGCATAGCACATGGGAAGATGTGTCATTAATGGAGCCGCAGGGATACTAGGCAACCTCTTCTAGTAGTTAGTCTTGTCCCGCACGGCATTCCGAAGTGTTGGCAATGAATACCCTAATTCTCACAGGGCCAAAATGGAGAACACAAAACAAAACAAAACAAAAACTGAAGGACTTGATGAGACCTCAAACACCCAACCATAAGGACTGGAACCAATGGAGACAGTATCCACAACTGAATTGGGTGCTAGACCAGTCAAAAATTGGAAACTGTCACTGAGAAGTTGGACCAAGACAAGATCAAATCATTGTCTGGGGCTCAGAGAAGGAAATTATCAAAGAACAGAAAGAAAAGGCAAGTAAAGAGTGGTTCTTAAACGTAAATCAAGGTACCTAAAAGGTCTTGAACCCAAGACCTCCAAAAACTGACTGTCTCAAAAGTGAAGAGGGTAATGAGAGCCCCTTCTACTTCTTAGACAATGAACAAGAGAATATAAGAGTAGTCTAATACTTCCACTTCTAAGGATAAACTGATCCAGAAGAGGCTGAGACAAGAAATAGGGATACAGACTTATAACAGTGCAGTCCAAGTTTTGAGAATTGCAGTTGCTTAATAGGGATATCCACTGATCAACATAACATTGCAAGAGTTTGAGCTCATTCAGGTGGCTTTCTCCAAGAAGATTGGGGAGGCAATCAATCTAGGTCACAAATTTAGGAGGGTTTATCTGGATAAAGGTGCTCTTCTCTTTGTCTGGGAGGGAACAGAAACAGTGGTTTGGCCTAAGGAGATGGTGAACACAATATCTTTGAGGAGGTGGTGAAGCTGTTGGTCAAGACAGTGGCTGAGCTCTTTAAGACCACAAAGATACCAATTTCGGCACCAAAACTTTTCAAGGTTAACAGTGGACTGGGGGTTAATCATCCAAAAGGTCATATCAGACACCCAAACTCTTGTTGCAGAAATCAGTGTGAAATATTTAATGGCAATGCAAGAAGAGAGCCTGAGGTTGTACTTGGGGTTAAGGAAGGATAGGAACACAGTAATCAGTCACAATCTCATTAGTTATTGTTCTTGTGTATCCAGATTTCAGCTATAAATAGCTATCTTCAGTGCATTTGAATGAGTTACAATCCAACAAGCTCATGGCAGTAAGTGTCACCATATGACCTTACTGTTGTATAGGTTGCCTATACACCAGCAGCTGAAATCTGGGAACAGAAGAATAATAAGAACTAATGGGTTTGTGACTGACTGCTATCTTCCTGTCCTTCCTTATAGTCCATGGTAGCTGTGCACAACAGTTCCCTATGGACTCAAAGTTGTACTCAGGGCTCTCACAGATTACAATGAGGTTAATCAAAGACGTCAGAAGCAACCATGGTGGCAAGTTTGAGACTGCAAATGTTGCAGATAAACCTGCAATGCAGTAAAGCGGGCAACTCCCACCCTGTGTCATCTTCTGGGAAGGCAGGTGGTGGACATTTCCCTGAGCCATGAGCCAGGAAACCTAGCTATATAAAGGGTGGCCTTTCAGGACTCTGAGGAACCAGAAATAAGTTGATTTATGCTGAAATCTACAGAACTCCAGAACATGCATTTACATAAAGCATTGAATTTTATTTATGCTGATGCCAGACTTCTATTCCAGGGACTTAGTGACCAAGAGGATGAAACAGTGTGATGAAGGAAGCATGAAGGAAATTTTATTGGCCTCAGCTTACCTTTCTTGTTAGGATAGTACACCTCCTCCCCAGGAAGTGAGTAAGCAGGAAGAGAGCAGCTCACAGCACAATGAACAAATGTTGGTTGGTTGTGGTGCCAATGCAAACAATCTGTTGGAGGAGGGGGAGCAATGACACCAAAAGCAGAGGTGAGCACCTCCTTAATTTGGAAATCTTGAATGAGGTAGGGAACCTACTTTTGGGAATAGAAGAAGAGAAGAAGAAGCAACTAACAAAACTTTTCGGTTCACTCTAATAGGTAGTTATATCAAACAACAGGAGGTAGCTTTGGACACATTCTTTTCTTGTCACATGTATATTAAGTTTGAGTTTGAAATAGGAGATAAAGAGACTATGGCCTATAAGAATTCTAGGGAAATAGACTGGAACTCATGTAGCAAAGGCCTAAACTCATGCTTATCTGAATTCAGAACTCTGATCAGAAACCTAGCAGATTTCAAGGAAATAACAAACACAGTGACATCTGCCATTACACCCTTACATTTAAAAACAAGCCCAATCACCAAATAGTGCACAAATAGGAATATACCTTGCCGGAACAACAATCTGAAATTGTAACGGAAACTGATAAGATAACTGTTCAACATTACAAGTAAGAAAGGACAATGGTCAAGATATCAGGAGGTTCTTATCAAATACAATCTTACGATCAATCAAGCAAAGTTGTAATCCTGGAAGGTATTCTGTGAGGAGTGGAACATAGAGAATAGCAACTACTCCATGAAGTACTCTAAGGAAGAAGGCTGGTACGTATGAAGAACAGCAAGTGAGACACTGATTGTACTTCAAGACTCACTTCCTTGTGCAGTCCATCAGATAACACAAATGAGTAGTCAGTCCCTGAGAGGCACTGGTCTACTGGCAATCAAAAGCAAAAACTGGGAACCTGTTAGAGAATGTGCTGACTTCAAAAAACCAATAGATGGCATAAATGTTTTAAACACGCAAGTCACCAGGTCCAGATGGAATTTTTCCAGCTCTACTGCAAAAAGCAAGACAGGATTTAATTAGAGTCTGATGTAGTACTGGTTCAGCCTAGCAGCAAGAATCATTCCTATGACAGTGAGGGTTATGTTTATTCTGAAGCCAGGGAGAACTGATCATAACAAGGCTAAGGATATGAGACTGATCAGTCTGTCTTGCTTTCTTCTAAAGAAATTAGAAAACTGGTTAATGTGGGAAAGAGGATAACTGAGGTTCCTCTACATGTGAATCAACATGCATATCATGTGAAACAGCACTTTTTAAACTTGTTGGGAAGGTGGGAAAAGCTCTACATTTTCTTTCTGGATATCAAGGGGCATTTTAGCAGTATGACTTCTGGAGAAGTGCATGGCACAGAGATGTGGATTAAGACTACGTTAAGTACAAGAAAGGTAAAAGTCACCATAAGGAATGAGAAACTCGTGATCAACATGACAGGGGGATGTCTGTAACTAAGAGTTTTGTCTCCATTTCCTTGGAAACTAGTGGTGAATGAGCTCTCTGAGAAGTTAAATACTACAGGATACTTTTGCCCCAAGGATACGTATAAAATTTAGTCATCCACTGCAGGGAAAAAAATGCAACACTATCAAGGACGATGACCAGTTGCTGCATGGTATAATATTTGCATACTGAATGGGTGTTATGTTAGAGATTCATTTGTTGTCATCATCGGCAATCAGACTGGATTCACGGGGCCTGTCCATACACCCTCAATTTCAACTCTACAGGCAGCAACTGTGCTGATTTTAAAGGTGAACAACATGTGCGACATTCATTCTATGATACAAACATGCCCCACTGATGAGTATGTACTCTTGTTGAACAATTTCAGCCATTCAATTGGGGTCTCATTGTGGGTCTGGGGGAAGCTGGATGGATGAGTTGATGAACTGCTGCATATGTTAGGCACAATGTATCAGTGATGTGTAGCTGCTTTCACCAGTGGTCTGTTAAAAACATTGTAGTGTAACATGCCACTTTGGTGAAGTGATGTTTTGCAAAAGCATTTTTCAAACCGAAAAATGACGATCACCGCTATAAAAAGTTCATTTTCACAATGAATTAATTAATATACTATTTGGCTGTATATTTTATTTATGCATATGTATCATGAAATGGATGGACACAGTGTATCTACAAGCTGCGACAATGACAAACATTGTACCACATTTGCAGTACCTGCTGGTCAGGTGGTTTATTCTGTGTCATCAGATCCTGTCTTGGAGATAAGGTGTGAGCCACAGAGGAATAGCAGCCATGACAATGCCTATGATGTCATGAAGACAAGAGAAAATGGACTCTATTGTAATTTGTTAAATAACATACCATCCATATCAATATAATTATGATGTTCTGAATGATGGTGTGCTTTCGTATCGAATTCTTATTGTAAACAAGAGCACACTATATGATATGTTGTTTAACATAAGCACCATATTTATTTTGAGAACTGGGAGTCCGATTTTCTACTCTTAACTTCACTCAGTAACTTCAACACTTCAAGAAATGAAGTTTGATCAGAAATAGTTGGCGAATGTGCCGAAATAATAATGTGACCAAGACTAAATAATATGCAGTGTTACCTGTCAATCACACTTTACTTGGCCACCTGATACATGGTAAAGAATCAGTGGAACATTACTCCCTCACCTACACACAAGGTTCTGGATGTCCACACAGTACATACACACATCAAGATTGACAATTATGAGAGCAATGGTGGCCAAGTGAACATCGACCAGGGATGAAACCTGGGCATACATGTGTCATCAGGGACCACTGGAAACAGTCTGCTTGCTTCAGGTTTAAGAACAAGTGTGCCTCTGGCCAGGCTACCACTGACACCATGACACAGCCAAGCATGGTTACTTTGGTGTTGTGAAAGAGTTGACTGGAGAGTGGAATAGTGCTGTGTTGCCTTCAGTGATGAAAGCAGATTCTGTATGTATGTATGTATGTATGTGAGTGAGGGACATACACGTGTATCATATAGAGCTGGTGAGATGCCTATTCCTGATTGCATTCGCCTATGATACAAAGCCCTCCGACACATTTCATGGTGTTGTGGGACCATCAGTTATAAGTAGGGGTCACAACTGGTGCTCCCACAGAGTAAAGTAACCAATGCCTGTTACAATGCACAGGTTGTCATCCTTTTGCTGCTGCCATTTATTTGACTGGAAATTGAAGTTTTTGTCAGTTGAACTATGCATATACATAATGCCTGCAGGACTATGTTGATCGGAGCTCTGGACTGACAGAATTTGAACAGATACAGGTCATTAAAGAAAAAGAGGCTGCAGCCGGAGATGGGTAATTTGATGCACTACCTTTCCCAATGTCCGACTGATTCCAAACTTACAACCTCCTTCCTGGTTACTATGACAACTATAACCAAGTATATACATTAGTAGCTCTGTCCACATCAAATCTACCAACCACCAACATCTTCACTCAAGAAGTCCCTTCCACACAACCACCTATGATTGTCACATCTGTAGTGACAAGCAGTCCCTCTCCAAATAGGCTTTCACAAATCAAAATTATCCTCCCAATCATGCATAGAAACATATCTCCTGTGCCTTGTCCCTCCAGTCATCTACCACCTCCCACGCACCCACCATCTGGCCACAAAGGAGTGTTCCCTACATGACTCAGTACCACCCAGGATTGGAACAACTGAATCACATTCTCTGTCAGGATTCTGACTACCTCTCATAGTGCCCTGAAGTGAGGAATATTGTACCCACTATCCTCCCCACCCCTCCCAAACTGGTAATCTGCCATGCATCAAACCCACACAATATCCTTGTCCAACCCTGCTCCAGCCCTGCTCCCTCATGGCTCATATACCATGCAAGATGCCGCCCATACACACTCCCACTACCACCTACTCCAGTCCTGCCACTCACTTCTCCTACCAATCAATGGCAGGGCTACCTGTGAAAACAGTCACGTAATCTACAAACTACACTGCAACCACTGTCCTGCTTTCTCTAGGGCGTAACAACTAACAAGCTGTCTTTCCACATGACTGGCCACAGGCAAACTATGCCAAAAGACAGTTGGACAACAACTGCTGAACATGCTGTCCAACACCATGCGTTTCACTTCAATGACTGCTTCACAGTCTCTGCACTCTGGACCCTTCCTACCTGTCCTGACGTGTGCAGGTGGAAACGATCCCTACAACATGTCCTTTGTTCCCATGACCCCCATGGCCTCAAACATTGCTAGCCCGTGTACTCTATATCCCCTTCCCTCCTCCCACTTCAGCATTGCATGTACTTTCTAATCCACCAACACACCTACAGTCTTGCCCCATTCTCTATATCTTTCCTCTTCCCTCTCCATCCCCCCTCCCTCCACGCCCAGCACAGTCCCCCGGCTTTGCACCCAGCACCCCATCCTGTCACCATCAAATCCCTGCTCGCTACAACAAGCAGCACACCTTCCCCCACCACTACCCTTCTATCCCTTCCACTCCTCATCTCATGCCTCCTTACCCCCACCACCTATTCCAGGTTGCTGCACACGACAAATGCAGGCACAGCCTGCAGTTGGGCCCCAGCGACTGGAGACAGTAGCCGGACAGATGCATGCACAGTCTGCAGTTGGAAACTGACTCTCTCTCTCTCTCTCTCTCTCTCTCTCTCTCTCTCTCTCTCTCTCTCTCTCTCTCTCTCTCTGTGTGTGTGTGTGTGTGTGTGTGTGTGTGTGTGTGTGTGTGTGTGTGTGTGTGTGTGTGTGGGCACGCACGCACTATTTTGGCAGCAAGACTTTTTTTTTTGTCCAAAAACTTAAGTGTTTAGCAGTCTTTTCATTGTGCCTGTCTGCAACTCAACACCTCTTCCACGTGAAGAATTATTTTTCTATTTTTATCACTTTGGTACTTTTACTGACTGATGGATTCCAGTTCTTAGGGAATACATATTACTCACAACACAGAAAATAGTTTAAAAATAGATCTATTAGAAAATAAAAAATGAACAACCAAATTTGCTTACTTTTTGTCCTTGTCAACATCTATTTTAAGTAGTTTTTTCCATTGTTCATGTGCAGTAAACTGGATTGCAGCATAAGGTACTATTCGGGCCATAGTGGCAGAATTTCCACGCCATAAACTGAGTGCTCCCTCATTCTTGTAAGTTTGTTTCAAGAACTTTATAGCCTCTTTGACTGAATATGGCTTCTCAGATATCTGTAAATAGCAGTATTAAGAGTTACCAAATTTTCTCATTTCAGACTAAGGTTAAATGTGCGAAAAAATTTCAAATAATGGGCACATAGTTACTGACGAATATTACCAATATTTTAATATTCCAGATGCTGTCCTTTGATTTCTTGAATTTAACTCACTGCTTTGTCTAATTTCATTTATTATAGACAGATGTCTTTCACTGCACCTTCTGTGTTCCTGTTAAAGGAAAGTGACCCTATTGCTCATTCTGCAAATTCCAGTAAGCAAATGTGAGAATCACTTTATCAACATTTAGGGAAGGCTGCAACAGCAGCAATAACTTGCTGGTGTCCTACCATAATAATCTCCATGACGTATTTTGTGGGCTTTCAGTCACACGTACCGTATGGCCTACTCCTATGGGGACATTATCCTTATATCAATAACCTTAAAAAGAAGATCTATGTAGTACGCCGGGCTGGTCCTAATGAGCACTGTCACCCTCTTTTTACCAGGCTTAGGATACTAACGGTGGTGAATCGGGTATATCTCTGAGTCTGCATTCTTTGTCAAGAACAACATTAATTAATGTGTTATCTGGGAAACAAATCATTAACATCACACTAGAAAAAATAAGGCAAACATTGACATCTCAAAGCATAGACTAGCAACAACAGAAAACACTCAAAGTGAATGCCCTCAAAATTATTTAAAAGTTTCCTCCACTGCTCAATCATTGCCATTTTAAAAATTCAGATTTAAATTATATGACTGAAATATATATATATATATATATATATATATATATATATATATATATATATATATATATATATATATATATATATATACACACACACGAGTTCTATGATATGGACAATGTTGATAGTAATATTTAAGATTATAGCTGTATATAATATACTTTATTTGTACACATAACATGAATATTAATTTTAATATTTTGATAACAGCTGTAACTTTGTATTATTGGAAAAACCTATTTTACTGTATGTGGTCAATGACAATAAAAAATCCAAAAATCTTCAATAACAGTTTTCTTAATTAAGCATCAATCACTATTTTCATTAGCAAACATTCACAACCCAATTCTTTTTCTGGTTGTCAGTCGATAAATAAGAAATTCTGTAATGACACAATGAATCCAAATTTTTTACAGTTAGAAATCAGTTTGACATCTAGACATGAAATTTTCTGAAAGTCGCAATCTCTCTTAATGGTGCATGGAAATCATCATCCATCCATCAAACTCACTAAATATCATGAAAATGCTTGAGATGGGTGTTGTCTGTTGATGTGGCAGGCTGTACAAATCTTGGTCCTTGATCAACTGATGTTCTGACATCTTTTTTTATAAAGCTTTAACCACCATGAGCTGCATATCGTTAAATTGTGTGCTATGGAAAAAATATTATTTATCTAAAAACAGACTTTTCCCTCACTTGCAATAACTGTTTTTACACAGGCATTTTTCTTAAACTTTTCTCAGTCATCATAACATTCTGAACTATACAGCTTATGCACTGGCTCATTTCATGACATGAAACTTTGCTAATTAACTAAAAACCAGAAAGCTTTAAATACTAATGTAATATCAAAATCCACTACAACAGCTCACTGCATCTGCAACATTATGCAAATCTTAGAGATTAATTGTGAAATGAAAAGGGAATGGAGAAGATAAAACCTTATTTCAACATGCAGCATATTTCTAGGCAATCATTAAGAAGGCCAGAGACATTACACTCACAATAATGAACATCACTTAAGACTGAAGGAATGCGTGATGAGAGAAATTATTCCAATTGTTAAGGGAGATGAAAATTTAAGAGTGCTAGGGAACTGGAATTCAACAGTAGAAAAAAGAAAAGGTGGAGAAATAGCAGTAGATCGTGGACGTGGAAAATGATTGAAAGGGAAAGCTGCCTGGTATAATTTTGGAGAGTACCAATTTGATCTTTGCTAAAACTTTGGTTGTATACATAGAAGACACCTGGAGACACAGAAAGGTTTAAGGCAGATTACATAATGGTAAGACAGATTTCAAAACTAGATTTTAAGCTGCAGAACACTTCCAGGGACACATGCCACCTCTGAACATGATTTATTGGCTATAAACTGCAGCTTAAAACTGAAGACATTGCAGAACGTTAGGTAATCAAGAAGAATAAAATGTTGTCATGAGTCAAGTGAGCATTAGGCAAAGATAGATTGCAACAGGAGGAAGGAATACACTAGAAGATCAACAAGTAATTTTGAGAGAGAAATCCTTGGATAACATATTAGATACCAACAAGTAAAAGAAAATATCAAATGTAGCAAATGAAGCAGAAAAAAGGGCATAGAGCCATCTTAAAAAATGAGATGGACACAAAATGGAGAACAGTTAAGCAGGTATCACTAGAAAACAAATGCAAGGCTGTAGAAGCAAGCATCATGATGGGAAAAATTGATGCAATCTATTACAAATTAAAAAGACCTTTGGAAGAAAGAAGCAATTGTATGAATATGAAGAGCTCAGATGACAAGCCAGCACTAAGCAAAGAAAGGAGAGCTAAAAGGTGGAAATAATATAGAGAAGGGCTATTCAAGGGAATTGAAGTTTAATACAATATTATCGATGGGTATAGGAAGCAGATGAAGATAAGATGCAAGATATGATACTACAAGAAGAATTTGACACAGCACTGTAAGACTTAAGTTGAAACAAGGTATCTATTCCTCAAGAATTATTCCTTAAGAATTATTGGAATCCTTGGAAGGAAATATGACAAAAGTATTGCACTTACTATACACGATATACAGGAGAAGCAAGATACCCTGAATTCTCATTCGAAAGAAAGCAAGTGCTGACATGTCCAAATATTATCAAACTGTCAATTTAACAAATCATGGTTGTAAAATATTAACACAATTATAGGAGAATGGGAAAACTGGCAAATGTTGACCTCTGTGAAGACCAGTTTGGGTTCCTGAGAAATGGAGGAACACCTGAGGCAGCACTGACCCTATCACATGTCTTAGAAGAGAGACTGAAGAAAAGACCTTTGCTTATACCTGGCTCTGCAAAACTGAGGGACGATACAGATAAAGTGACATAACATATTAAAAATTCTGTGGAAATGAAAGAAAGAATGTGAGCATGTTCTCAGTGGTCTCCCAGTCATATACAGTACACAGACAGCTGGATGTCACATGGTGTACGATTAGTGTGATAACAACAACAAATGGGGTTGGCCTTGCAACACGAGGCAGTTGAATAAGGTAACCCAGAATAAGGCCACTATAAGCATAGCCAAATGTTGCTTTCTCCAGCATAATTTTTCACATTATGATGTGCTATAATACTTCGAAAACTTATGCCAACTGCTACATTGTGCAACAGGCAAGAAGATACCCAAGTCAAACAGCAGGTGCAATTGTAACCACATTTAACATGCCTGCAAGACACATACAATCTCAACATCTACTGCGGCACAGCGACTCAACGTGAGTGTTTCTTTGACCAGCATATTATGTTCCATTGGCACTTCAGCATCAGTGGCATCATTTGTGATGGTGTCAAGAGCACAGATACTGGTACAGTGACTAGTGAGATCATATGCTCTTCTCAGATAAACAGCAGATTCAGTCTACATTGGGGTTCTGAATGTACCCTCATACAGAGAGGTGGGTACACACAATACACCCAGGAAAATTGCCGAATATGATGGTTTTGTGGTCCAGGCGTTCACGCTTGTGGTGTCATTACGTTGCACAGGCATACTGACCTCTAAATATTTTAACATGATACACTCACCAGTCAATGTTATTGTGACACTGTATTCCTTCCCCTGTGCATCTATTCAGGATGCATTCCACTTGACTTAATTTTTATGGATAACAATGTGTGACTGCATCAAACAGCGCAGGTGGAGCAGCCTTGAAAATGAGGGCACATTCAGCACATTGCCCAGGCTTAAATCCTATTGAACAAGTGCGGAAGTATTGGGTAGATGTATTGCAGCACATCCACTTCTACTAATAACCATCCAGCAATTATTAAATGTGTTGGTGGAGGAATGGAAATCCCTGCCACAAGAACTCCTTATCACATTGTGGCCAACAAGCCAGCATATTGCAGAGCATGCACTGCGGTCCACGGTGAACACACACCCTATTAAGAACCATGTACCTCTGTTTGTAACGGTCAAGGGACAATCTCTAATCGCTATGATATCAGTGTACCTTTGTCTTTGAATAAAAGTATCATTTCTGTTCAACTTATTTTGTATTTCTTTCAGTTAGATTCTGTACTATGCTATTGCAGGTCTTTCCATGTACGGTCCAAGTTTCAACGAGTTACATAACTTGGCAGTGACACATCAGGTTAAAGTTACTTTCATTGTTATGTACTGCACACCTGTGTAGAAAGTTTTTGACAGTATTAACCGGAGTACCTCTTTGAAATTATGAAAGTAGCAGGAATAAAATAAAAGGACGAAAAGATGTTATCTTTAACCCAAAAATAAACCAGATTGCAGCTATAAGAGTCTAAGGAAATGAGAGGGAAGCAGTAAATGAGAGGGAAGCAGTAAATGAGAATGCAAGGGGACAGGATTGCAACATCTTCCTGATGTTATTCAATCTTTATATTGAGCAAGCAGTGAATAAACTGAGGAAAAATATAAAAAAGAAATTAAAAATCAGAGAGAAAAAAATGAAAAATTTGAAGTTTGTTAATGGAGTCATTCCAAGTCAAGTCACAGATATTTAGGTTGATCCTAAGGTGACCATTTCAGAATTTAGTTTTATTTGGTACACGGATACCTGCATGTGTTAATATTAAAACTGCCAAATAACATCGTCCTAATTCAAACCGTTTTTGATAAATTCAGGTTTGAAGACTCAAGGACGTGTACCTGGTCATTAGCCAGGTGCAAGTTTCCCTATTTTCATAGGACTACTACTAATAATGAGTTGACCTACAGGCACCATCTTTTTATGCATCTAGTATATAACCATCAAGCTGATGTTGTTGTTGTTGTGGTCTTCAGTCCTGAGACTGGTTTGATGCAGCTCTCCATGCCACTCTATCCTGTGCAAGCTTTTTCATCTCCCAGTACCTACTGCAACCTACATCCTTCTGAATCTGCTTAGTGTATTCATTTCTTGGTCTCCCTCTACGATTTTTACCCTCCACGCTGCCCTCCAATACTAAATTGGTGATCCCTTCATGCCTCAGAACATGTCCTACCAACCGATCCCTTCTTCTGGTCAAGTTGTGCCACAAACTTCTCTTCTCCCCAATCCTATTCAATACTTCCTCATTAGTTATGTGATCTACCCATCTAATCTTTAGCATTCTTCTGTAGCACCACATTTCGAAAGCTTCTATTCTCTTCTTGTCCAAACTATTTATCGTCCATGTTTCACTTCCATACATGGCTACACTCCATACGAATACTTTCAGAAATGACTTCCTGACACTTAAATCAATACTGTATGTTAACAAATTTCTCTTCTTCAGAAACGCTTTCCTTGCCATTGCCAGCCTACATTTTATATCCTCTCTACTTCGACCATCATCAGTTATTTTGCTCCCCAAATAGCAAAACTCCTTTACTACTTTAAGTGCCTCATTTCCTAATCTAATTCCCTCAGCATCACCCGACTTAATTAGACTACATTCCATTATCCTTGTTTTGCTTTTGTTGATGTTCATCTTATATCCTCCTTTCAAGACACTGTCCATTCCATTCAACTGCTCTTCCAAGTCCTTTGCTGTCTCTGACAGAATTACAATGTCATCGGCAAACCTCAAAGTTTTTATTTCTTCTCCATGAATTTTAATACCTACCCCGTATTTTTCTTTTGTTTCCTTTACTGCTTGCTCAATATACAGATTGAACAACATCGAGGAGAGGCTACAACCCTGTCTTACTCCCTTCCCAACCACTGCTTCCCTTTCATGTCCCTCGACTCTTATAACCGCCATCTGGTTTCTGTACAAATTGTAAATAGCCTTTCGCTCCCTGTATTTTACCCCTGCCACCTTCAGAATTTGAAAAAGAGTATTCCAGTCGACATTGTCAAAAGCTTTCTCTAAGTCTACAAATGCTAGAAACGTAGGTTTGCCTTTCCTTAATCTTTCTTCTAAGATAAGTCGTAAGGTCAGTATTGCCTCACGTGTTCCAGTGTTTCTACGGAATCCAAACTGATCTTCCCAGAGGTTGGCTTCTACCAGTTTTTCCATGTGTCTGTAAAGAATTTGCATTAGTATTTTGCAGCCGTGACTCATTAAACAGATCGTTCAGTAATTTTCACATCTGTCAACACCTGCTTTCTTTGGGATTGGAATTATTATATTCTTCTTGAAGTCTGAGGGTATTTCGCCTGTTTCATACATCTTGCTCACCAGATGGTAGAGTTTTGTCAGGACTGGCTCTCCCACAGCCGTCAGTAGTTCCAATGGAATATTGTCTACTCCGGGGGCCTTGTTTCGATTCAGGTCTTTCAGTGCTCTGTCAAACTCTTCACGCAGTATCTTATCTCCCATTTCATCTTCATCTACATCCCCTTCTATTTCCATAATATTGTCCTCAAGTACATCGCCCTTGTATAGACCCTCTATATACTCCTTCCACCTTTCTGCTTTCCCTTCTTTGCTTAGAACTGGGTTTCAATCTGAGCTCTTGATATTCATACAAGTGGTTCTCTTCTCTCCAAAGGTCTCTTTAATTTTCCTGTAGGCAGTATCTATCTTACCCCTAGTGAGACAAGCCTCTACATCCTTACATTTGTCCTCTAGCCATCCCTGCTTAGCCATTTTGCACTTCCTGTCGATCTCATTTTTGAGACGTTTGTATTCCTTTTTGCCTGTTTCACTTACTGCATTTTTATATTTTCTCCTTTCATCAATTAAATTCAATATTTCTTCTGTTACCCAAGGATTTCTACTAGCCCTCGTCTTTTTACCTACTTGATCCTCTGCTGCCTTCACAACTTCATCCCTCAAAGCTACCCATTCTTCTTCTACTGTATTTATTTCCCCCATTCCTGTCAATTGCTCCCTTATGCTCTCCCTGAATCTCTGTACAACCTCTGGTTCTTTCAGTTTATCCAGGTCCCATCTCCTTAAATTCCCACCTTTTTGCAGTTTCTTCAGTTTTAATCTACAGGTCATAACCAATAGATTGTGGTCAGAGTCCACATCTGCCCCTGGAAATGTCTTACAATTTAAAACCTGGTTCCTAAATCTCTGTCTTACCATTATATAATCTATCTGATACCTTTTAGTATCTCCAGGGTTCTTCCATGTATACAACCTTCTTTCATGATTCTTAAACCAAGTGTTAGTTATGATTATGTTGTGCTCTGTGCAAAATTCTACCAGGCGGCTTCCTCTTTCATTTCTGTCCCCCAATCCATATTCACCTACTATGTTTCCTTCTCTCCCTTTTCCTACACTCGAATTCCAGTCACCCATGACTATTAAATTTTCGTCTCCCTTCACAATCTGAATAATTTCTTTTATTTCATCATACATTTCTTCAATTTCTTCGTCATCTGCAGAGCTAGTTGGCATATAAACTTGTACTACTGTAGTAGGTGTGGGCTTCGTATCTATCTTGGCCACAATAATGCGTTCACTATGCTGTTTGTAGTAGCTTACCCGCATTCCTATTTTCCTATTCATTATTAAACCTACTCCTGCATTCCCCCTATTTGATTTTGTGTTTATAACCTTGTAGTCACCTGACCAGAAGTCTTGTTCCTCCTGCCACCGAACTTCACTAATTCCCACTATATCTAACTTCAACCTATCCATTTCCCTTTTTAAATTTTCTAACCTACCTGCCCGATTAAGGGATCTGACATTCCACGCTCCGATCCGTAGAACGCCAGTTTTCTTTCTCCTGATAACGACATCCTCCTGAGTAGTCCCCGCCCAGAGATCCGAATGGGGGACTATTTTACCTCCGGAATATTTTACCCAAGAGGACGCCATCATCATGTAATCATACAGTAAAGCTGCATGCTCTCGGGAAAAATTACGGCTGTAGTTTCCCCTTGCTTTCAGCCGTAATGTATAAAAAGTAGGCTACATTATTCACATTTTTTAATGAAAAATGTCGAAAAAAAACACTTTATGCTGTGCCTTAAATTCCTGATTTTTTTAAAAAATCAATTTTGCACAGGGAAACAGAAGAGACCTCACCTTGTGCACTGTAACTCTGTAGTCCTAGTATTAAGTATAAATAATAATGAAAAGCATTTGGCACTGCAATTAGTAGTTCTTACCTTCGTGGGGAGGGGGGAGAGGGGGGGTTAAAGGTGAAGCCATCACAAAAAATATGTCAAATTTGACGAACTTCAAAGTCCTGGGGGGAAGGGGGAGGGATGATTTAGACAGTGGAATTTCAACTTTAATTTTTGCTTAAATATTTAAGTACCTCACAGTAATCTTAGGTGCAAAGAAGAATGCCCTAACTAACTTTATTCACTGACAAAGAATACAATGAAAATGTCACTTACACATGCCACCCATATTCAAAACTACAGGGAACTGGGAAACAAAAACCATGTGTATTCATTGAAAACTTGTTCCTAAAATATTTGTGACTGACCTTTGGTCAGAACTCTAAACACACGAGAGCCGAAAACTGTTAAAAGTCTTTTCGGCGTGTAGAATTACAAGAGAGCTTGGATGCACAAATGAAGTGATGTATCCTTATTATGTTACTTCACATTAAAAGATAATGTCAGTGAAACATAAGGGAAGATGCAAGCAATAATGAGAGACATTAATAGCTTTTTAAATATATGCTAGTATATATCAACACAAAAATTCTGCAAAGAACAATTTTGTAAACAAATTCAAATATGCATTGGATATAGCTTTGTTTTCCTTGATCGAAAAACAAAATAAGTTCACTTCAAGCTGAGAGATACGATTTTTTTTCATACACTTACTGGCAAGTTTATACAATTGCACACTGTCCCTTTTTAATGATGGAACATTCACCCTACATATAACACTGGAAAAGGAGACCCAAACAGTATCATTTCTACTGGGTCATGAAATGAATCTTGAATCAGCAGGAGACGTGTAGTAAATTTCCATATCTTTAAATACATATGATGGCTGAGAAATGTGTCCCACATACCAGTTTTCACGGTATTCGAAAGCCACATACTGCCCACTTGCAGCTGTTCCAACAAAGTATTTCCATGAGCTTTCATAGCAGCAGTGCTCCCATTTGCATCTGTTGGAAGTCTCTTCATTACAAAGGTGTCAGTAACTGCCAATTCAAAATTTGTGAAAAATGACAACTTAATAAGACAGTCCGATAGCAAATCAAAAGCCACATGGAGTATTGTGACGACAAACAGGAAAGAGATGCGAAGGCCAGGATATCATTCTCAAAAACACAGAAAATGCCAATATTAAAAAACAGGATTTGCTAAATTACATCAACAAGTATTTCATAAATGCTACAACTTCATTAAGCTCGAAATAAAAAAACCATGAATTTCCAAAAGCTCCTTGTTGCATGAAGACAGATCCAACAGATGAACATGAAGTGTTCAAAGTAATAAAAAGCTTGAAACCTAAAATGTTAGCAAGAGTAGATGAGGAGCCTGTTTATACCATAACAATGACAGCTGCTCAAATCACAAGGCCCTTGGCATACACAGCCAAGTAACCATTTAATGAAGGAGTGTTACCGACAAGGATGAAAATGTTAAAAGTGAAGCCATTATTAATAAACAGCGACAAGCATAAGGTAAAAAACTATCAGCCAATATCCCTCTTTCCAGCATTTTCCAAAATAATAGAAAAATTAATGAAGCATAGAATCAACAAATATCTAAATGACTATAAGTTACTAAATAGAAATCAGCATGACTTCCAAGCGGGTAAAAATACAAAAACAGCATTAATGAGCTACAATGAACAAATAATCAAAAATGTACAACAAGAAACAGCATAGTAGGAATAAATTTAGATCTCTCCAAAAAAATCTGACACTGCCAATCATGGCATTCTTTTAGAAACACTGGAAGCATTAGGTATTCATGGGACAGGGAAGAAGTGGTTTGAATCATACCTAGAAAACAAAACAGAACACAGACTGTAGGCCTGTTGTCAGATTACGCCAACCACAAAATAAATTTAGTATCACATGCAAAAAAAGTGGAAATAGGAGTGCCGCAAAGCAGTATTCTAAGTCCCTTATTATTCCTTGTTTACATAAATGACTTCCACACCTCAGATGAAGCAGCAAAGGCCATAATACTCGCAGATGACACTAATGTGGTAACAGGCGCACCAAAGCAAATGCTGCAAACAACTACTGATCAAGTAATAAACAATGTACACACTTGGTTCAATGCATACTGGTTTACATTAAATACAAAGAAAACAAATTATATGCAGTTTGGGAAAATATGTCGAAATGTAAATTTTGATCTGTTGTTGGATGACAAGGCCATAGACAGAGTGGCATCAACAAAATTGCTGGGGATTCATGTAGATGAAAATCGTAATTTTAATTACTGTGTAATGAAACTTGCGCAGAAAATTAACTCAGCCAGGTTGAGGCCTGGCAGATAACGAGAAGAGAGGAAAACCTCTTTCCTAATTACCTTAGCCAGCTTCATCCTGACCCACAACTTCTTCACTTTTGAAGGCCAGACATAACAACAATTAAAGAGAACAGCCATGAGTACCAGGATGGCCCCCTCGTACACCAACCTATTCATGGGTCGCTTAGAGGAAGCCTTCTTGGTTATCCAGGCCTGCCAACCCAAAGTTTGGTACAGATTTATTGATGACGTCTTCATGATCTGGACTCACAGTGAAGAAGAACTCCAGAATTTCCTCTCCAACCTCAACTCCTTTGGTTCCATCAGATTCACCTGGTCCTACTCCAAATCCCATGCCACTTTCCTTGACGTTGACCTCCACCTGTCCAATGGCCAGCTTCACACGTCCGTCCACATCAAACGCACCAACAAGCAACAGTACCTCCATTATGACAGCTGCCACCCATTCCACATCAAACGGTCCCTTCCCTACAGCCTAGGTCTTCGTGGCAAATGAATCTGCTCCAGTCCGGAATCCCTGAACCATTACACGAACAACCTGAAAACAGCTTTCGCATCCCGCAACTACCCTCCCGACCCGGTACAGAAGCAAATAACCAGAGCCACTTCCTCATCCCCTCAAACCCAGAATCTCCCACAGAAGAACCACAAAAGTGCCCCACTTGTGACAGGATACTTTCCGGGACTGGATCAGACTCTGAATGTGGCTCTCCAGCAGGGATATGACTTCCTCAAATCCTGCCCTGAAATGAGATCCATCCTTCATGAAATCCTCCCCAGTCCACCAACAGTGTGTTTCCGCCATCCACCTAACCTTCGTAACCTCTTAGTTCATGCCTATGAAATCCCCAAACCACTTTCCCTACCCTCTGGCTTCTACCCTTGTAACTGTCCCCGGTGTAAAACCTGTCCCATGCACCCTCCCACCACCACCTACTCCAGTCCTGTAACCCAGAAGGTGTACACGATCAAAGGCAAAGCCACGTGTGAAAGCACCCACGTGATTTACCAACTGACCTGCCTACACTGTGAAGCTTTCTATGTGGGAATGACCAGCAACAAACTGTCCATTCGCATGAATGGACACAGGCAGACAGTGTTAGTTGGTAATGAGGATCACCCTGTGGCTAAACATGCCTTGGTGCACGGCCAGCATATCTTGGCACAGTGTTACACCGTCCACGTTATCTGGATACTTCCCACTAACACCAACCTGTCAGAACTCCGGAGATGGGAACTTGCCCTTCAGTATATTCTCTCTTCTCGTTATCCGCCAGGCCTTAACCTCCACTAATTTTAAGTTGCTGCCGTTCATACCTCACCTGTCTTTCAACTACATCTTTGCCTCTGTACTTCCGCCTCGACTGACATCTCTGCCCAAACTCTTTGCCTTTACAAATGTCTGCTTGTGTCTGTGTACGTGCGGATGGATATATGTGTGTGTGTGTGTGTGTGTGTGTGTGTGTGTGTGTGTGCGTGTGTGTGTGTGTGTGTGTGTGTGTGTGTGCGTGTGTGCGTGTGAGTGAGTGTGTGCGTGTGAGTGAGTGTGTGCGTGTGAGTGAGTGTGTGCGTGTGAGTGAGTGTGTGCGTGTGAGTGAGTGTGTGCGTGTGAGTGAGTGTGTGCGCGCGTACGAGTGTATACCTGTCCTTTTTTCCCCCTAAGGTAAGTCTTTCCGCTCCCGGGATTGGAATGACTCCTTACCCTCTCCCTTAAAACCCACATCCTTTCGTGTTTCCCTCTCCTTCCCTCTTTCCTGATGAAGCAACCGTTGGTTGCGAAAGCTTGAATTTTGTGTGTATGTTTGTGTGTCTATCGACCTGCCAGCGCTTTTGTATATATACACACACTTGCATAACAACATACTACCAGGCAACATCAGATAGTTAGAAGATGGAAACAGATTTAAAATAGAATTTAGAGAATTTCTACTTAAACAATGTTTTTACTTGGTAAATGACTATTTAGGCCAATAAATAATTCTGATAATGTTTATATTATGGCAAACTGAAAAGACTTTGATCCACTAAAGTTTCTGTTAATTTTGTATATCTGATACTCCACACTCAGCGAACACAAAGAACACACACACACAAAGGCGTGTGAGCCATATTGGTACAAAACTCTACAACATTAATTAATTATGATTGGTGTTAGCTGAACATAAATGTGTTTCATACTCATTGTTATGCCCATGTAGCTGAGGAAATTGCAGATGGTGTCTGTCCTGCTAAACTGAGGGGATGACTGGCAATTGGAGTTAATTTTGCAAAGGGTAGTGTCAATAAGATCTAAGAGTGGGAAGTTTAGTAACATCAAAGTAGCCAGTTAACTCACTCCACATCAGTATAAAGCCCGAGATTGATGGCCAGTCCAGAATGAGAAAATTATATTTCTAAATCCAACTCACAAAAGTGTCTTCAGAAACAAGTACAGTGAAAAAACACTTGTGATGACAAGTTATCTCTTAACTATCTCCTGTAAGGAATGAGATCACTTTTAAGGCAATAGCTACAAAAAGTGGCTTTGCAATAAGGTTGACAAAGGACATGGAAAATAGTGAAATCTAACAAGTAGGCAAAATGTTCGTACCATATGTAAAGAACAGCTGTTAACCCCAATAAGGAGGGTCTATGGAGAGAATAATTCAAAAGGTAATATAAAAATGGCATTCCCTATGTTGCTATCATGCTCTATACACAAAGAAATGATTACAGTGAGACATGATAGTTATCATTAACAATCATACCTGGAAATTAATTTTGGTCCTATCAAGTGGTGCTATTGTTGTTTTAGCAGCTGCTCCAGCCGTTGCCCCTGCTAGGAGACTTGCTATGATCATCTCTGTTCCACTCAGTTCCTGAAACGTATAAATACAGAGCAAAGTTTCAGTTATTAACCTGCACTTTTTTTATATGCACAAACATTGATAAGGGTG